>NC_133656.1:161578388-161943059 GCF_009905375.1 Apium graveolens | reverse complement strand
AATCCAATTTTAAGCTGGATACTTCTGTTAGTAAGATGGAAACCGTTGCAGGGAGGTTAACTGACAACCATCTCAATTAAACTGATCTGCCAAAAGCATCTCAACTAGCCAAAGGTGACGCATGAGCAGTACAGTTTGACACAACCATAGAATATGATTTGTGAAACTATAGAGAAGGTACTTGCATACCTTATGGAGAAAGTACTTGCATGGAACACAACTATAGAATAGTTGGCGATTAGTATTAGTTAGGATAGGTTTGACACAACCATCACAGAACAATACAGTTTCATCGTCATTTTTGTGATCATTTAACTCATCAGTAGTAATGATTGTAGATGATGTTCAGCATGGCCCAATGATGCCTAATATGATTTGTTTCCTTGAAGTTGGTATTGTTGTTGTTTAAAGTACTCAGAATCTTGACAAATTACTAACAAATTTGCAGATGATTAATTAGCTGTGTGAAGGTGTATGTTATGAGAATCAGATTTTTTTTTCCACTAGATCTGAGAATATCAAAACATACAAGATAAATATGTGTTGGCAGAATCAAAATATTTCTAGAATGTGTTTATATACAGAGACTGCTTAAAATATTATTGAAACGAAAATGCATCTGCATTTGCGACAACAGTAAAGCCAGAGTGAGTGTAATAGTTCTACTTTGCAAATTCTGCAGTATTAATCAAATTTGTGATAAACTTCTGGAAATTCAAGGACAAGAGTGTGCTTATCGTGAAATTGAAATAGTAAAGAGGTAGGAGCATCAGCCCAAGTCTTGTGCATCCAAAATGGGCATTTGGTTCATATATGCAACAAGTCTTAAATATGAATGTCCACTTTACAGGGATGACATTTGAATGAGGATGGATGCTGGACTAAGGTTGGTTGGGGTGGGGGGGTGGGGGTGAGGTGGATGATGAAATTTGCAGTCCTCTGGGGAACTGCTGTTTCAATCGCCTTTACGGGCTACAAGGACTAAAGATGGACATAGCACATTTCAAGCAAATAAATTTATATAATTTAAATCACGATTCCAACAAATCCACGGTACTTATATGCCACATTTTATGCAAGGGATTGGGATTTCAGGATCACGGTTACTGGAACAAAGCTAAAGAGACTCTTGTGGTTAGGCTGGGTATTCAATATATGGAGGTGATTCCCCACAGCTTTTGTGGGGTAAGAATTGAACACATACAACATCTAAAGCACCAGTGTTAGCTTTAGTACTCTATGTGTCGCTGTTTACAAGGCTGCAACTATATAAAAAAAATTCATTTAAAATGTTAAGTGCAGAGTCCATAATAAACTTGTATTAGAAGTTTTTAACACAGTCCTAACTCCCATTAGCTTACCCAAATTTAAGAATTTGGCAAAATAAAAAACCACCAATCACAATTTATATAATACATAATTCACCAATAATTTAAAATTTTCATTGACCCAAATGTACCTTTAGTTTTACATGACTAGTAAAATTAACACAAGATGAAATTAGGAACAAAAAAAGTTAACATGATTAGTTCCTTAGACCATATCCTGACTTCCGATAGAGTGGTTAATGTTTCTATATCTGATGCTACTCAAAATCTATGCTATAATTTAGCTACCTGTGAGTAATAGTTCAAACACCTATCATAAATTTCTATCCTTTTTGTTAAATATTTGACAAATTTAGTTTTGAAAGTGCTAATGAGCTAAAGCAATCATTCAGCTGACTGGGCAGGGCTTAGGAGGTAGGAGACGTAACACGTAAAAAGAAAATATTCAAGTTATATATGTTATTAAAGCTAAAGAAGTAACATGAAATCCAGATTTGCTTAGCTGTCTACAAGATATGACACTAATAAATGATACTACTAACAATTATTTTCCTCTCCTAGCAGATTATAACACTCAACTGTCAAACATAAAAATGATATTGTAAGAAAACCTCAGTGTTTCTCAGGTTGTCCGGGATTGGCTGCACCAACACTATCTATTGGAGGGAGAGTCTGCAAATACGAAAAAAGGCAACTTAAAAAAATGAAAAGGGAAATGAGTGAGCATTCCTTGGAAAGCAAGAATATACTTGATGTTCCTTTCGAAAAGCTTGAAATCAATTAAGCAGTAACACAATTTAAATATCTAATGAACGAGTAAAGATTGCATACTGGTCTGCTTAAACCAAATATACACTAACGATTGAAAGGAGTTCAATATTCATATAATGTAAGCATACATGTATAGATAAGAGATCAAAATCCAAATAATTTAACCACGATTCCAGTTTAAATTGTTCAAATATTTTGCAGTCACGCCAGAGATAATAGCACAATTGTTATATGAAAAGCAGGTTAGATGACAAACACAAGGCATTCTGGTAATGAGTCGACAACAAATAACTTTAGTGATGAAAGTATAAGGTATCTGATCAATAAATTGAGTTAGCCATCTGCTTTGCTACGTTTGTGATTACTTCACTGTTACCACAATTGCCTTGATGTAGGATGCAATTTGTTTTAAAAAAACAACACACAGAATAACAATAATAAAAGAAAAGAGCAGACTAATGCATTATTGAAAATGAAAATAGTGTTTGAAGCAAAGCCCACAACTCCTTATACCAACAAAGCTCATAATCTTGAAGATAACAATTTTAATTTAAAAGTAACACAAGAAAATTACAAACATCATGTTACTTTATTTTGTCATACTGAAAATATAATTTTTACTAGCAGCACATATTTCATTTTCATCTACTAGTCTGCTACCATTCCTGTGAGTTGTGATGCCGTGAGCATCAATATTGATGGTAGGTAAATTGATGCAGGACAAGAGTTAAAGGATAGATATTTGTGGATTAACCGCAGAAAAACCAAGCCTAAGGTGATCCAACTGCATACGAATTACTACCCCTAGGATTACAAACATCATATTACTTTATTTTGTCATACTGAAAATATAATTTTTACTAGCAACACATATTTCATTTTCATCTACTAGTCTTACTAGTCTGCTACCATACCTGTGAGTTGTGATGCCGTGAGCATCAATATTGATGGTAGGTAAATTGATGCAGGACAAGAGTTAAAGGATAGATATTGTTGGATTAACCGCAGAAAAACCAACCTAAGGTGATCCAACTGCATACGAATTACTACACCTAGGATTTCTCAACCGCAGAAGAGAGGTTTTTTAGGATCACAACCCATAACAAAGAGAGAGAAAACAATCTCAATTCAATAATAATCGAATCTAATAAATAAATAAGATAACAATTGTTTACATAAACTTCTAAAACTTAACCACCAAGTAAAATCTTCCTAATAAAGGAAACAAATTCTTTATTTTATTCTACTACTATGATATACATAATCTACATCATCCTAATAGATTATATAATTATTAATAACAAAGCACACTTATATCTAAATAATAATATTAAATATATACAAACTAATATTCTAATTTTTCGTTTGGCATCACAGATTTCTTTAATTGTTAAAAGGGTGAGCTACAACCTTTGTTTCAAAGACAACTCTACGGAGTGTCCTAGTAGTAATATTAATTTCAAAGAGTAGACCGGAACCTTTCCTATGATTTCATTAGCATCAATACTGAGGTAGATATTATTGGATAATTACAAAGCCACACCCTATGTTGCTAGGACATGGCTAATGATGACGGGGTCAAACACGACAATTCCGAGTGTCGGACCTGGAAATTCATGAATTTGGCGATAAGGGGATCTTTTCCTATTTCTAGACATGGAGTACAAGGACACGATATAATTTATTAATACATAATGAATTTAAATATGATATCATAGAAAAATTGAACATGAACTATTAATATTCAATTTCTTTTAAAAATAGACAAATAGTACACATCTTTAACTAAAATATGGAGGTTTTCTCTTCTTTTTCTCTTAATTTTATTTCCATCTCCTATATTTAACATCTAAGACTAATTTCATGATAGGTCTGAAATTATGAAAATATATGCACGTATGAAAGCATGTATCAGATACCGCTGATTACACGAGCAAGATGATTCGAGTGAATACGATAGTAATGCAAATAAAGATACCCAAGGGAGGGTGTATCTTCAACTTAAAACCTATGACATGCACCATTAAATATTCTTACATTATCTAAGTAAGAATGAAGCACTATCTTTTTCACAGGCAGAAAACGAAACAATTATTATCCAGATTATTTGCCTGCAGCAATTTCTGCTTCCTTGTCAGCCGAGTTCATTATAATGAAACTATTACCGTAACTAATAACAAGCCTAATTTCTTTCCTAAACAACAAGTACTATGGCTACTTTCAGACATGCTGCATTAAAAAAGAGTGAGAAAATATGGAGGTTAAATGTTACAAATTGTCCTAATATGAAGAAATGTAGATAAATTAGTGCATTCGTAAATGCAAATACTCTCTGGGTCATTTAACCATACAGTTTGGGGACATTAGTAAAAGTAAAGGAAAAAATGTACCAAATCAGGCTTAAAGATATTGTGGACGACGGAAGCGCCGGCGAGAAGAGAAACAATTACAACGACACTTGACCAACCCAACGACGGCGTTCCTACTGGCTTTGTTCCTCCGAATTTCTTCTTCATTTCTGCTTGATCTTACCAAAATACCACTCAGCTCCGCGGGTCAGGTGATTTTAACCCAAAATAAGATGAAAACGTTATAATAAGGTTAAGCAAAGAAAGTCTACCTGGAGCTAGAAAAAATTCTGTGTACCAAGCGTCTCAAAATCAGGTTTTTAATATTTTTCTCGTAAGTCTAATAGCGATGATTGAAATATTTGCAAAAATAAGTTGTTATAATTTTTTTTTAAGATTTATACTTATGAAAAATCTTACTATTTTAGCATTGTATTTTATATAGTATCATTTTGTTGGAAAAATAATCTTAAACTTATTTTAATTATTTTATTTATTTAATTGTTTGATTGTTTTGTTTTAAAATAAACATTGTAATCAGTTTATTGTAATGCATAGAATTTAGTCATTTGATTGTTTGTAATTTTCTTGGAGTGGGGGTGTAGTGGAGTCAAAATAGTAATGTAGTTACTGATGTTTAGCATCCATTCACTAGTATATAATTTGCATGTACTAATTTTAATATACGAGATAAGATTCATCATTTGTTTTTTCTCGGTTAACATATATACAAATAGTGTTTGTGTTCAAATATCAGCATAGATCTAAAGGTCTGTGATTTCAAATGGCATTAAAAATTTATCCATATATATTTAGTAAAGTATCAAGATGAAATTGTACGTGGAAAAAGAAAAGAGAAGCAAAGAACAAAAATTAAGGAGGAACATGAGCGGTGAAAATAATGAGAAATATATCATTGCACAAGTGGCCATGAAAGAAATTTTAGTTTAGAAGTGTGGGTGAGAAGTGCACCCTGAAGAGGATTATTCTAAAATTATTTTTGATGAGAAGTGCATCAAATTTGATAGTGGTGAGAAGTGGATCACGAAATGAAGAGATGGTGGTGAGAAGTCCAATACAAAAATGAAGAGAAATGCTTCATAAGTTTAAGATTATGAGGGTGAATGTTGGAAAAATAATCTTAAACTTGTTTTAATTATTTTATTTATTTTATTATTTTGTTTTAAAATAAACATTGTAATCAGTTCATTGTAATACATAGGACTTAGTCATTTGGTTGTTTAGAGTTTTCTAGAGTGTGGGAGTAGTGGAGTCAAAATATGAATGTAGTTACTGGTTTTTAGCATTCATTCACTATTATATAATTTACATGTACTAGCATTAATAATGGGATAAGATCCATCATTCGTTTTTTCTCGGTTAACATATATACAAATAGTGTCTGTGTTCAAATATCAGCTTGATATTTTCTACACATTAATCATTTGAAAACGTTATTATAAGGTAAAATTGTAAAATCGTTTTCTTTTTGATATTTGTGCGGGTTGATATCTTGGCAAGAATAAAGGGTTGGCTCAGTTGGGTAAAGAGGGGATAACTATCCTCTTGATTACAGATTCGAATCCCACGAGAGGAGAATTTATGATTATTCCTCATGAGACAGGATCTGTCGCTTAAATGCGGTTTACCTTGTTTCACTTGGTTCCGTAGAGTTTACGCAGGGCGCACTCGAAGAGTAGTGGTTGCGGGTGCCTTAAAAAATATATTTTATATGTAATATTTATATATTTTATACAAATTAATGCTCCTGATAAATACATGAGAATAAAAGTTTTTTTTATATAAATACATGATAGAGTAATTATAATTACAGAAATTTTATATTAATTTTAAATTGGAAGTTCATAAAAAATATCAAATTTTTAAGGTTTTTTTGTTGTTACGATTTTATTAGATTATGAAAATATTTATAATAATATCTTTTAAACAAAATCGTATTTTAATGTATATTTTTCAAAATGGTACTTCTGCAAAAAGAGTTAAAATTAGAAGGTATTTTTGTAAAAAAAGTTTATATATATATATTTTTAAAAATCCTTTTGAATTTTCCCATAATTTTATAGATTTATATGTTTGGGCTAATATTATCAAAAAGATTTTTTTAAAAAATATCAATACATTCAGTCCTCTTGAATTTTTATTCAATAAAAATATAAGAATCACATTTTTTATATTCTTTCTCTCTTATTATTTGTCAAGTTCATTTTTTATTTTTTTTTTAAAAATTTAAATAAAATATCTTGACCGAATGTTTTTAATTTTTATTCTTCTTTCAATTTAATTCGATTGTTCCATATTTTAAACCAAAATCAAAATAAGAAAAAAAATAGTTTAGAAGTATCTTTTGCTTAACGGCTATAATTCAATTATAAATTTAAATATAAAAATTTAAGTATTATTGAATTTGGATCCTGAAAACGAAAATCTTTTTATTCGGTTCAGTCTGGTATACCGATACTCTGGATATTGATGCAAGTTTTATTTTGAGCTAAACAATTTTTATTGAAAAGCAACAATATATTAAAAACGGAATCCAATAAATGAAAGTTAATACAACCACAAGAACCACAGATAACCCTACATCTTAAAAACAGGAATAATAGTGAAACGCACAAGTCAGCCCACTGCAAATTCGTGACAGATTTGAAACAAATTATTTGCCTGGCTTTTCTCCATCCCAAGAGGTCTGCAGATCCCACATCTTCTCCTCCATTTCTGCCCAAAGCAGCAGCACCTTCTCCACGTCTTCTCCATCTTCGTCAAGGTTCACATCATACCTCGCACTACCAGACTCTCCCTTCACAGCCTTAGCAATTTTGATACTCGGTTCCTTCCTCTTCTCCTTCAGCTCTCCTCCAGCATACCTGCATAAAAATTCATCCAAGGTCCCTCGAAGTTCGTTGTCAATGATGTCAAACACAGAGATGCGCTGAAGATTTCTTTGTCCAAGTCAATCACATCTTCTCCGAAATGATCATCCAACTAAGAAAACTTATTACTATTTACTAGATTCATGAAATCAATGCTCTGCAAATCATCATTATTATTAGCATATCCATCCAAAATTTCCCTTTTACCCTTGTACCAATGCCTATATGTATCTACTTGATTAGCAGCCTCTAAAGAACCCAATTGAAGCCTATCATCTCTCTACTGCCTTGGTTCTTTTGAGGCACAACCTTATCAAGACTATCACCCTTTATCTCTCGGGGAGTTGAGTTGGTCAAATAAACATTATCCAAAGTCATAGATTTAACAATCAAAGAAACATTTATATTAAGGTTAACATTTATAGCAGGCACCTCAACAACTATATTTATTTCAGGATCAACAACAAGAATAGGGAGATTAGGGTCTACTTGGGGTTTGAATAATATCAATTGATTATAGGTCTACTGGTAAGTCATTATCTTGTGGTACAACCATAACCCCCAGTCCTCGTGGTCCTGAACCTCTGCAAAGTCCACCTGATTATCCGGAGAAGGAACATCAAAGACTTCCCCCAAGCCAAAGTTATCCTCAACTTCAAAAGGGAGGAACCTTCCCATGTCCCTGTTCAAGAAAGTTGCGAGATTCCCAAAAAAACCCGTAGCTTTACAAAACGACTTCATGTGAGTCATACCATATATAGCCAAATATTCCGCAGTATCATTTCTCAAAACCGGGATGAGAGAAGTTCTCCATTGGGTCAGAGATTCCACAAAAGAGTTCCCATAAAGAGTAAGAAACTGAGACATTAAATCTTGTACATGTCGAATAACCTGATCCTCCCGACGTCTGATAAGGTCATACACATCCCTATTGGCCGTCTTAATACAAATCTTGAACATGACCATCTCAGTACAATCCACCAAAGTCGTCTATACACCCCATAAAAGAGTTTGTAATTTATCCCTGTCACTCATCGTGCCCATCCAAGCACCCTGATTATCTTCTTCAGAATCCCTTATGATAAATCCAACACCATTCGTGTTACCGTTTGGTAAAGGTAGCAGAGATAAAATAAAGTGAACATTGATCTTTATAAAGTCCTGGTTTGGAGCTACCCATGCATCATCCATACGAGATGTCTAGGAACAAGAAGAGAAGGTAGAGAGAGTCTAGAAGAAGAGGGCAGAGATGCAAGAACAATAAGACACCCTTGAGATAAGAAATTAAAGTACTACCGAGAAGGGTTTTTGAGAAGAGAGACAGTCTGAGAATACTTCTATTGGAATGTTGAGTAATTAAGAGAAGGGGAGGGAGATGAAGAGTCACTCCTTTTACTTTGAAAATATAGATATGCTTGTATATCTTTAGCGAATACCATGACCGGCCCAAGTAAATTAAAAGCCCAAGTTATGAAAGAGTTACAAACAGCCCGGAATACTGATACACCAAAGGCCCTTTGAATGGGCAATTTGCAACAGGACCAGAAAGCCATACCTAAATCATGAATCATTTTTAAATAGGCCCACTGAGGATGATTCGACCCAGTACACCGCCAAATCAGTTCTATCCAGGCCTTTCTTGGCTAAACCATCCGCGTCTTCATTCAAATCCATTGGTACAACACCAAAAGTTATCTATATGTGTGAGAAAAATAGTTCCATGTCCTCTCTAAACTTTGCATAATCCAGACTATCACAAGCCTTATAATACATCCACCACCTAGAAGATCTAAACAACTCAGTGGCTTCCACTGAGTCTGAACATATTACCACCTTAACGTTAAAAACCTTTCTCCAACTTAATACCTTCAAAATGTGGAGTATTGCATAAACTTCTGCCTCCAAACTAGTATTTGCAGAGCAACATCCCGAGAATGAGTACACATTAGCTTCACTCTTGTCAAAAAGTTTCCTACCAATGCCTTCAGCCAAGTAGCCATATGAATTGTACCCCCATGCACCATCTACTGCACACACTCTGTCGAATTGTACTTTTTTATAAAGCCATAATTCGAAGGATAATTTGGTACGGTGAATGAGGATTGCACCCTGAGGATTGACCCTCCACAAAGGATCCGAGCATAAATTTATGAAATAGCAGCTTTGTCCGAATAAGAAAAATGATACATGATTAAGTTACAGATGAGTTCTGTATTGTTACATCTAGAGTTGAAGACCGTTTCATTGTGTGATAACCACAACGTCCAAAGGGTAGCAGCCACTATCATACCCCAAGTTTAGTAAATTCCTTCGTCTTTTAGAACATGTAGAATTCTATATAGGGAGAATTCTTTTAGATACAAAATCTGTCTGGAACATGACCACCATGAACCAATAAAGGACCACGTATCCCTTGCAAAAGTGCACTCCCAGAAAATGTGTGCAATCGATTCGTCTGAGCTGCAACACCGAGGACAAACTGTATCAACACCTCGAATTCGACTAATTAGAAACAGTTTGGTGGGGAGAGCATTTCACCGAACCTTCCATAAAAAGATGATCACCTTTGGAGGAATTTTTAAACTCCAAATATGTTTCCACAAACTATCGAATGCCATCCCTTGACCACGAAAATTAGACAGTTGATTAGAGAAAGATTTTGCTATCAAAACAATTTTGAGTTCAGATCAACTCATCATTCTCACTTCCAAGCCTAATGGAGGCTATCACTTCAGATAATACATCAATGCCTACTTGATCTCTAGCCAGAAGGGGCCTAAACCACAGACCCAAATTATCCTGATTATTTCATACCGCCACAAATTTCCCCACAGAGCAGTGCTTCAAATTTGAAATATGGTAAAGAGCTAACATATGGCATTTCAAAGGAACATTGTGTTAGTGTTTGTGTGCTAGATTCAAAACTATGATGTTTTAGTTTAAGACATTTGGATTATTAATATTTATGTTCAATCGATTATTCCTTTTATAATTTACTAATTCTTAATTTACTTCGATTTAAATGTTAGATTAATAAATATCCTTGGAATATGATATGCAATTCTATATCTCTAAGTACTTGTGACTTAGAAATGAGATTATGATAATTGTATTGATATTCCTAAAGGTCCATAGTCGAGTATTATTACAGGGGACAATAATAATGCATTAAGACTAATATGTTGAATGATGATCACATCTCATTGATCATAGGTATGGTGATACTAAAGCCAAAACATAGGCACATATATTAGATACATGATGCTGGATTGACCCGTTATGAGATACTATATGTTTATAGTATCATAAGTTATTCTCACAGTGATAATGATGTAATGGTCCTTAGACCTGAAGTCATTATATTTTTATACGAGAATTAATATACTTTGATTCCATTAAAAATTATCCTTGACCGAGTAATGATAAAAGTAGACATTGGGTATATTATGAATCGTACGAGAAATATGAATCATCTAGATATGATTTAACCCTCCTATTTTATGAGTGATATTATTGGTCTCTTGTGTGACGTCCTCAAACTCGGGGTTAAGAATAAGGACTCAAAACACTAATAAACTAATATAATAACAACAGAAAATATATAAACCCTGAAGCTAATAGGATCTAAATAGGATAAAGTATGAGACAAAATTACAACTTCTATGGTAATAACCGGATAATTGGAAGTTAATCTGTCGAGCTTGTTTGGAAGATCTAAAGAAGAAGACTAGAAATGGTCAAGCTATAGGTATCAGGTTAGAATAGGAGCAAACGTTGTTGCTCTACTTGGAGG
This sequence comes from Apium graveolens, assembly GCF_009905375.1. Taxonomy (NCBI): domain Eukaryota; kingdom Viridiplantae; phylum Streptophyta; class Magnoliopsida; order Apiales; family Apiaceae; genus Apium; species Apium graveolens. Next base: position 161,931,928 of record NC_133656.1, on the reverse strand, counting down.
AACTCGATACCTAATTTTGCTCATAAGGAGAAATTGCGAACTTGGTAAATTGTTATTAAGTGTCTTCTTTTAGCGGAAACATATATCAATTTCTTGTCATGACAAGAAAGGTATTTTATTTTAATAAATAAACAACAATTGTTTATTCTATTTCAATGATAAGACTTGTAATATTGCACAATTACTTAACAATTTATATGTTTTATGATGACTCCAATCAAACATTACCTCTAGCATTGTCGTTTAGGCCATATTAATAAGAAACACATTTCTAAGTTACATACAGATGGATACTTAGATAAGTTTGATTTTGATCATACAAAAGATGCGAACTTTGTCTCATTGGAAAAATGACTAAAGCTTCTTTTACCTGATCAGGTGAAATGGCCACTGAACGATTAGGACTTATGCATGATGATGGATGTGGTCGAATGTGTATGATGGAAAGGGGCGGCTTCTACTATTTCATAACATTTATTGATAACTTCAATAGATATATGGTTCTTTTGAAGAACAAATCCGATTCTTTTGAAATGTTCAAAGAATATAAGACCCAAGTAGAAAAGCAAACAGGGGAAAGTATAAAATATTTATGATCAGATCGTGGAGGAGAATACTTTAGCCTCAAATTCAAGAGTTTCTTGAAGGATGTGATAATACCTAATTTTGCTCATAAGGAGAAATTGCGAACTTGGTAAATTGTTATTAAGTGTCTTCTTTTAGCGGAAACATATATCAATTTCTTGTCATGACAAGAAAGGTATTTTATTTTAATAAATAAACAACAATTGTTTATTCTATTTCAATGATAAGACTTGTAATATTGCACAATTACTTAACAATTTATATGTTTTATGATGACTCCAATCAAACATTACCTCTAGCATTGTCGTTTAGGCCATATTAATAAGAAACACATTTCTAAGTTACATACAGATGGATACTTAGATAAGTTTGATTTTGATCATACAAAAGATGCGAACTTTGTCTCATTGGAAAAATGACTAAAGCTTCTTTTACCCGATCAGGTGAAATGGCCACTGAACGATTAGGACTTATGCATGATGATGGATGTGGTCGAATGTGTATGATGGAAAGGGGCGGCTTCTACTATTTCATAACATTTATTGATAACTTCAATAGATATATGGTTCTTTTGAAGAACAAATCCGATTCTTTTGAAATGTTCAAAGAATATAAGACCCAAGTAGAAAAGCAAACAGGGGAAAGTATAAAATATTTATGATCAGATCGTGGAGGAGAATACTTTAGCCTCAAATTCAAGAGTTTCTTGAAGGAATGTGATATTGTATCACAACATACTCCTTCTGGAACACCTCAATGAAATAGATGTTATTCCCTAACAATACAACAAGAATTACAGAAGGGGGGGTGAATGTAATTCCGGCTATTTTTCAAGATTTTAAAAATGTTCTAACTTGATAAATATAACAGTGTTTGATTAACAATGGTGCAGAATAAAAGAGTGATAGAAATGAAAATACTAAGTAATAAAAACATAAGATTTTAAAACTTTCTGGTGGATTTGAAAGTATCCACCAGATATATATATATATATATATATATATATATCAATTGAGAACCCTGTGTAGCTTTGAATAGCTCACAACTGCTTTACAAGTTTGAACAAACAAAACTACAGAGAAATGCTTACAGAATACAGCTTGATATGTTTCTCTGAAAATGATCTTGCTTAGTTGATTGTTCTACTTGTTTCACTTAGTTTATATATCACCAAGTTTACATGACAATAAGATAAGATAAGATAATAAAACAAACATATCTAGTCTAATTCCATGCTGCTTCACTACTCTATTCCAGCATCTTTGAATATCTTCACAATTGCATGGAAATGGTAATGCTTATTTGTTCTCAAAATCCTGCTTAACAGGATGCCACATTCCTTTTGCAAACACCCAACGTATGTGACTGTATTGTCACTGTCAACAACTATTTGAATTTGATCATCCGTCGGGACTATGTTTGTCATCCGTCGGGAACTTTGTTGATCATCCGTCGGGAGTCTTGTAGATCATCCGTCGGGAGTCTATTTGCCACTTGACTCTATTTCACTTATACAGAATTATAAGACATCTCATATTTACAGTTAATCAACCTATTCTGCATATCAATCTAGTAGTCAACATGACTTAGAAAACCCTATGCAATCTACTTGACTAATACATGTTGTTTGCAGAAATATGCCGCAGTACTTATTTGTTACATAAGCTACTCACTCGATGGATGTCAATTTGTCATCCGTCGGGACTATAAAGTTCATCCGTCGGGACTATATTAGATCATCCGTCGAGTGCTACAAATTTCACTAAGTTAAATATACTAAGGTATTTTGTTTAACTTATCATCAAGTTCACAACATATTCCTAACAATAGATTTTCTGAGAGGAGAAATCGTACCTTGTTGGACATGGTGCGATTGATGATGAGTCAAGTGGATCTTTCAATCAGTTTCTGGGGTTATGCTCTAGAAACGATGACATATACACTTAACTGAGTTTTTGATAAAAGTGGTTCAAAAGACTTTATATGAGATATGGACTAAGAAACGTCATAGCATGTCATTAATGAAAATTTGGGGACGTGAAACGTTTAGCCTCTGACAAGCATGTACCAAAGTTAGATAGGTGCTATTTTGTGGGATACCCATGTGAGACTTAAGGGTATAGTTTTTATAATCCTTCCGAGAATAAAGTGTTCTTAGCTCGGACCGCTGTATTTCCTACTTTCTAAGAAAATTAGTATGAGGATAATACATCTTGATGAAGATCGAGAACCACATGATAACATTGAACCAGAGTTGGAACGAGATCAGGATGTACATCAAAATGTTGAAAGTAATCATGTTCAGGAAACACAAGTTGTTCGTAGATCTAGTAGGATTCACCATGAGTTTGAGAGATATTATTAATTTCTCTTGACTCAAGATGGTGATGTGATGCTTACGGATAATGATGAGCCTCTCACCTACCAAGATTCTATGAACAGTCCATACTCCGAGAGATGGCTGGAGGCCATGAAATCAGAGATGGAATCCATGTATCAAAATAAAGTATTGACTTTAGTTGATCCACTCGAAGGGGTAAAACTTATAGGGTGCAAGTGGGTTTTCAAGAAGAAAACTGACATGGATGGTAAAGTTCAGACCTATAAGGTGCGACTAGTGGCAAAAGGTTTCATTAAAAAAAATTATGGTATAGACTATGATTGAGAATTTTTCACCAGTTGCTATGGTCAAGTCCATCAGGATTTTGCTAGCAATAACTACTTACTTTGACTATGAGATTTGACAAATTGATGTCAAAATCGCTTTCTTATATGTGAGCCTTGAATAAGATGTATATATGATATAACCTGAGGGTTTTGTCGATCCAAAGTTTTCTAAGATGGTCTGTAAGTTGCTTCTATCTATTTATAGATTAAAGCAAGTCACAAGGAGATGGAATATTCATTTTGTTGAACAGTCAAAGAGTTTGGCTTTATTCAAAATGAAGATGAACCGTGTGTTTACAAAAAGGTTAGTGAGAGCCATGTGACATTCCTATTATTATATATAGATGACATATAACAGATATAGATTGACATACCTTCTCTACAGGCTTTTAAGACTTGGTTGAAAAATAGTTTCTCGATGAAAGACTTAGGCGATGCTACCTATATATTAGGGATCAAGATCTATAGAGATAGATTGGAGAGATTAATCGACCTAGTCGTAGTACATACATTGATAAAATATTGCATCATTTTAGGATGCAGGAGACAAAGAAGGATATGTTTCAATGTCTCATAGGATAGTGATCTCAAAAGATAATTTCCCCCTAAATCATTAGATGATAAGGGCCATTTGAGAAAGTTTCATATGCTTCGGCAATTAGATCTATAATGTGTACAATGATATGTATTTATCCTGATATTTTGTATGCTTTGAACATGACGAGAAAATACCAGTCTAGTCTAGGTGAGGATCGCCGAAAAGTTTTCATGAATATTCTTAAGTACTTAAAGAGGACTAAAGATTTATTTTTGGTGTATGGAGAAGATAGGGAACTAGTTGTAAAGGGTTACATTGATGCTAGTTTCTGAACCTAAATTTTGGACAGACAAGGATGATTATGTGTTTATGTCTGTTTTATGTTTTATCTAAATATAAGTGATGCTAGCTGGAATAGTTCACAGAAAGAACATTGATGATTCTATAATGGAAGCCGAATATATTGATGCTTTCGAAATAGCCAATGAGACTGTTTAGGCATGTCCTTAGACGATATCACCTTATTAATGATATTAATGATCAAGGAGATATAATGTAAAGTGCATAGTAATGATAATGTTGCAGACCCACTGACTAAGGCTTTGTCGCAGCAGAAGCACGATGGTCATACTAGTTCCATGAGTATTAGATACATGGGTGATTTGCTCTAGTGCAAGTGGGAGATTGTTAGTGTTTGTGCCCTAGAGAAAACACTATGATGTTTTAGTTTATGACATTTGGATTATTAATATTTATGTTCAATCGATTATTCCTTTTATAATTTATTAATTCTTAATTTAGTGCGATTTAAATGTTAGATAAATAAATGTCCTTGAAATATGATATGCAATTATATATCTCTAAGTACGTGACTTAGAAATGAGATTATGAGAATAATATCAAAATTTCTAAACGTCCCTAGTCGAGTATTAATATAAGGGACAATAATAATGCATTAAGACTAGTATGTTTGTTGACTGATGATCACATCTCATTGATCATAGGTATGGTGATACTAAAGTCAAAACATAGGCACAATACATGGTGCTGGATTGACCCGTTATGAGATACTACATGTTTATAGTGTCATAAGTTATTCTTACAATGATTATGATGTAATGGTCCTTAGACCTAAAGTCATTATATTTCTATACGAGAATTAATATACTTTGATTCCATTAAAAATTATCCTTGACCGTGTAATATTAAAAGCAGACATTGGGCATATTATGAATCGTATGAGAAATATGAATGATCTAGATGGGATTTACCCTTCCTATTTTAGGAGTGATATTATTGACCTCTTGTGTGACGTCCTCAAACTCGGGGTTAGGAATGAGGACCCACAACACTAATAAACTAATATAATAACATTAGAAAATATATAAACCCCGAAGCTAACAGGATCTAAACAGGATAAAGTATGAGACAAGATTACAACTACCAACCAGAATAATATTATTATTACAATCCTTAATATAAATAAAACCTAATTATTCGATTCTGACTTAGAATCGACAGATAACCCAAAAGTATATGTTTCCAGCTATTACACTTCCCACCAACTTATTATCGCATTCTCACACAACATCTACCTGATCTAGCAACTGGAATCCCATGACACGATAGGGACTGCCAGGAACGCTCTTGCGTGCGGTGTGCCTAAGTTTGACCATCTTCTTGTTTAACTACCATGGTTAGATCATATAAATAAATGAGCAAAGGAGCTCATCAAGTAACTATATAAACATTTCTAGATATTAGCATAACGACAATATCTAAGGCATTCTATAATATGTAACTAGGTGGCAACATTCTATAAACATTCTAGAAAAGGGTTTCAAAGCTTTAAAGATTCAAATTCTTATAATCAATGATTCTTAAGATCAATCGATAGGGTTCTCAAAGAGTTTCACACTTTGAGAGATAAATCGCTCTAAGCTATGAGCATCAATATAAAAGTAAACATGGCTCTCAAATAAGATTCTCAAGACTTTGAAGAAGATTTAATTCAAACTATTCACATCAAATCAAAAGAAAAGCATAACGCTTATCACAACATTTATAAAACTTTTACTTTTATTCTTTAGCAATAAAGAACCCTTGATTGGAATATCCATCTTTTAAATATAATACGGGAGATCAGCCCGTACTGACCTCCATCTCGTTATTAAGGTACCAATGTCATTGTTTTAGCCTTATATTAGATTAGCCCCACCAGTCTCTTACGTGACTGGACTAGTCCCACTAGCCTCTTACGTCTTTATCCAATCCTTTAGGAATTCATTTTGGAAGACCTTTATTTGGAATACACGGAAGTTTAGCTAAATTCATTTTAACGTTCTCGATATGTGAAATCGTTTGGACACATTCAAGTAGAAAGTCATTCTTATGTTCAATTCAAGAATTCAAGGAAAATGAACAAAATGGAAATAAACAGGGATCACAAGTTAAGGAAATGATCAACCATTAAACAGGGTATAACAAAGCTGTTATCAAGATAGTTCCAAAGAACGATGCATAAACAGGGCACACGTTTAATATCAAAGAATCCTAGGTTAACAAGGTATGAAATATGAAAGGTTCATTTCGTTGCTAGGGTCAATGATTACATAGATAGCAAAATATGACAACAGGGTATAAGTTATTGAAACAAGGGATTGTAATCACAGTTTATCTCAAGGTTCAATACCAATATTACGAAAATTCTTTACTCAATCTATGCATAACATCAATAATCTCCCTTTAATCAATTCATAATAGAAGGCATAGTTACTTGCCTAAAAAAGCTTTCCTATTTTACGGAGTTAGAGATATTTCCACATAAGATCCCTTTTCCCTTCCTAGCCTGAATGCCTTCGCTTTCCAAATCTACGATTAAAAAAAGCCCTAATTAGAAACTTGATCGATTTCCAACATTTCTCAGAACATATAACTTTCTACCCCAATCACGATATTCGCTTATCTTTTACACATATATCACACATAATAGGTTACACCTTTATATGCTATATATCACCGAATAATTCGACACCTTACATTTAGCAATCAATCACATAATCACATAATCCGACACCATATATCATTAGATGATATCGACTATATTCCATATACATACCTATATACTTTCTTTTCAAAAATCGGGCATGACGTATTCATAACTACGCTTACCCTTATCATATCAATTAACCACAACAATAAATCATAATCAAATATACATAATCGCTTTTTAACACTTAACCCTTAACACGAATTATGCATCTCAACTTTATATGATTAACGACTAATGACTTAGCATAACGAATCGAAGCTACAATATAAGACTCGAATTCTTAGTTCTTTTAAAACCGAATATAAATCCTTGTGATAATTTTAACGATAAACACATATCACTTTGCATGCAAATCGAAATTAGCATATTCATCTCAAATAACACATAACCTCTTTAACATGCAATTTGGCTTTCTAAAATTATACAAACTACCATGCATATTTTACTAACAATCCAAAAAATGTGTCAATCCTTATCATCCTTAAAACCATTCTTTTTTACCATTTTTTTAATAAAAATTCAAACCATAAATGTTTTTTATTCGGCCAAATTCAAAATTTTGACATCCCATAAGTCTTCTAGCTATCACACAATTCTCAATCAATCAATACAAGACTTTTAAACATCAACTATCTTTAAAAATCATCACCTTACATTTATTTTCAAAAATTCAAACCAAAACATGTAGAAAAATCGAATGAAACTTAGAAAATTAACATGTATCCATTTTTAATAACATGCATAAAGGTTTTAGTGACATGCATCAACATTTATTCAACTAATCACATAATCAACTTCCAAAAATTATTATATCCAAACTTATAAACATAAAATTTGATTTATACACCAATTATCCAAACAAACACTAATCAAGTAGCACACACTTAACATTACCTCCTCTTTATACTAAATCAAATTGAGAATTTAGCTTAAACAAATCCACCGGCTTCCATTTGATCATGGCCGGTGGTGGTCGAACTCGAGGGTGCCCATGCAAGGGTCTCTCTTTGAATTTTGGACATCTAAATCTTCTAAAACTAATATATTATTCACCTTTATAAACATACATCAATAAATTGTTCTTTTCTTGAATATATTTTAAGAGAGGCTTTTGTAAAACTTACTAAAAAAATTACATGCAAAGGATGTAGTGATAGAAGATTAGAAAATATTAAGATTGGTGGTAAAATCTTTGAAAACTATGTAAGTTATGATCTTGCATTTACGAGAAAGAGAGAGATAATAACTCGGGAGAGAGAAGAGAGAAGAGAGAGAGTGAGCGGGGGGGGGGGGGTTAGAAGAAGGAGGGGGAAGAAGTAAGGTTAGAGTATATATAGTGAAATGGAGGGGCAAATGAGTAATTTCCACTTGTTTTCTCCTTTTTTTATATCAAATTACTATAACATGATTTAATAATATAAAAACAACTTTATAAAATTTGAAAGTGCCACAAATCTATTTTTAATGTAGAGAATATGAAATTAGCTCTCTCTCCGTATTTTTAGAATAATTTTTGAGCAAACGGATTAATTTTTATGAATTTTACAAATAAATCCCCAATAATAGAAATAAACTCTAAAAAAATTATTTTAAAATATCAAAACTTCAAATTAAATCCAACTATCATTTTTGAAACGTCCCTAGGACTATTCTAGAGATAATAAAATAAATTCCACACCTTGATCATATTTTAATAATTTTAAAAAAATATATAAGGATCAATTAATCCTTATTTTTATCAAATAAATCCTCTGAAAAATATCTTAAAAACTCGTGAATAACAAATTCATACTCGTAGCTTTAAAATAACATATCACACAATAACATCAAACATAATTTATATTGGTATACTTAAACACATTATTCTCCTTTTAATAGCTGATTACGCGAGTAACAATTACCCGATAATTCAAATAATGATATAACTTTTTCCATTACGAATTCAGACCACAGAAACACAGAGGACTCAACTTTTATCATACCTTATTATAATCCTCAATTTATCTTTCTTAATCCTTCTTATTTAATTCATCCTTCGAATAAAGGGTCTCGTTCACCTGACGGCCCGCCAATCATAGCTTAAACCTTTTGCTGACTCATCAAATCTGAACGAGACTTTGTCTGTTCCTTATTACTATTTCATAGAAATTGCACATAAACCACAAAATTATATACTTAATATTTTATACTCATAAAATCCACAATTATAACACAAAACTGTATTTTATTCATATAAATACATCGCGAAATCCCAGTCGTTACATCTTGTGTGAGCTAGACTATGAAATAAGTGGCCCCGCTCAAATGTTGATTTGATATGATAGTCTACCCATTGATCAAGAAAACTTGAATTAAACTATGATGAGGATGACACATTACATGCCGCTAGTTTAATCTATAATATTTGGTTAAATGAATTATATTACATTGTACATTATCACAAAAGGTTTAACCGAATCAATGATTTAAGTATTATTACTTGGGTAGTAATGATGTATTACTGGATGCCACTCATTGTTTATAATTTTAATATGAGATATTAAAATTTTTGCCAAAGTAATAATAACCTATTTTTTCATGGATCCTGCGGAGGGTTTCGATTTTATTCTGGTTTTAATTTAATTTTACATCATTTCCATTGCGTTTATGTGCACGAAACCCTTCACATTGCCCCACTACCGATCCTCCCAGAAGAGTATTTTCTCACCATTATTTAAACTCCATGAAAAGTTAGAACTTGTAAGCAATGAAACTACTATTTCATCATGCTTCAGATAAATAAAATTTTTGACCAGGAAAGAGTTATCCATTCTTATTAAATTAGATTTAAGGCCATATTGAATAGGAGGACCATACTTGTCTGTGATCAAGCGATTTCAAGGTTTCTTAGCTTTTCAGAAAAAAATCAGTTTAAAAGAATATTGGTGATGCAAGTGTTTTGTTTCATTCCGTGGCGCTCTAAAATCGTTCCGATCTATTTTTTTTAATTTTTTTTAGAGTTTTGAAATTTTAAATTCTTAAAAATAAAAATATATCTTTAAACATATTATAAGTAGAATATGTGTTCCAATATATAGATGAAACGAGTTTGACTTTTAATGTAGTATAATAACTAAAATTTATTTTAGAAGTAGAACATGTGTCGAAATTTTGAGTCTATGACAACTTAGGTCCATAATTTTGTATAACTGTATTTCTACTACCACGTTAGGGACCAGCATAACCAATAAGCAAAAAACATTGGTTACTCAATCACCATGCTCAAGTAGACCTATGCAACCAAAGATTTACAGGAAGGTGGCCACGAATTAGTGCTACACCCCTGCGAGCATCTTTAATTACATTTAATGTGTATTTTTCCATTTCAATATACAATAGTTCCAATTCAACATTAGCATCTCAACTAGCCCCAACTTCATCAGCCACACATAATGCATGAAAAAACATGAGCTTCATTCAATAACTTTTGAGTTTCATGTTTATAGACTTCAGTACTAACAATTTATTTCGTTTTATGTTTGTCAGGTTTCGTGATTGTTCTACAATGGATTGTTTATAATTTACATGAATGCGAGCTTTTTATCGATTCAATACTTTAAGGTATATTTATTTTTCCATTATAATATTCGGTAATTTTTGTTTGTAAATCTTTTTCTTATTTGTTTAAGAAGAATAAACTAGAGGTTAGGTGACACTTTAAGATCGTCTCAATCCATTTTTATTTTTATATCATTTTAGAATTTAAAATATCAATCATTAAAAAATTACTTAACATATTCAAAATTGAAAATAAATTTAAATTTTAAAAAAAAATTGGAAACTAGCAAAATGTAGAATAGACATAAAGAATAAGAATGTTAAAATATGGGTTGGACATACTTTAGAATTTGGATTTAACATATTTTAAGTTAGAAAAGTTATTCGAATTTATAGATAAAAGAATCGAATTTATATACATAAACATTTTTAATTTATAAGAAAACATATCTATACTATACTATAATAACCAGAATGAGATATAATTTATAGTTTGGTTAACCCCTCATTTTGGTTATTCCTTCCATCACGACCGTCAGATCTTCTACATCAAATAATCAGAGTCGTCAGATCCAAATACTAAAAAAATATACTGCAAAATTTCTCAGGATCGAAACCCGTCAACAACAAATATTTATATTATTATTTATAAATCTATATTATACTATAATAACCGGAATGAGGTATAATTTGTAGTTTGGTTAACCCTTCATTTTGGTTATATCTTCCATCACGACCGTCAGATCTTCTTCATCAAATAATCAGAGATGTTAGATCCAAATACTATTAAGATACACTCCACAAGTTCTCAGGTTCGAATCCCGTCAACAACAAATATTTATATTATTATTTATAAAAATACATATAAGTTCTCATATTCGAATCCCGTTTACAACAAACATTATATTAATATTTATAAGGATACATATAAGTTTTCAAATTCGAATATCATTAACAAAAAATATTTACATTATTATTTTTGAATAAGATCTCATCAGTTATATACTATTTATACTATTTAAACTTAACTTAAAATTATACACAATAAAAGTATAATTTGTTGGGTCCCAATGTGTTTGTAGAAGGGGGGGTTGAATACAAACAGTACCGAATAATCGAATTAAATGCGGAATAAAAAATGTGAAACAAAATTCAAGTTAAATAAAAATATTATTAAACTTGAAAGGTGTTACAACAACTGTATCGATTACAAGGTATTAATCTCAAATCAATTATCACAAATCTAGAATAAATTCGACATGAACTTTTTCTATTTTTGCAATAATTAGAATCAAATGCTAAACGCGATTTGAGATTAAGTTCTAGGGATTTTGATCCGCTAGATTGTTACACAAGAACAAGATAAATAATTCTAGTGGTTTGGATTTAACATTAACAAACTAGAAATTGATCTTGAATTTCTGCAGAGAAGGATGATATTTTTCAGAGGCGGCTGCTTTCTTTTGTTCTTGTATTGTGTGTTGGATAGATGAACTTCTGCTGCTTCTTTTTCTTTTTAAGTAAACAGCCGAATGCAAATGAACTGCAATGACAATCCTGTAAGCTTGCATGACAATCGGTGAGACTATCCTTTTGAATTAGCAAGACAATCATTTGAACCAGCATGACTTTCGGCAGGACAATCTATTTGAACTGGCATGACTTTCGGTATGACAATTGATTGTCATACCGATTGTCACATAAGTACAATTCAGATTGTCTTGCAAAGATTAATAACAGATTTTTAATCTAATAAAAATTCTAACAAGACAATTAAATGAATTAGCATGACTTTCGGTATGACTATTGATTGTCATACCGATTGTCATACTAATACAATCAGTTTGCCTTGTTTCAATTTAAATAGATTTTTAAACCAATTAAAAACCTGAAAATCCTTAATATTAATTCTGAATTAATTAATCAATTAATTTAATTAATCAATAAATTAATCTTTGCAGATATAATTTATTTTCTTAATTAAATTATATGACTTAATTAATTAATAGAGAATTAATACTAACCTTGAGCAGCATCCAATCTTCTGATAATCTTCTGAAAATCACTGAGACTTATGAATCAATTCCGTCACTTCAATGTTGACACTCGATGTACTGTCTGGTTCATGAGTGACTAACTTCCGTGACGTTTCTTCATGTCTTGACTTTGATACTCTGATTTTCTTCAGATTGAATCCTTGTAATTAATTGATACTCTGACGAGATCTCTGTCACTTGATTAAATCCACGATCTTGATTTATATCACTGAGGCATGATCAACTTCTTGAACTTCTTCCAGTGAATTAACTCCTCAAGTCTGTAGATGAACCTTGTCTCTGAATCCTTTGAAAGATATTACTTTGCGAGATCTCTCTGACGGTCGATCCACTATTTACTTATTACATTCTTATTTGAGTTGAGTTGAATCCTCGAATATACAAATAGGCTATGACATATGACTTACAATCTCCCCCTATTTGTTTGTTAGACAATAACACACAAATACCTAGAGGATAACTCAACTAACAAATAAGAAAAAGATATAAACATACATGCAAAGTAAATAGCAGAAAAGTTCTGGATGAGATTTAACATTTTCCAGATTCCAAGTAGATGTTCCTCTAGACTGAACATATCTTCAAGTAGTTCCATCTTCATTTGTACAACCACATTTCCTGTTGAGAAGCCCATATCTCTCTTGCTTCTCCCCCTATGAGAATCAACTAATTAAAGAAGATCACCTTCGTTTACCACCTCTCCCGTACAATAGGATCCGCAGATAAAACCAATGGTACTCCCTTAACAGCTTCTTCCCTTATCAGAAAATCACCTTGTGTTTACCACCTCTCCCGTACAATAGGATCCGTAGTTACAAACAACAATGGTGTGGTGTAGTGTACATTTTTCTTTTTCTTCCTCCCTGCTATTTCTCCCCCTTAGTTGAGGAATCCTCCAAACTATTACTTAAGCTTTTATCTCCCCCTTAAAGAAGGAATGTATGCCGTCGTCTGAAGGAGTTCTCATATTTCACTTGGTTGGAAAAGAAATAACAAGTAGTTTCTGTTTCTTCCTCACTGTGAGTGTGTGATTATGTTTTAGTGTACCTCACATGTGTTTCACTCTTCTCTCCACTCGTGTTTACACTCATTCTCACAAGTGTATCACTCTTCTCTCATAGCTCCATAATCCAGCTGTACCTGCAAGGAAAATCACCTTAGCCATCCTTAAGGAGGTCACAGGTGGTGCAATGGGAGTTCACAAATCCCCATCCTTGTTAAACTCGTCAGATGAATCTGAGTCATAATCTACAAGTTGCTAGTTTCCCTTTTAGGGTTCCAGATTTGAATTCTGGGAAGGTAAACAATGATCCAAAGAATTTAGCATGAAGATCAAAGTTCCCTTCTAATGCCTGTGAAGACATTTCCTTGTGACTTATCAGGCAATATCTGAATCATTGTCAACAAGTTGCCGATCTGCACCTATGTCAGATCCACTATCCGCAGATGCATCCAGGGGATTTAAGCCTGGGGAGGTAGACACTGACCACTGACATATGGCTTTTGGATCAGTATCCTCTCCTAACACCTGTAAAGGCAATTGGTCCACTAACGAACCTTGAACAATCGAATCTGACCTTAAAATGGTCGAAACTCTTGTTTCCGTCAACTCATCCTTTGTGTGTGTAACCTCTCCTTGTGCATCAAGAATTGATTATGTTTGAAGTGGTGACACTACATCGGATACCTTGGCCGACAGGCAAAATTCAATAGACTCACCCTGTTGAGAGAATGAATCTAGTAACTGTTTTTGTGCCTTTTCAGCCATTACATCTTTTTGAGAAGATGTATGGGGGCTAGCAGTTGTCTCGGTTTAAATACTACTCATCTATGTAGGAGACAGAGCTACTGGGTTGACTACAGAACCTTCCTTATGTGGTGCACTAAGGCACTATCTCCCTCACGCTCATTCATACTACATTTAGTGGTAAGAGAGTGTTGTTTGGTTCTGTTTTTGTGTTTGTCTTTACAGTCTGGGATAGACGTTGTGGGTTTTCAACCTCATGACTGTCAATGAAAGAAAGTCATTGGAGACTGAACCTGTAACACAGAATATATGGTAATAGAGAGAAAATGATTTACAATAGTGATTTCAAAAGATTTTACATGAAATAAGAAATCACTAATGTAGAAAGAAGTTTAATTTTTGTTTTTCAATATGAATGAGTTTTTTGATAAAACATTGATCACTTAGGGTAAAGTCTAAGTAATTCTCATTCATGTCAAAAGCTTACAAATATCTGCAACATAATGTTAACAACATATCATTGACCGATACTTGTCAAGTACCTTAGATACTAATTGTTATGTTGCATTAACAATATACCACTGCACATATAAAACAATATGATTGTGCTTAGTGATAAGATAGTTATTAATATGACGACTCTACTTATTCATATAAAATTATAACTTCTGTTAGAGTGCCATACCATGTCCTTGACGATTGCTTGAGCAGTATACTAGTTCATACCAACCTGAAGTGAGATTGTGAAGAAGAAATTGCATAGTCCAATAGATCTGCAGCTGCAAAGTCCATGAACTGTGGTGCACTGACTTCCTCTGTTGACTCACCAAACAGGAGTACACTTGTACACATCTTACTAGAGTACAATTCCAAGTGTAATGTGCAGCAGGTGTCTGATATGTCGTAATATTCTCAAGTCTCGTCACTGGTGCTATATGTTAGATACTGCTTCCTGATAATAACCTAGCACAATATACAAAATTACAATGATAACATTCCCAGCTTGCAAACAGCCATATCCCTCAGATAAACCTTTGCTGTTATCTCCAAAGGTAACCAGGGGGCCAGCTTTCTCAACCCACATTTGATAGCAGGGCTCTATCTCCGGTCATATGTCTTGATGATCCACTGTCAAGAATCCACACTACCGGTTACACCTGTTTAATGCCCTGCACTTCAAATGGATTAGACCTTCTTCGGAACCCAAACTTGGTTGGGCCCGGCATACTTGTAGAACTGTCCTTTATCAGGCAAAACAACATTTTTAATTTTAATTGTCTCAACTTTCTCAATGACTGAACATTTGACCTTGTAAACAGCTTTAACAAATTTCTGTTTAAGCTTAGGCACAAATGTCTCCTTTCTAGCCTTAGAAGGACTAGCAGTCTTAGACCTATCATGCTTCTTGTTATTCACATGCTGACGAGGAGTAGTCTTATCATTAGACACATGCTTACCATTAAAATAAGCATATATCATATTAAAAGCACAAGACATACAATTAGCAACACCACATGCTTTATGAGAGTGATTAACAGCAGGCAATTTATGCATGGTAGACATGGCATTATTGTTATCCAACTCATGTGTGTCTGAGTTAGTCTCAGTTGCTTTCACAACTTTGACTGGAACTTTCGACTCACTTGACTTGGAAACAATCTTCTCATAAGCATGATCCTCAGCACGTATTTCTTCTTGAATAACAGAAGAGGTCGCATCAAATGGTTCAGCAATTGATGCTTTATAGAGGGGTTCATCAACACCCTTAAGCACATGTGGTACTTCCCTCCCTTTAGCACATACATGAGGAGGGGAGTTTATGCCTAATTCTCCAATAGCAGCATTGTAATCATAACCTATTCCAGATGTTTGATTAACAGCTTGCTTACTGTAGAACTCTTTAGCCTTCGAACAAGAATTGAAGTAGGCTCTAACCTTAGTCTCAAGACCGGTGATCTTGTCTTTGAGAATAGTTTCGAGTTTTCTATAACAGTCAACTCTATTCTCTAGAAAAGATACCTGTTCTTTTAATCTGTCTTGATTAATGTGCACAAGTCTTAATTCATTGACCTCTTTCTCAAGGTCTGTGATCTGTAAACTTAACAGTTCATTATCACGACGTGC
Source organism: Apium graveolens (assembly GCF_009905375.1). Classification (NCBI taxonomy): domain Eukaryota; kingdom Viridiplantae; phylum Streptophyta; class Magnoliopsida; order Apiales; family Apiaceae; genus Apium; species Apium graveolens. The sequence continues at coordinate 161,915,621 of NC_133656.1, read as the reverse complement.
ACAATCTAAGTTACCTCTTAGATGATAAACCATTTCAGCATCAGAAAGTTTTACCTCTATTCTTGACGATGAAGCTTTTCCATCAATAGCCATAAGAGCAAGATTTCCTTCATCTTCATCTTCACTGTCAATATCATCCCAGCTTCTTCCCTTTGCCAGATAAGCCCTTTCAGAGTTCTTTCTTACTTGCTTTGGCTTCCTACATTCTGTGGCAAAGTGTCCCAACTCATTGCAGTTATAGCATCTAATGGTGCTCCGATCAACCATCCCTGTTTTGTATCCACCACTGCTGGTGTTAGAGGATGAAGATCCACCTTTCTGGAATTTGTTGTAGTTGGACTTGTACTTAAGCTTGGGATTCCTCTTGAATCTGACATGGGAGAATCTTTTGACAATTTGGGCCATTGACTCGTCTTCCAATTGCTCCAGCTCTTCCAAGGAATAAAAATCATCACTTGATTGATTTGTAGTAGGAGGATCATATTCTGCTACTAACTCATTTTCCTCACCCTTGGAAAACTGTACCATTCTTTCTAACTGTTGAGATTGTTGTTGTTGTTGACCTTCAGCTACAAGTGCATTAGATGTGCTGACCATTCTATCCTTCCCGTAGACTTCCTTTTGTTGAATCTGCTCCAACTCATAAGTTTTTAACACTCCATAGAGCCTGTCCAAAGAAATCTCACTCAGATCTCTAGCTTCTCTAATGGCAGTGATTCTATGTTCAAGATGAGCTGGCAGTGTTAAAAGGAACTTTTTGTTGACCTCCCTGATTGAATAATACTTTCCATTGATGTTCAGGTTGTTGATCAACGCATTGTACCTCTCAAACACTTCAGTAATTCCTTCTCCTGGATTTGATTTGAAATGTTCATATTCAGAGGTTAGGATTTCCAACTTGTTCTCCCTAACTTCCTCTGTGCCTTCATTAATCACCTCAATAGTTTCCCACATGTGTTTGGAATTTTTACAGTTCATCACATGTCTGTTCATCAAGGGATCAAGGGAATCAATTAATATTAATTGAAGGCTGGCATCCAAGGAGGCTTCTTCCTTCTCAGCAGGAGTAAAATCTTCAGGCTCTTTTGGATAGGTTCTAGCTTCAGTAGTCACCACACCATCTATTATTACCTCCGGTTCAATAACCATCGGAGTTTTTATACCCTTCTTTAACAAGTTTGAATATTTGGGATTTGCAACTTGTAAGAATAATAGCATCTTCTTCTTCCACATGATATAATTCTCTTTATCAAATTGTGGAATTTTAACGGTTCCAACTTTATGTGAAGTCATTATGAATTTTTGAATAAATAAAAATTCAAGGAGTTGAAAAATCACAAAAGTCTAGGATCTTGATTTGTTCGTTAATCAGAAGGCTCTGATACCAATTGTTGGGTCCCAATGTGTTTGTAGAAGGGGGGGTTGAATACAAACAGTACCGAATAATCGAATTAAATGCGGAATAAAAAATGTGAAACAAAATTCAAGTTAAATAAAAATATTATTAAACTTGAAAGGTGTTACAACAACTGTATCGATTACAAGGTATTAATCTCAAATCAATTATCACAAATCTAGAATAAATTCGACATGAACTTTTTCTATTTTTGCAATAATTAGAATCAAATGCTAAACGCGATTTGAGATTAAGTTCTAGGGATTTTGATCCGCTAGATTGTTACACAAGAACAAGATAAATAATTCTAGTGGTTTGGATTTAACATTAACAAACTAGAAATTGATCTTGAATTTCTGCAGAGAAGGATGATATTTTTCAGAGGCGGCTGCTTTCTTTTGTTCTTGTATTGTGTGTTGGATAGATGAACTTCTGCTGCTTCTTTTTCTTTTTAAGTAAACAGCCGAATGCAAATGAACTGCAATGACAATCCTGTAAGCTTGCATGACAATCGGTGAGACTATCCTTTTGAATTAGCAAGACAATCATTTGAACCAGCATGACTTTCGGCAGGACAATCTATTTGAACTGGCATGACTTTCGGTATGACAATTGATTGTCATACCGATTGTCACATAAGTACAATTCAGATTGTCTTGCAAAGATTAATAACAGATTTTTAATCTAATAAAAATTCTAACAAGACAATTAAATGAATTAGCATGACTTTCGGTATGACTATTGATTGTCATACCGATTGTCATACTAATACAATCAGTTTGCCTTGTTTCAATTTAAATAGATTTTTAAACCAATTAAAAACCTGAAAATCCTTAATATTAATTCTGAATTAATTAATCAATTAATTTAATTAATCAATAAATTAATCTTTGCAGATATAATTTATTTTCTTAATTAAATTATATGACTTAATTAATTAATAGAGAATTAATACTAACCTTGAGCAGCATCCAATCTTCTGATAATCTTCTGAAAATCACTGAGACTTATGAATCAATTCCGTCACTTCAATGTTGACACTCGATGTACTGTCTGGTTCATGAGTGACTAACTTCCGTGACGTTTCTTCATGTCTTGACTTTGATACTCTGATTTTCTTCAGATTGAATCCTTGTAATTAATTGATACTCTGACGAGATCTCTGTCACTTGATTAAATCCACGATCTTGATTTATATCACTGAGGCATGATCAACTTCTTGAACTTCTTCCAGTGAATTAACTCCTCAAGTCTGTAGATGAACCTTGTCTCTGAATCCTTTGACAGATATTACTTTGCGAGATCTCTCTGACGGTCGATCCACTATTTACTTATTACATTCTTATTTGAGTTGAGTTGAATCCTCGAATATACAAATAGGCTATGACATATGACTTACATAATTATATAATCATTATTTAGTATTTAATTATTTATATAAATTTTAATAAAATTATAAAAAATTAAAATAAAAATATTAACCAAGACATGTGCATCGCACGGGTTGTAAACTAGTACTTATAAAAATTACATCCTTGTAAAGATTTATGAATCATCCTGTTTGTATATCATATCAATCAATTTTTTTTTGAAAATAGAGTTAGCATACCTACATGTGATCCTTGGGCTTACTTGTGTTATTATTTGTTATGGATTAAAACTACTATATATAATTGCTGTATTTAATACTAAGGAACGTGAGCTTCGAGGCTCGATTTGACTGCTCTTGTGTTTCGTGACTCAATCTGCCTTAACAAGATGCCTACGTACCTTGCTGATTGCCAAGGATCAAGTCAAAAAACGTAGTTCTTGGTTTGTGGGGTGAGGCCCCTTATATAGATGCGGGAGTCCTTGAATTGGACTTGGTATAGGAGGCTTGGTGGATAAGCCTCTGAATTAGGATAGACTTAGGAGTCCTAGGAAGTAGGAAGTTGATTCCTTATCCTTTCAGGTCCCCTTGAGGCTAATCTCTAAGGATTTATATCCTCATCGGGACTCTTTTCAACATCTGATTTCTCCCTTATTAATTAATTACGAAATTAATTAATAATCAGGGCTTTTTGGGCCTCTTTTATTCCACCAGGCCTAATCTGGTCCGTCAGACTTAACCTTTCTGGTCTGAATATTATACATCTTATTATTATTGGGCCTAGCAGCCCATTAATTATAAAATCAGGACTTATTTATCCCTATCATTTGCCCCCCAACTTTTGGGAAACATTGATTAGGTTTCGCAGAAGTTAAATCTATTCGTTCCCTTACAGGGTTTCGTTTTTGCGTAAAGTGTGGAGCGACCTACACATTTACAACGAATCTTCCTTTTATTCAGAAATTATCTTAATTTCCAGGAATTTTTCCCTAATTTTCTGGGATTTTCCCTAATTTTCTGGATTTTTCCCTTAATTTCTGGGATTTATCCTTAATTTTCTGGATTTTTCCTTAATTTTCTGAAAATATTACCATTTTTCAGAAATTATTTAAGGAATTTCCTTAATTTCTGGATTTTTCCCTAATTTCTGGGATTTATCCTTAATTTTCTGGATTTTTCCTTAATTTTCTGAAAATATTACCATTTTTCAGAAATTATTTAAGGAATTTCCTTAATTTTCTGGATTTTTCCTTAATTTTCTGAAAATATTACCATTTTTCAGAAATTATTTAAGGGATTTCCTTAATTTTCCAGGATTTTTTCTTCTTTTTTTTTTTTTTTTTTTTTTTTTTTTTTTTTTTTTCTCCCTTTTTTTTTAATACAATTTTCGACCAGGAATCCATTCGACCAGGATCCTGGTCGAATTAACCTTCAGTATGCCTTGGTCGATTGAATTTCGAGCAGGTTGGGTTCGAGCAAGATTCCTGGTCGAATTTCGGCCAGGATTTTTTCCTATATATATATATATATTTTTTTTTTTTTTTTTTTTTTTTTTTATTTCGAATAGGATTTTTCGACCAGGAATTTTCGGTTAAGATTTTCGGTCAAGATCCCCATTTTTTGACCGAATTAACCACCATCTCTTGCCTTGGTCGAAGCTATTTCGGGCAGGTACTATTCGACCAGGATTTTACCTTGATTCCTGGTCGACAGTGTCAGGAAATATTCTGGTCGAACCAGTAAAATTTTTTTTTTTTTTTTTTTTTTTTTTTTTTTTTTTTCGAATAGGATTTCTTCCCTTTCGGTCAAGATTCTTACTTTCTGACCGAATTAACCTTCCTTTTAAGCCCTGGTCGAAGGATTTTCGAGCAGGAACATTTTGACCAGGATTTTTCTGTGTTTTCTCTTCGAAAGGTTCAAGAATACATATATATTTTTTGTATATCCTTGGATTCTCAATTCTGGGCTAAGACTTGGGCTCATTTTAACTGGGCCTATTCTCTAATTTGGCCTACCCTTTTTCCTGGGCTACAATAGAAAAAACCTTGGCCCATTTTCCTTGGTCCAACTAGTTTTTTGCAATTGGCCCATTGCTTTAACTGGGCTCCCTTCCCACTCTTTTTTCTTAAACATCATTTGGGCCTCAACATGGCTTGATTTTTCTAAAATTAGGCCCTTTTCTGAGATGGGCTTTCATTTTCTAAGCCCAAATTCCAAATCCTTCTAGGGTTTTTCTGGATTCTTCCAGATTCTTCAAAAACTTTAATTTTCCTCTGATTTTTGCTAGAACTTCCTGGATTATTCCAGAACCTTCTAAGTTTTGGGCCCAAATGGGCTTTTTTTAAGGCCCATTTTCCTTCTTCCTTGGCTATATAAAGGTGGGGTGAGAGTTTTATTTCTTCACACCTCTCATTTCACCTCTCATTTCATTTTACAACTTCTCCTCATCCCTCCTCCAACTTTCTAGCCTTTCCTTTCTCAAATCCCTCCTTTAGTTTTCCAACCTCTCCTTCAGGCTTTTTCTAGCTTTCTAATCTTTCTAATGGCTGACAAGAATTCTGAGAGGGCGGCCAAAATTGCCTCGGCTTCAAAACGAGGTAAGGATATCGAGATCCGCTCTTCATATATGTCTTTAATTGATATGATTAATACTAGGGGGGATGAATATCCCTCCACTGCACATCTCGACTCTTTTAATCACTGTAATACTTGGCATAACATAGATTTCAATAAACTAAATGCTCGTTATAACGTCCCTCCCCCCTTTAGACTAGTTCCAGTCTCTGGTGGTGACCGTACTTGCCACTGGAGGCCCGATACTCTTTTCATCTACACCGACGCCCTTAACGCTGGGCTTAGGTTCCCTTTCCATCCTTTTATCCCTCATCTTTTGGCCGACTTACAAATCAACCCATGTCAGCTTCCTCCAAACGCCTGGAGGAATATTCTATGTTTTATGGTTTGTTGTCTTAGGGAGGGCTTTCCTCTTTCGGTAGCCGTTTTTAGGAAAGTCTTCCAATGTTACAATAGTTCTTCTAATATTTGTGGCTGGGTTTATGTCAAACAAAGGCCCAAAAGCAAACATATCTTTAATAGCGCCTCTATTCCTGATAATAATCCAAATTGGAGGAATAGTTTCGTTGGGTTACGTTGGGAGAATGGCGACTGGGGCACGCTCTTTCGATCTTCCTTTGGGAAGGTCAGTGATGGTAGCCTCAAATCCATTCACTTAACTCCTGAAGAAACTATTATTTATAATGGCCTTACTCAGGATGATGGTACGACCACCAGCTGGACTCTCTTAGAGGAGTTTTCCCTAATTCATGTGGGACTATCCTCTGTTTCTCAACAGGGTATTTTTCTTCCCTTCTCAATTTTACTTCATTTCATGCGTTATTAACTTCACTTATTTTGTCCTTTGTTTTGTTTCAGCTGCTAAGGAGATTAACGAGGACAACGTTCCTTTGGTTGAGGAGACAGCTAGGATGAAGAAAGCTCGGCTCGCAGGCCTAGACACCCGGGGAAAGGCGACAGAGCCTATCTTCTTGAGAAAGCACAAGGAGCCTATGGGGGAGGCTTCAACTGAAGGAGCTGAGGGCCATAATGCTCCTATCACTGCTGCTGCCCCTGCTGCTGCTGCTACAGGCGCCTTTCAGCCTCTCTGGGGATTCCGCCGAGGGGATACCGTGGTTGGTTCCACGAAGCATGCTTGGGATTGGTCCTACCATAGCGTGACCCCAAAGGACTTTACTGATGTGGTGGCCACCCCTGACCTTGAGAGGATTAAGCTCATGGGAGCCCAATCTCTGGCTTCGGTATGCCTTCTCTTTTTTAAACTTATTTCTCGTTCTTGTAGCACTTTCTTGCCTTATACTTTGTTAATTGTTTTGTTTCAGTCTAACGCCTACTTTCAAGGCGCTGTGAGGCAAGCCGAATCATGGAAGCGGGCTTCTGATAAGGCCGATAATGCTCTCAGGAGGCAGCAGAAGAAGTATGCTACCCTGGAGAAGAAGCTCAAGCGCAAGGAGGAAGAACTCGGAGAGTCTAACGCCGAGCTGGTGGTACTTCGGGCGGAGAAGGATAAAGCTATAGACAATTATCTGGACTCGGAGGAGTTTGCCCAATCCATGAGGATTAGGGATGATTCAGTCTTTCCCGAGTTTTTTAGGACTGGTTGGGACACGGCCCTTGGGACCGTGAACGAGGCTTGTCCTGATATTAACCCGGCGGACTACATCTGCCCTGACGATGAGGCTTTGCTACAGAGGTTTCGTACCCGAGTAGTTGTCTCGGATCATGTTCCTCAGGATCCACTTCTTCCTCCTCCCGAGTCTTTTTCCAGACCTGCTGAGGATGACAGCTCTTCCTCCTCCGAGACAACGGAGACATCTAGCGAGAGCGGAGAAGACGATGATATGGACGCCGAGGGCACCTCAGCTCCTTAGAGCTTTTTCAGCCCTGCGTGGCTTTTTTATTTTCGAGACTTTATTTATCAAACTTTTGTAACATCTATCAGATCTATCTCATTTATCACCTTTTATGCTTTGCATCCATGCATTTGATTTTTATTTGTTAGGCCACAATCATACTTTGAAGAACTTATGAATTTCATAAAATTGTCTGGGATTCGTCCCTTACACAAGTCTTAATAAATTTCGTAATAAAACTAAAACATATAAATCCTAAGCAAGCAAAGCTTCAAGGTGCTTTTCAACCTACTCGCCATCCTGACGAGTGAGAATCGTACTTCGACCATCTTACACGTAGTAAACCTTCAGGTTTTGTGCGTGCCAGGTTCTCGGGACTTCAAAACCATCCATAGTCTCCAGCTTGTAGGTTCCTCTACCCTGAACGCTCTTGACTCTATACGGCCCTTCCCAATTTGGGGCAAGCTTTCCTTTCTGTCCGACACCAGAAGCCTCTATTTTTCTCAAGACTAGGTCACCTTGTTTGAAAAACCTCTCTTTAACCCTCAGGTTGTAGTAGAATGAAGCCTTTTTCTGATATTCTACTATCTTTGCGTGTGCTTTATCTCGTACTTCATCGATTAAATCCAGGGCTAACTTCTGCCCTTCCTCATTTTCTTTTTCATCAAAAGCCTGAATCCTTGGAGAAGAATGTGATATCTCCACGGGAACTACTGCTTCCGCCCCATATGCCAACATGAAAGGAGTTGCATCTGTCGTGACTCTACAGGTAGTCCTATAAGCCCATAATATGGGAAGTATCTCATCTACCCAATTATTTCTCGACTTTTCGATCCTCTTCTTTAGTCCATCCAGGATTATCCGATTTGCTACTTCCGCTTGCCCATTGGCTTGCGGGTGAGCCACAGAGGTGAATCGTAACTCAATTTCATTTTCTTCACAATACTTCTTGAATTCCTCATTGTTGAATTGCGTTCCATTGTCAGTGACGAGGATACGGGGAATTCCATATCGGCACATGATGTTTTCCCACAGGAATTGTGCAACCTGCTTAGTTGTGATTTTGGCCAAAGGTTTGGCTTCGATCCACTTGGTGAAATAATCAATGGCTACAATCAGAAACTTCCTTTGTGCTGTGGCCATAGGAAAAGGCCCTAGAATATCCATCCCCCACATAGCAAAGGGAATAGATGAGTTGATAGAGGTCAGCATCTCGGGGGGTTGTCTGGCGACTGGTGCATGCTTCTGACAACGATCACACTTCTTTACATATTCTTTGGCATCAGCCATCATTTCTGGCCAATAGAAGCCTAAACGAGTTATCTTATGAGCCAAGGCCCTGCCCCCCAAGTGTTGCCCACAAATGCCTTCATGCACTTCCTCAAGAGCCAAGCGTGCCTCATCCGGCCTGAGACACCTCAAGTAAGGAACCACGAAAGATCTCTTATACAGAATCCCATCTATCAAGGAGTACCTTAGTGCTCGAACAGTTAACTTTCGTGCTTCAGTTGCATCGCTTGGCAACCATCCGGTTTGAATGTGAGCCTTAATGGGATCGATCCATGACGTCCCCAGGCCTATGGGAGCCACAAGCTTAACATCTATGCTTCGCGTCTTTAAAACACGAAAGTATACACTCCCTGAACTTTCTTCTATCTCAGATGAAGCAAACTTTGATAGCGCGTCTGCCTTAACATTTTCTTCCCTTGGAATGTGCTCAACATGACATTCATTAAATTGGGTCATCACAGCCCTTACTAGGCGGACATATTTAGCCATTGTATCATCCCTTGCCTCAAATTCTCCCTTTACTTGGGATATGATCAGCTTTGAGTCTCCACGGACCTTTAAGTTTTTGACTCTAAGTGTCCCAGCTAGACCAAGGCCTGCTATCAGGGCTTCATACTCTGCCTCATTGTTTGTGGTTGGGAAGTCTAGCTTCATGGCATACTCAATTAAGAATCCATCAGGGCTTTGCAAAACCAACCCTGCTCCACTGGAATTTGTTTTTGATGCTCCATCAAAATAGAGAACCCAATATTCTTTCTCCTTGTCCCCATTGTCGACTCCCTTGTCTTGAGGTGTGGTATCTTCCTGCCCCCCGACTTCTTGGTTGGGTATGGTACATTCCACCACGAAGTCAGCTAGTGCCTGGGCTTTTATGGCTATACGTGGCTTATACTTGAGATCGAACTCTCCCAACTCTATTGCCCACTTAATTAGTCTCCCACTTGCCTTGGGACTGTGAATGATATTTCTCAGTGGCTGATTTGTTAGCACTTCAATTTGGTGAGCTTGAAAATAAGGACGCAGCTTTCTTGAAGCCATCACCAAGGCTAAAGCAAATTTCTCAATGGCTGAATAATTCAACTCAGCACCACGCAAAATTTTGCTGACATAGTATACGGGTTTCTGGACTTTCAGTTCCTCCTTAACCAACACCGCGCTCAAGGCGCTTTCTGAAACAGCCAAGTACAAGAATAAAACTTCACCCAGAACTGGCTTGGCCAACAACGGGGCCTGGCCCATATACTTCTTTAACTCTTCAAATGCCTTCTGATTTTCCTCACTCCATACAAAGTCTTTAATGTTCTTTAATGACTTGAAGAATGACAAGCACTTGTCTCCTGACTTGGAGATGAATCGCCCTAGCGCAGCAACCCTTCCTGTGAGTTTCTGAACATCCTTGACAGTTTTTGGGGGTTCCATGTCCAGGATTGCCTTTATTTTATCGGGGTTAGCCTCAATTCCCCTCTTTGAGACCATCAATCCCAAGAATTTTCCAGATCCTACTCCGAAAGCACACTTCGTGGGATTCAACATCATCTTGTGGTACCTCAGGACCTCAAAAGCTTCCCTCAAATGGGTTATATGATCAGTCTTTACTAGACTCTTGACTAGCATGTCATCAACATAGACTTCCATAGTCTTCCCAATAAGATCTTTAAAAATTTTATTCACCAACCTTTGATAGGTGGCTCCTGCATTCTTGAGACCAAACGCCATAACAAGATAACAATAAACACCAAAGTCAGTGATAAATGATACCTTTGGAATGTCATCCTTATGCATTTTGATCTGGTTGTATCCGCTAAATCCATCCATGAAACTCAACATCTCATGTCCAGCGGTGGCATCAATCAAAGTATCAATTCTAGGCAGCGGAAAATAATCTTTGGGACATGCATCATTCAGATCGGTGAAGTCTATACACATCCTCCACTTTCCATTAGCCTTCTTCACCATTACAGGGTTTGCTAACCACTCCGGAAATTGAATCTCCTCAATGAAACCAGCCTCTAAGAGCTTTTCCACTTCCTGCTTTATAGCCTCTTGTCTTTCCGGGGCAAAATTTCTTTTCTTTTGTTTTACTGTCTTCCGGCTTGGATCCACGTTTAACTTGTGGGTAATTAACCCCGGGTCTATGCCTGGCATATCAGCTGCTGACCATGCAAACACATCACTATTTTCTTGCAAAAATTTCACTAACTTCCCTCTAAGGGGCTCCTCTAATGTAGCTCCAATGAAAGTCATCCTCTCAGGATTCTTGGGATCTAAAGGAACCGAATCCAATTCTTCTGCTGGCCTTCCTCTATTCTCATCATTTTCTCGAACATCCATATCTTCAATAGGAAGAACCTGCCCCCCGACTCCATCTGCCCTCAAAGAGGCCACATAACAGCTTCTAGCCATTTTTTGATCTCCCCTCTCTTCTCCAATCCCGTTTCGGGTGGGAAACTTCATGACTGAATGGTAGGAAGAGGGGACTGCCTTGAAGGCATGTATCCCTGTTCTCCCCATGATAGCATTATAAGTTGAACTAGCCTTTACCACCACAAAATCCAGCATCTGTGTTGCTTGCCTTGGCTCCGTACCTATGGTGGTTGGTAATTTAATTATCCCTTCCACAGGACATTCTACTCCAGCAAATCCATATATCGGCATGTCGGTTGGTGTCAACTGGGAGTCGTTATACCCCATCTTTAGAAAGGTGTCGTGGAGCAAGATATCCACAGAAGCACCATTATCCACAAGGACCCTCTTAACCGGGCTATTTCCTATTATCGGCGTTATGACCAGCGGGTCGTCATGGGGAAACTTCACACCCTCTAGGTCGGAATCATCAAAAGCCAATGTTACTTCTGTCCTGGCCCTCTTCGGGGCTTCTCCAACAATATGCATAACCTCTCTAGTATATGCCTTTCTGGAATTTTTGGACAATCCAGCAGCAGTTGGACCTCCAAAGATCGTGTTTATCACAGGCCCTCGAGGTCTCGGCCCTCCATAAATGGTGTTTATAACTGGTCCTCTAGGTTGGGGATTCCGCCCCTGATCATCTTGGTCCCTCCTACGATCTTCAAAGTTCTTCCTTCCATTATTGTTTCTGTCTCCTCCATCTCCAGTATACTTGTTCAGCCTTCCTTTTCGAATCAAAAACTCAATTTCATCTTTCAACTGCCTACACTCATCGGTGTCATGACCAACATCTTTGTGAAACCTGCAATACTTGCCCTTATCTAGCTTGGCGGGATCAGCCTTCAAGGGCTTAGGCCAGCGAATATCTCTGTCTTTCTCAATCTCCATCAAAATCTGACTTCTGGGGGCATTCAGCTTAGCGTATTCAGTGAACTTTTGCCCAGGTCCTCCCTTCTTGGGGGTTGAATCAGGGTTTTGTTCAGTTCTAGGATACTTATCCTTAGCGATGTACTCCAAATCAGTTTTTCGTTTCTTGCCTCCAGTGGGCTCATTACTTACTACGGTCTTCCTCATACTCTCTTCAACCTTGATATACTTCCCTGCCCTCTCTTGGAGCTGCAACATGCTCTCAGGGGGTCGTTTGGCCAAAGACATCTTGAAAAACTCATCCCTAGTTCCTTGTTGCAGCGCTATCATGGCTACCTTATCATCAAGGTCTGGGACTTTTAAAGCCTCCTTTGTAAAACGATTTAGGTAATCTCTTAAGGATTCTTTAGCTCCCTGCACAAGACTCATAAGAGATGCTGAACTTTTCTCATGGACTCTTCCACTGATGAATTGCTTAATAAAAGCCTGACTTAATTCTCTGAACGATCCAATAGAGTTTGGGGGCAGGCGACTGTACCATCTTTGAGCCATACCCGACAGGGTTTGAGGGAAGGCCCGACACTTTATAGCATCATTCACGGGTTGCAGCAGCAGTGCATTAGAGAATGTCCTAACATGATTAGCGGGGTCTCCCGTGCCATCATAGGCTTTGATAGTGGGCATCTTAAATTTTCTTGAGATATGGGCATTCATTATCTCTTCTGTGAAGGGTGGAGTTGGATCATCAGGATCCCCAAGGGGAAGGAGATTGCTTGGATCAGTTCTTGGGACAGCAGCCCTTCTTCTTACCGGACCATCCAGGTCTATGATAGGAGGAGGATTTCTCCCCCTAGGAGGTATGTGGGGTCTGGTGGCTTGGTAAGCCTCCAAATCACGCCTCAGCCTTTGGATTTCAGCCTCATGAGCCCTGATCTTTTCCTGCACTTCTTGGGGATTCGCCCCTGGGGTGCTTTGGGGGCGTTGCCTTCCATCGGCCATTGGCTCTTTTCCAGGACGCCTCCTTCTTGGGGCCACTTCATCATCCGAAGATTCGGAGTCTCTCTCAGTGTATGGACCAGAAAATTCCCGATCCTCAGGGATAGGATCCAAACCTCGTATATAGGGGGGCGACCGCCCTCGTGCTTCGCTTCGCCCAGCATATCCACTTCCTCCAACCTCAGGGTGAAGGGGCATCCCATAAGGGGGGTTAGTAGTAACAATAGTTGAGTATTCATACCCGACGGGTCGAGAATTCACAGGTATATGTATTTGTTGAACTTGAGGATTCGTACCTTGAACAGTCGGGGGAGTTGTCCCTTGTGGCTGAGGATGAGTTGCCCCTGTCTGGGCTTCCCCCTGAGTAGATGCATAAGTTGAATGGGGAGGAACCTCCACGGTTGATGAAATCACCTGGGTTGTCCCTGATGGTGTTCCCTCCTCCAGAGTGCTGGTTGTTCTCCGTGTTCTCGCCATGGTTGTTGTTGCGTAACTTCCCACAGACGGCGCCAAATGTTATGGATTAAAACTACTATATATAATTGCTGTATTTAATACTAAGGAACGTGAGCTTCGAGGCTCGATTTGACTGCTCTTGTGTTTCGTGACTCAATCTGCCTTAACAAGATGCCTACGTACCTTGCTGATTGCCAAGGATCAAGTCAAAAAACGTAGTTCTTGGTTTGTGGGGTGAGGCCCCTTATATAGATGCGGGAGTCCTTGAATTGGACTTGGTATAGGAGGCTTGGTGGATAAGCCTCTGAATTAGGATAGACTTAGGAGTCCTAGGAAGTAGGAAGTTGATTCCTTATCCTTTCAGGTCCCCTTGAGGCTAATCTCTAAGGATTTATATCCTCATCGGGACTCTTTTCAACATCTGATTTCTCCCTTATTAATTAATTACGAAATTAATTAATAATCAGGGCTTTTTGGGCCTCTTTTATTCCACCAGGCCTAATCTGGTCCGTCAGACTTAACCTTTCTGGTCTGAATATTATACATCTTATTATTATTGGGCCTAGCAGCCCATTAATTATAAAATCAGGACTTATTTATCCCTATCATTATTGATTTTTCTTACTTGATGACTTTAGACATGATACAACTATGGCAACATGGAGTGGCGGATCCGGGTCCCATTTGTCTGGTTCTAATTCAATTTTTTAAATTATTTTTATTAGATTTTTTGAAATTTTTATACCAATAGTTCAAAATTAGGATTTCAACCATTTAATATTCAATTTATGATCATATAATTATAAATAAACTAAATGACTCAAATTATGAAAGATTTATTAACATTATTGGGGCACTAAACTTTTTTAGTGGGGCAGTTTATAAAATATACATATTTATATCATAAAATTTTAATAAAAATTGTTAGTTTTTGGTTCTGTGGGGGCACGTGTTCCCGCTGGCACCTACATGAATCCGCCCTTGACAACATGTTTATATCTTTAATATTTATTATTTGAAATTAAATAATATGAATGTCGATACCTGAAAGTGTTGTTTATGCTTATTGATTAGGCTCACGTTGTATGTAAACTTGAAGGTTAGGGTCTTGTATTAGAACTATGTTTAACATATATTTAAGATTAGAATATGTATCCTAATTGTTGTGAGAGAAATTTGGTTACAACACCCCGTAAATATCATACTGAAATAATCGATTAGTCATTGGTTATCGGGTTTCGGACTGCTACAATTACCGTGATGATGGCGGTGCAGCTGTGGTGGCGTAGCTATAAGTGTATATTTTTGAGCTGAATCGGCAAAGATAACCAGTACAAATGACTGAGAAAGTCCTTCTCAATCCGGTCAAAAGTACTCGGAAAATTATCACTGTGGTTAAACGTGCCAATTCATGTTTGGGCCAAAAGTACAAGTTCATGTTTAAGCCGGTATGTTGCACGTTTAAATGGGTCTGGCCCGGACTCTAGAGACGTTTGATTATCTTTCCCTTAATAAATTCTCGTTTATCAAACAAACAAAACTAATTTAAAATTTCATAAAAAATTAACATCTATTATATATATATATATACTATACTATTATAATTAAAATATGGTTTTGTTTGGTCGGTTGGTTAACACCTTCCTAAAAAATATGTTAACACCTTCCAAAAAATGTTTAAACAAATATTATTTAATTAAAATAAATAAATCATGTATCTAATATAACTATAAACTCTATGAATTATAATCCAGCTTGATATCTAAGCGCACTCTAACTTCTTTTTAGTAGAAAATTAAATATTTCCAAAATTAATTTTATTAATTCAAATTATATTATAAAAAAATATTTATTAAATCAAGAAAAAAATTAAAAAAATAATAGCAAATCATCCATATACAGTGTTATTCAAGAATCCCACTTTCCTATCGGTCATGCACCCGCCGTATAGGTTTTGGAAGAAGAAAAGACTTTTTAAAATTTTAACTATTGAAATTTTGAATCTTTCAATAATATAATACATACAAATTAATACGTAAATATTTTAACTTCCTTAATCTCAATAATATATAACCATTATTTTTATAACTTAGTTTTACGAAATAATATAATAATAAAATTACAAATATTATAATCAGTCCGTGCATCGCACGGGTTATATGCTATTATATATAATACAGTAACAAGGGGTTCGCTGAGCAAATTTAATCATAAATACTCTAATTAATATCCATAGAATATTCATTGTGACCATTAATACTCATTTATTATTACATGTTTAATACTTATATTTACATCCAACTTATTATTATATAAAAAAATATAATTATTAATACTTTCATTTATATTTATAAAATATTTACATTAATATTAATGTAATATTTATTTCATCTTATTACTCATTTATTAAAACTTATTATTATTACATATTCAACATGCATATTTATATCTAACTCATTATCATTATTATATAGTTATTATCAATACATGCATGCATCAATACATACTAGCCTATAACCCGTGCGATACACGGGCTGATTATAACATATTATTATTATTTATATAATAATTTTATAAAAAATAAAAAAAATATAAAAGATAATTATATATAATATAATAATTATGTATGGTTGAAATTAACGATACATGCATTTTATATATTATACTTTTGACGGATTCAAATGTGGATATTTAAAATATTAAGATTTAGAATATTGTTCATTTTGAATATAACAATTCTCATATATTTATTTTAAAATTTAATAATACCATCACATATCAATACTATACCACTAAAACCGAAAGATATTAAAATGTGACATGGCTACTCATATTTTAATACTGTTATGGATAAAAACTTAGGGTATATTAATTGCTGTATTTAATACTAAGGTTCGGGAGCTCAAGGCCTTTAATGGCTGCTCTTGTGTTTCGTAGCTTAACTCTGCCTTTACGAGATGCCTACGTATCTCTGTAATTTAGAGAATCAAGCCAAAAAATATAGTTCTGATTTGTGGGGTGAAGCCCCTTATATAGATGTTGGGAGTCCTTGAATTGGACTTGGGTTAGGAGACTTGGTGGTCAAGTCTCAGAATTAGAATGGACTTTGGAGTCGTAAGAAGTAGGAAGGTGATTCCTTATCCCACCAGGTTCCTTGGAGGCCAATCTACAAGGATTTATTTCTCCATTAGGACTCATTTTATCAGCTTATTAATTAATTACGAAAATTAGTTAATATTCAGGGTTTTGGACCTTGTTAGTTGGGCTTTGTTACTAGACCGTATCAGGCCTAATTAATTCGACATTAATTATTTATCTAGGCTATATTTAGGCCCATATCATTTGCCCCCAACTTCTGGGAAACCGTAAAAGATTTCGCAGAAGTTAAGTTCATTTGTTCCCTAACAGGATATCGTTTTTGCGTAAAGTGTGGAGCGACCTACACATTCACAACGATTTGCCTTGCTCACGGCTCCATGGTTATTTTAGAACTTCCCTATTATTTTCGTACCTTCTTCCCTCTTTTTAGGAATTTCTGGTATTTTCCGGGATTTTTCCTTTAATTTCTGGGATTTATAGGAAATTTTCCTTAATATTCAGGAATTTTTCCTTTATTTTCAGAATTTATCCTTTTTTTCTGGATTTATTCTCAATTTCTGGCTCAAAATTGATCAGGAGACGTGTCAAGTCGATCAGGATTCCTGATCGAAATCGACCAGGATCATGATCGAACTAACCGTCAATCCGTCCCCCTGATTGATGGAATTTCGACCAGGATTTATGCAAAACCGACCAGGAGTCCTGATCGAACTAGCTCACAATGCGCCGCTCTAATCGATGGAATTTCGACCAGGAATCCTGATCGAATTGAATGTATTATTGTCAATGAGGTCTGAGGTGAATATGCCAGAATTCCTGATCGAATTGGTCAGGATTCTGATCGATTAAGCATACTTCTACCTTTTTGTTTGAATAATAATTCGATCAGGATCTTATTCTTTTTTTATCAGGACTTTGATCGAACTAAGTGACTTTTTAACCTTCTAATCGAATGAAATTTCGATCAAGATTCTTCCCTTTGTCGATCAGGATTCTAATCGAACTAAGTGACTTTTTACCCTTTTAATCGAATGAAACTTTGATCAGGATTCTTCCCTTTGTCGATCAGGACTCTGATCGAACTATTTCTCTAAAATTCTGGTCGATTTTTGACCTTTCAGTTTCCATTCCTTCTTCTAGAATGTCCCTAAAACTTCCCCTATTGGCGGGCTTTCCTCAAGTTGGGCCTTGCTTTATGGGCTTTAAACGCCTCGTATTTCGAGTTTTTCGGCTATAAAAGAGGGATGAGAAGTGAGAATTCTCATTTCACTTCTCACTTCTCATTTCTCACACAAACTTGTCTCAAAACTCTCTCAAGTTTCCTCTCGAGAAGGGCGATTTCCGGCAGTCTCAGCCACCATAACTCCAGCACCTTCAAGTTTTTATGGATTTCAAGCCTTTATCTAAAGAATATCAATGGCGGATCGAGATCTAGCTCGTTTGGGGAAGATGAACACTTCCAAGAGAGGTACTTCCATTCAAATCCAATCTCCCTACACTTCTTTAATTGATATGATAAACTCTAGAGGTGATGAATATCCCTCTTTATCTGAATTAGATTCATACAACCATGGTAACACTTTTCACGTGTTTGAGGGTAGAATTGAGACTATGAACACCACATATAAACTTCCACCCCACCGTAGGATTACCCCGGCCGCCCCTGGGGATAGGACATGTAACTGGGAGGGCGACACTCTGTTTATTTATCGAGGAGCCCTGACCGCAGGTCTTAGGTTCCCATTTCATGAATTTATTCCTCACTTACTTGCGGATGTAAAAATTAACCCATGTCAGCTCCCTCCTAATGCATGGAGGAATATTATTTGTTTTATGGTTCTCTGTCTTAGAAATAAATTTCCTCTTTTTGTAGTTGTCTTTAGGAAAGTTTTCCAATTTATAACAGTTCTTATCTCAACCGGGCTGGGTTTTAATCCGTCAACGGCCCAAAATTCCCCATATTTTTGATAGTAACTCTATAGTTGAGAATAACCCTAAGTGGAGAGACGAGTTTGTTAGGCTGACCTGGGCTGGGGGTGATTGGGCCACACTTTCCATAGGCCCTTTTGCAAAGTGTCAGATGGTAGTCCTGGTAGTATCAGGTTAACTGATGAGGAGGAGGTGGCCTATCAAGCCCTCATTTCAGATGACGGAAAAATAGACACTTGGACCCTTTTAGAGGAGTTCTAGTTGAAGAAAGTCGGTCTCTCTCAGGCCAGTGATAAGGGTAAATTTATCTGCACAACTATTTCATTCCTCCCTTTTATTGCAACTCTATTATTTCCAGAGTTTTAATATTTTCTTATCGTTCTTTCAGTTTGCGAGGCCATTAACAATATCAACAGGCCTAAGGGGGGAATCTGGCCTTCAGAAGAGGGCCAAGCTGAACAGAGACCCCAGGGGCAAGCCTGATGCTCCCACCTTCCTTAGGCCCCACGTCCCTGTTGTGGAGCTGGGGGATGATGTGGATCCTCCATTTAAGGCGCACTCCTTTAGGCCTAACTAGGGCTTTAGGAGAAGTGATATGGTGGTTGGATCCACCAAACATGCCAAGGACTGGTCGTACCATTCCATCACTCCCCACGACTTCACTGACATTGTCACGGGGAGTGACATTGAGAACATTGAACTTCTGGGATCTCAAGCCCAAGCTGCGGTAACATCTCTTTCTCTTCTCTTTAAATTCCAACTTTCCTATTTTTATAATCTTGTGTTAACTCATGTTTCTTTGTGCAGAGCAACACTTACTTCCAGGCGGCCCTCCATCAGGCTAGGTCCTAGAAAGGGAACTCATACGAGTTTGAGAGGGAGATGAAGAAGTGGAAGGAGAGAGCTGAGGTCCTGGAGAAGAAGCTGGATACGAAGAAGGAGGAGCTGTCTAAGGCTCATTCCGAGCTGGTTAAGCTTAGAAGTGATAAGGAAAAACTCATTGATGATTACATGGATTCTGATAAATTCAAGAATCTCATGGAAATCCATGATGAGAGTCTTTATTCTCTGCAGTTTACCCAGGGATGGGATGCAGCTGTGAAGGCGGTCACGGAGAAGCATCCTGGCCTAGTAGATCCCAAGGACTTTATAAGTCCTGAGCAGCCAGAGACAGAGGATAGTTTTTATGCCCTTTTTAACTCTCCCCATCCCGATGATCGCATCCTGGATCCCAGTACTACTTCACCTCCTGCTTCCCCCGCGAAGGACACTGAGAAGGAAGGTAATGAGGAAGAGCAGGGGAAGGAAGGCTCCCATATGAAGGAGTAGCTTTTCTTATATTTGTTGTTTTCTTTTTTTTTTTTAAGTTATTGTATTCAGAACTTGTATCCGGAACTTATTACCCTTCGGGGTTTATCTATGCTGCTTTCTTTTTCATACCCTTCTCCTTTAATGTTTCAGCATTTATTATGCTTTTAAAGGGAATGTTCAATGACTTGAACTACTGGGTCCTTTAAGTTGTGCAACAAGCACTCCTTATGATAAAAGAATTCTTGAAGTTTTCTTCTTTTAATGATCAAAGCATGATCTTTGTTAAAATCATACAAATCATTATCACAACTTGAATATCCAAAGGTTGAAATAATTTCAAACTCATTAATATAAAGTCTGGTTCTCCAAAACCTTACATGGTATGTGTTCGACCCTTAACAATCATGAATTAACAATATAAATCCTACTGGAATTAGAATATAAAATCCTACGCAAGCAAAGCTTCAAGGTGCTTTTCAACCTACTTGTCATTTTGACAAGTGAGAATCGTGCTCAACTGATTTACACATAGTAAACCTTCAGGTTTTGTGCATGCCAAGTTCTCGGGACTTCAAAACCATCCATAGTCTCTAACTTGTAGGTTCCTCTCCCTTGAACACTCTTGACCGTATATGGTCCTTCCCAATTTGGGGCGAGCTTTCCTTTCTGCCCTACTTCAGAGGCTTCCATTTTTCTAAGGACGAAATCACCTTGATTGAAAAACCTTTTCTTAACCCTCAGGTTATAGTAGAACGAAGCCTTTTTATGATATTCCACTATCTTCACATGTGCTTCATCTCGTACTTCATCAATTAGATCCAGGGCTAATCTTTTCCCTTTCTCATTTTCTTCAGCCTTAAAGGCTTGAATCCTGGGAGACGAATATGATATCTCTACGGGAACAACTGCTTCTGCCCCATATGCCAACATGAAGGGAGTGGCTCCGGTAGTGACTCTACAAGTAGTTCTATAATCCCATAGTATTGGGAGTATTTCATCCACCCAGTTATTCCTCGACTTCTCGATCCTCTTCTTTAGTCCATCCAGAATTGTTCAATTTGCCACTTTCGCTTTCCCATTAGCTTGCGGATGAGCCACAGAGGTAAATCGTAACTCAATCTCATTCTCCCTACAATACTTCTTGAATTCGTCATTATTGAACTGTGTTCCATTATCGGTAACTAGGATACGGGGAATTTCATATCGGCACATGATGTTTTCCCACAGGAATTGTGCAACCTACTTAGTTGTGATTTTGGCCAATGGCTTGGCTTCAATCCATTTATTAAAATAATCAATGGCTACAATTAGGAACTTTCTTTGTGCAGTGTGTTAGTGTATACTGAAAATATTTATTTGAAGTATGTACATTTATTTCTGGCCAGTTTATTTGAGAATCATTTGAATGTTTACATGTTGTCTAATATTATATATTGTGAACAATCTAGTATCAAATGGGATACAGAATATTAGATTGTTAAATACGGTATATAATATAATAAGGTTCACAGCACATGTGGTGTTGGACAATCCACTGGTATGGCTGTAGTATTATTTAGATTAGTTTATATTGACTAATAAATAATACTAGTATACTTTGTGTATATTGAACAGGATCAAATTTAGAATTGTTCCCTTAATACTGATTAAGAAGGAGAACTAAGATTCTATGTTATTATTAATGCTTAGGTTCTTAATCCGGAAATAGTAATTGACACGTGTATATTATTTACATACTTTGATTTATATATGAAATAATCCTTTTGAATTATATCATTATATTTTGGGTGATGGAATTATATACATGGTGGATATTATTTATTGAAGGAATCCATGTCCTGATAATATTCGGGTTAATGATGTACCCTTGAAAACACAAAAAGATTTAATTATGTGAAACCCTGCATGTGGAATTTATTCTGGCATAATTAAATAAAGGTTGAGTGGATGATCAAGGATAAAAGATATTAATTAAATAAATTATCAGTAATTTATTTAATTAATGGACATATGATATTTTAAACATGGGGAATTTAATAAGCAAATAATATTGGAACCGAATTAATTAAATTACGGTATTAGGAAAGGTAATGCAAATATTAATTCTTTAGTGAATTGAATTAATATTTAATTACATTGGGCTAGGCTCAAGATGTAATTAGAAGGCCCAACCTAATTATCCATGGTCCCTATTATAGCCTATATATATTCTTATTCTCTTCTTACTTGGGATTGTGTGAAAACATATTGTAGCCACCAATGAGCAAGAAGAGAGGATAACTTGAGAAGACGGAGGCCACACTTCGCTCAAGGGAATTTGGGAATACAATAGAAGAGCGTGGAATCAACCATTAACAAGGTAATCCTCTTTTCGTAATCTTTATCGTAAAACGTAGTAACACCCTAAGTCCGTGGTTCCCAACAATTGGTATCAAGAGCCTGGTAATGGGTTCTACGTTTTATGATATAATGTCCATGTCGTAATTATATATGCGTGTATATAGTGTTTTGCTTGTATTGGTTTTGATGCAGGTTGTTAATCCACTATTATGGCCATGTATATTTTAATTATGTGTTTGGATCCCACGTGATTTAATCGTGGTTAATTTTTGTTTTGGTTTCCACGTGGTTTAATCGTGGTTAATTTTTGTTTTGGTTTCCACGTGTTTTGGTTCCATAGATTTCGAATAATTTAAGATTTGATGATGGTATACACTTAGCTATGAAAAATAATATAGTCCACCCCAACGTGGCATATTGCTTAGTAATAGGACCGAAGTAACATTTAAACAAAATTAGGTGGTATACATGTCACACATCGTGGCATACCAGAAACTTATGGTGTTTAATTGTTAGTGCATTTAATTTTAAATAATTGTTAGAGGAATCAATAGCTCTTAATAATTAATGCACCCTTATTTATGTGATGTTTTTATGCATGATTCTCAGGATAAAATGGGCTTTAATCCACTATTCACCATACTTAAGGATAACAAACTTACCGGACCTAACTATATTGAATGGAAACGAAATTTGGACATTGTGTTGACTGCTGAGGAGTACAAGTTTTGCACTTATGAACCCAAGCCTGAACAACCTACTGCTGATGCTCCTGAAGATGAGAAAGAGTATTATAAACGGTGGATTAAGGCTGATGAGATGTCGCGATGTTATATTCTGGCAGCAATGTTGGGTGTTTTGCAGCATCAACATCAGTCTATGGCCACTGCTTCAGATATGCTCTTTAATCTCAAGGAACTTTTTGGAGATCAGAATAGGGCTGCTAGGCAAGTAGCCATGAAGGCTTTAATGAACACTCAGATGGCTGAAGGCACACTTGTAAGGGATCATGTTCTCAAGATGATGTCGCATCTGAATGAGATAGAGATCCTTGGTGCTGAACTTGACGGGGAAACCCAGATTGACATTATCCTTATGAGCTTGTCCAAGAGTTTTGAGCAGTTCCGCTTGAATTACAACATGAACAAGAGGCAGTATAGTCTCGCAGAACTGCTGACAGAACTTCAGGCAGCTGAAGGATTATTTCAGCAGAGTGTTCAAGTGAATGTGGCTGAGAAAGGTTCTTCCTCTAAGCCGAAAGGTATTAAGAAGAAGAAAAAGTCTCAGACACAGAAAGCTGTGAAGGCAGTGGGAGTTCAGGGTGGTGTGAAAAAGCCTAAGGGAAAGTGCTTCAGATGCAAACAGTCAGGTCACTGGAAACAGGATTGTCCTCTTCCTAAGAAGACAAACAATACTGGTATGTCTCTTTCTCTAGTTACAGAAACATTTATAGCGGCTATATCTACGAGCACTTGGTGTGTAGATACAGGAGCCACTGATCATGTTTGTAATTCTATGCAGGGGTTCCAACTATCCAGAATGCTTAGAGATGGTGAGATATACGTGGTCATGGGAGATGCGACAAAAGTAGCAGTAGTTGCAATAGGAGTTATTCATTTATCTTTTGGTTCTGATAGGATTTTGGTTTTGAACAATTGTCTTTATGTACCTTCTTTTAGAAGGAATTTAATTTCGGTTTCTAAACTTGCTTTGGATGGTTATAATGTTTGTTTGGATCGTAATATTTATATTATGATGAATAAACGAATTATATGTTCTGGTACATTGCAAGACAATTTGTATATAATTAATCCTAGTCAACCTGCACTGCAACTGCAATTTAGGGAATTGAACAACACATCTTCTAACTCTACTAAAAGAAAGGAACCTTCTAGTTTGAACCAAACATATCTTTGGCACTTGAGATTAGGTCATATTAACTTGAGGAGGATTCAAAGACTGGTAGTAGACGGGCCTTTAAGCTCATTGGCAGTGGAGCCATTTCCAGTTTGTGAATCCTGCTTGGAAGGTAAAATGAACAATAGGCCTTTCAAGGCAAAAGGGAATAGAGCCAAACAACTGTTAGAATTGGTTCACTCTGATTTATGTGGACCCATGAATATCCAAGCAAGAGGTGGTTATGAATATTTCGTCACTTTCATTGATGATTATTCTAGATATGGGTACGTTTATTTGTTGCACCGTAAGTCTGAGTGCTTTGATAAGTTCAAAGAGTACAAAGCTAAAACGGAGAAGCGACTTAATAAAAGTATCAAGTCACTACGATCAGATCGTGGTGGCGAATACTTGCTTGGAGAATTTAGGGAATATTTATCAGAAAATGGGATAGAATCCTAGTTAACTGTACCAGGCACACCCCAGCAGAACGGTGTAGCAGAGAGAAGGAACCGGACTCTTTTAGAGAGTGTTAGATCGATGATGAGTTATTCGGATTTACCCAAGTCATTTTGGGGACATGACTTAGAGACAATAGCTTATCTTCTGAACTTAGTACCTTCTAAGTCGGTTCCTAAAACCCCCTTAGAATTGTGGACCGGGGATAAACCGAGTCTAAGACATATTCGAATATGGGGTTGTCCAGCACATGTGCTGAACAAGAACGCGACTAAGTTTAAATCTCGTACAGAAGTAAGGTTGTTTGTAGGCTACCCCATGGGAACGAAAGGATATTTATTTTATAGTCCGAAGAATCGGGATGTCATTGTTAGGACCAATGCAAGATTCTTGGAGGAGGACTATATAATGAATCACAAACCCATGAGTAGTGTCATTTTAGAGGAACTAGTGGGAGGGACAAATAATACCCATGAAGCTGTAGTACAAG
Organism: Apium graveolens; assembly: GCF_009905375.1. Lineage (NCBI taxonomy): Eukaryota > Viridiplantae > Streptophyta > Magnoliopsida > Apiales > Apiaceae > Apium > Apium graveolens. Next base: position 161,890,890 of record NC_133656.1, on the reverse strand, counting down.
TAGAACAACCACAACATAATGTACAACCTGTCACTAATACCGCACCAGTGCCTCATCGTAGTGGGAGGGTTGTTCAACAGCCTGATAGATTCATGTTTTTGGGAGAGTCTTCAGACTTGGTCCCTGGTGAACATGATGATGATCCCCGTACATACGAAGAGGCAGTACAAGACAAAGATGCAAATCTTTGGCAAAAGGCGATGGAATCTGAGATAGAATCAATGTATTCTAATCAGGTCTGGGAGCTCGTGGAACCACCCAAAGGTATAAAACCTATTGGATGTAAGTGGATCTACAAGAAAAAGAGGGGATTAGATAAAAAGGTGAAAGCCTGGAAAACAAGACTTGTTGCGAAAGGGTATACTCAGAAACAAGGTATCGATTATGAGGAAACCTTTTCACCAGTAGTCATGCTTAAGTCAATCCGTATTCTTTTATCTATAGCAGCTCATCTCGATTATGAGATTTGGCAAATGGATGTCAAGACAGCTTTTCTTAATGGAAGTCTTGAAGAAACCATCTATATGGATCAACCAAAAGGATTCATTAAGGAAGGCCAAGAGCATCTGGTATGTAAGCTTAAGAGGTCTATTTATGGACTTAAACAAGCTTCTAGAGACTGGAATATTCGTTTTGATCAGGCAGTCCAGTCATATGGATTTGATCAAAGTCCAAGCGAATCGTACGTGTATAAGAGAAGTGAAGGTAATGCAGTGGTTTTTCTAGTACTATATGTAGATGATATTTTACTCATTGGAAACAATGTTGAGATGTTATCATCAGTAAAGGCATGGTTGTTCAAACAATTTGACATGAAGGACTTAGGTGAAGCGACATACATCCTTGGGATCAAAGTTATAAGGGATCGCAAGAAAAGGATGTTGGCTTTATCTCAAGAGCCCTACATTGATGAAGTATTAGCTCGTTTTAACATGCAGAACTCCAAGAAAGGTTTTTTACCTCTTAAGCATGAAGTTGCTCTATCTAAGAAGCAGTGTCCTTCGACACCTAAGGATATAGAGAGCATGAAAGCAGTTCCTTATGCTTCAGCATGTGGAAGCTTAATGCATGTTATGTTATGTATGAGGCCTGACATCTGCTTTGCTGTAGGCATGGTTAGTAGATATCAGTCGAACCCAGGTCAGGAACATTGGAGTGCAGTAAAAACTATACTCAAGTACCTGAGAAGGACTAAGGAGTATATGTTAATTTACAAGGCCTTAGATCTTTTTCCTTTGGGATATACTGATTCAGATTTCCAATCAGATAGGGATAAGAGGAAATCAACCTCGGGATATGTTTTTACTTTGGGAGGTGGAGCCGTTATATGGAGGATTGTAAAGCAGAAATACATTGCAGACTCCACCATGGAGGCCGAGTACGTGGCGGCCTCTGAGGCTGCCAATGAGGCTGTATGGTTCAGGAACTTCCTTTTGGACTTAGATGTGGTACCTAATTTGCCTAGGAGCTTGACGGTGTATTGTGATAACACTGGTGCTGTGGCAAATTCAAAGGAACCGCGAGACCACAAAGCAGCTAAACATATTGAACGTAAGTATCATCTCATACGAGGAATCGTAAAGCGAGGGGATATAGTTGTGGCTTACATATCATCAGAAGAAAACCGAGCAGATCCTTTCACAAAGAGCTTGCCAACCAAGATTTTTGACAAGCATGTGGAAGCGATATGAGTCAGATGGATGAACACATAGATTTTTATGTAATAGTGGATTAAATAAACACTGATGTACACATAGAATATTTTGAGTATAAGTGGGAGATTGTTAGTGTATACTGAAAATATTTATTTGAAGTATGTACATTTATTTCTGGCCAGTTTATTTGAGAATCATTTGAATGTTTACATGTTGTCTAATATTATATATTGTGAACAATCTAGTATCAAATGGGATACAGAATATTAGATTGTTAAATACGGTTATATAATATAATAAGGTTCACAGCACAGGTGGTGTTGGACAATCCACTGGTATGGCTGTAGTATTATTTAGATTAGTTTATATTGACTAATAAATAATACTAGTATACTTTGTGTATATTGAACAGGATCAAATTTAGAATTGTTCCCTTAATACTGATTAAGAAGGAGAACTAAGATTCTATGTTATTATTAATGCTTAGGTTCTTAATTCAGAAATAGTAATTGACACGTGTATATTATTTACATGCTTTGATTTATATATGAAATAATTCTTTTGAATTATATCATTATATTTTGGGTGATGGAATTATATACATGGTGGATATTATTTATTGAAGGAATCCATGTCCTGATAATATTCGGGTTAATGATGTCCCCTTGAAAGCTCAAAAAGATTTAATAATGTGAAACCCTGCAGGTGGAATTTATTCTGGCATAATTAAATAAAGGTTGAGTGGATGATCAAGGATAAAAGATATTAATTGAATAAATTATCAGTAATTTATTTAATTAATGGACATATGATATATTAAACATGGGGAATTTAATAAGCAAATAATATTGGAACCGAATTAATTAAATTACGGTATTAGGAAAGGTAGTGCAAATATTAATTCTTTAGTGGATTGAATTAATATTTAATTACATCGGGCTAGGCTCAAGATGTAATTAGAAGGCCCAACCTAATTATCCATGGTCCCTATTGTAGCCTATATATATTCTTATTCTCTTCTTGCTTGGAATTGTGTGAAAACATATTGTAGCCACCAAGGAGCAAGAAGAGAGGATAACTTGAGAAGACGGAGGCCACACTTCGCTCAAGGGAATTTGGGAATACAATAGAAGAGCGTGGAATCAACCATTAACAAGGTAATCCTCTTTTCGTAATCTTTATCGTAAAACGTAGTAACACCCTAAGTCCGTGGTTCCCAACACAGTGGCCATAGGGAAAGGTCCAAGGATATCCATTCCCCACATGGAAAACATGATGGAAGAATTTTTAGAAGTCAACATCTCGGGGGGTTGTCGAACGACCGGTGCATGTTTCTGACAATGATCACACTTCTTCACGTATTCTTTGGCATCGACCATCATCTCTGGCCAATAGAAGCCTAAACGGGTTATCTTACGAGCTAATGCTCTGCCCCCCAAGTGTTGTCCACAGATACCTTCATGTACTTCCTCAAGAACTAAATGTACCTCATCGGGCCTGAGACATCTTAAGTAAGGAACCACATATGATCTTTTATACAAAATTCCATCTATCAAGGAGTATCTCAGTGCTCAAATAGCCAATCTTCGAGCTTCAGTCGCATCATTTGGCAACCAGCCGGTTTGAATATGGGCCTTAATGGGATCTATCCATGACGCCCCCAGTCCTATAGGAGCTACAAGCTTAACATCAATGCTCCGTGTCTTCAGAACCCGAAAGTATACACTTCCTGAATTTTTCTCTATCTCAGATGAAGCAAACTTTGACAATGCATCTGCCTTAGCATTTTCCTCCCTTGGGATGTGATCAACATGGCACTCATCGAATTGAGTCATCACCGCCCTTACTAGGCGGACATACTTAACCATTGTATCATCCCTTGCTTAAAACTCTCCCTTGACCTGGGATATGACCAACTTTGAGTCTCCACAAACTTTTAAGTTCTTGACCCTTAGTGTTCCTGCTAGGCTGAGCCCATCTATCAAAGCTTCATATTCTGCTTCATTGTTCAAAATTGGGAAGTCTAACTTCATAGCATATCAATTAAGAACCCGTCGGGGCTTTGTAAAACCAAACCTGCGCCACTGGAATTTGTTTTTGATGCTCCATCAAAATAGAGGACCCAATATTCTTATTCCTTAACTTCCTTCCCTTTATCACCTTCTGTGTTTGGAGGTATAGTATCTTCCTGCCCCCGACTTCTTAGTTGGGTATGGTACATTCCACCACGAAGTCAGCTAATTCCTAGGCTTTTATTGCCGTTCGTGGCTTATATTTGATATCGAATTCTCCCAGTTCTATTGCCCACTTGATCAGCCTCCACTAGCCTTGGGACTATGAATAATATTTCTCAGGGGCTGATTTGTTAGCACCTCAATTTGATGAGCCTGAAAGTAAGGACGTAACTTTCTTGAAGCCATTACCAATGCTAAAGTAAACTTCTCAATAGTTGAATAATTCAACTCAGCTCCATGCAGAATTTTGTTGACATAGTATACGGGTTTCTGGATTTTCAGTTCCTTCTTAACCAATACAGCGCTTAAGGCACTCTCTGAAATGACCAAGTACAAGTATAAAACTTCATTCAGAGCCGGCTTGGCCAACAACGGGGCCTGGGCCATATATTTCTTTAATTCCTCAAATCTCTTCTGGCTTTCCTCAATCCATACAAAATCCTTAACCTTCTTTAAGGACTTGAAGAATGACAAACACTTGTCCCCAGACTTTGACATGAATCGTCCCAATGCATCAACCCTTCCAGTGAGCTTTTAAACATCTTTGATAGTTTTTGGTGGCTCCAGATCCAGGATTGCCTTTATTTTATCGGGATTGGCCTCGATTCCTCTCTTGGAGACCATCAATCCCAACCAGATCCTACTCCGAAAGCACACTTTGTAGGATTTAACATCATCTTGTGGTATCTCAGGACCTCGAAAGCTTCCCTCAAATGGGTTATATGGTTAGTCTTTACTAGACTCTTGACTAACATATCATCAACATAAACTTCCATGGTCTTGCCAATAAGTTCCTTAAAAATTTTATTTACCAACCTTTGATAGGTGGCTCCTATATTCTTGAGACCAAATGCCATAACAAGATAACAAAAAATACCAAAGTCGGTAATGAATGATACCTTTGGGATATCATCCTTATGCATCCTAATCTGGTTGTATCCACTAAATCCATCCATGAAACTTAGCATCTCATGACCAACAGTAGCATCTATCAATGTATCTATCCTTGGCAACGGGAAACAATCTTTTGGGCATGTATCATTTAGATCAGTAAAGTCCACACACATTCTCTACTTTCCATTTTCCTTCTTTACCATTACAGGGTTTGCTAACCATTTCGGAAATTGAATCTCTTCAATGAAACCAGCCTCTAAGAGCTTCTCTACTTCTTATTTGATAGTTTCTTGCCTCTCCGGAATGAAGCTTCTTTTCTTTTGCTTCACTGTCTTCCGACTTGGATCCACATTCATCTTGTGAGTGATCAGTTCTGGGTCTATACCTGGCATATCAGCTACCGACCATGCAAACACATCACTATTTTCTTGCAAAAATTTCACCAACTTCCCTCTAAGGGGCTCCTCTAGTGTGGCTCCACCGAAAGTTACCTTCTAAGGATCCTCGGGGGCTAAAGGAACCGAAACCAAGTCTTCTGCTGGCTTTCCTCTTTTCTCATCATTTTCTCGGATATCCAGATCTTCAATAGGCAGAACTTGCCCCCAACTCCATCTGCCCTCAGTGAGGCCACATAACAACTTCTAGCTATTTTTTGATCTCCTCTTTCTTCTCCAATCCCATTTCGGGTGGGAAACTTCATAACTGAATGGTAGGAAGAAGGTACCACCTTGAAGGCATGTATCCCTATTCTTCCCATAATCGCGTTGTAAGTTGAACTAGCCTTCACCACCACGAAGTCCAACATCTGTGTTGCTTGCCTTGGTTCCTGTCCTATGGTCGTTGGCAACTTAATTATCCCTTCGACGGGGCATTCTACTCTTGCAAATCCATATATCGGCATGTCAGTCGGGGTTAATTGTGAATCATTGTAACCCATCCTCAAGAAGGTATCATGAAGCAAGATATCCACCGAGGCTCCATTATCTACAAGGACCCTCTTCACTGTGCTGTTCCCTATTATCGGTGTTATGACCAGCGGGTCATCATGAGGAAATTTCACACCTTCTAAGTCAGAATCATCAAATGCCACTATCACTTCTGTCCTAGTCCTCTTCGGGGCTTCCCCAACAATATGCATGAATTCTCTAGCATATGCTTTCCTTGAATTCTTGGATAAAGTTGCAGCAGTTGGTCCCCCAAAGATTGTATTTATCACAAGCCCTCGGGATCGCGGTCCTCCAAAGATCGCATTTATCACCGGTCCCCTAGGTTGGGGATTTCGCCCCTGATCATCTTGATCTCTCCTATGATCATCAAAGTTCTTTCTCACGTTGTTGTTCCTATCTCCTCCATCTCCAGTGTACTTGTTCAATCTTCCTTTTCGAATGAGGAACTCTATTTCGTCTTTCAACTGTCTGCACTCATCGATGTCATGACCTACATCCTTGTGAAATCTGCAATATTTCTCTTATCTAGTTTGGTAGGATCAGCCTTCAGTGGTTTAGGCCAATAAATATCTCTATCTTTCTCAATTTCCATTAAGATCTGGCTTCTAGGAGCATTCAGCATAGCATATTCAGTGAACTTTTACCCAGGTCCTCCCTTCTTTGGGGTTGAATCAGGGTATTGATCAGTTCTAGGATACTTGTCCTTAGCAATATATTCCAAATCAGTGTTCCGCTTCTTGCCTCCAGTGGGCTCGTCATTTACTACTGTCTTCCTCATGCTCTCCTCCACTTTAATGTACTTCTCGGCCCTATCTTGGAGCTGCAACATGCTTTCAGGGGGGCGCTTGGCCAAGGACATCTTGAAAAACTCATCCCTAGTTCCCTGTTGCAGTGCTATCATGGCTACCTTGTCATCAAGGTCCGGGACTTTTAAAGCTTCCTTTGTAAAACGATTCAGATAGTCTCTCAAGGATTCCTTCGCTCCCTGCACAATGCTCATGAGGGATGCTGAACTTTTCTCATGCACTCTCCCGCTGATGAACTGCTTAATAAAATCCTGACTTAATTCTTTGAAGGACCCAATAGAGTTCGGGGGCAAACGACTATACCATCTTTGAGCCATACCCGACAGGGTTTGAGGAAAGGCCCGACACTTAATAGCGTCATTCACGGGCTGCAATAACAGTGCATTAGAGAATGTCCTGACGTGATTAGCGGGATCTCTCGCTCCATCATAAGCTTTGATAGTGGGCATCTTGAACTTCCTTGAGATATGGGCATTTATTATCTCTTCAGTGAATGATGGAGTAGGATCATCAGGATCTCCAAGGGTAAGAAGATTGCTTGGATCAGCTCTTGGGACTACAACCCTTCTTTGTGATGGACCATCCAGGTCTATGATTGGAGGAGGATTTCTCCCCCTGGGTGGTAATGGGAGTCTGGGAGCCTGGTGCGCCTCCAAGTCGCGCTTCAGCCTTTGAATCTTAGCCTCGTGGGCCTTGATTCTCTCCTGCACCTCTTAGAAATTCACCCCTCGGGTACTCCTAGGACGTTGGTTGCCATCAGCCATCGGCTCTTTGCCAGTACGCCTCCTTATTGGGGCCATTTCATCATCCGAAAATTCAGAATCTCTCTAAGTATAAGGACCAGAAAATTTCTGATCCTCCGGGATAGGAGCCAAACCTTGAATGTAGGGGGTGTTTGCCTCCGTGCTTCACTTCGTCCTGCATGTCCACTTCCTCCGATTTTGGGGTAAAGGGGCATCCCATACGGGGGGTTAGTGGTCACAATAGTTGAATATTCATACCCAACGGGTCGATAATTCACAGGTGTATGTAGCTGTTGAAGTTGGGGATTCATCCCTTGAGGTTGAGATCCAGTTACCTCTACCCGGGCTCCTCCTGGGGTAGCGTCATAGGTTGAATGCAGAGGTATCTCCACTATTGACGAAATCACTTGGGTTATCACAGCTGGTGTACCTCCATGGGTGCTGTTGCCACTCCGTGTTCTCGCCATGGTTATTGTTGTGCTTTCCCACAGACGGCGCCAAATGTTATGGATAAAAACTTAGGGTATATTAATTGCTGTATTTAATACTAAGGTTCGGGAGCTCAAGGCCTTTAATGGCTGCTCTTGTATTTCGTAGCTTAACTCTGCCTTTACGAGATGTCTACGTATCTCTGTAATTTAGAGAATCAAGCCAAAAAACGTAGTTCTGATTTGTGGGGTGAGGCCCCTTATATAAATGTTGGGAGTCCTTGAATTGGACTTGGGTTAGGAGACTTGGTGGTCAAGTCTCAGAATTAGAATGGACTTTGGAGTCGTAAGAAGTAGGAAGCTGATTCCTTATCCCACCATATTCCTTGAAGGCCAATCTACAAGGATTTATTTCTCCATTAGGTCTCATTTTATCAGATGACTTATCCCTTATTAATTAATTACAAAATTAATTAATATTCAGGGTTTTGGGCCTTGTTAGCTGGGCTTTGTTACTGGACCGTATCAGGTCTAATTAATTCGACATTAATTATTTATCTAGGCTATATTTAGGCCCATATCAAATACTTACACCATAAATTCTTTATTATATAACTAAAATTTTAGTGTACAAACTCTAAATTCAAATTTTCTTTTAACTTCGAAAACATACATTTTTTAGTTATGGGTGTTTATTATACATAATGAATCCTATTTAAACATAATGAATCCTATTTCACGTTGGCCTATTTAAGACCGTAAGAGAATGGTAGTGTTGTGTTTTTTTTCAATTACATGTATTTTTAATCTAATTTTTAAATATAGTATTTGTGTTATCTGATGTGTATTAACTATTATTAATTAATTAATTATGAGATTATTTGGTCTCCGACTCGAAGAGAATTATAACATGAATTAATTTAGAAGAGTCAAAGATATATGTTTTTTCTTATTTTTAATATTAATAATGTTTTTGATAGTCGTGTTAACTATTTTTTAAGAAGACATTAACCAAAAAAACTTATCATAACCTATTACGCTTAAAATAGCATATAACCTATGCGATGTATGGTTTAATTTTAATATTTATTACCATATTATTAGTATTATTATATTTACTTTAAATTATAAAAGGTAAATTATGAAATAAAATAATTAAGTTTTTGAAATTTATGATATTAATTTTAATATAAATTATTTAATCTTATTTTTTTTCAAAATTTATTTATTAATTTTGCAATCCAAATATGTTTTTGATATAAATGACCAATGAAGTAGGTTTTTAGTAGCGAGTCCTATGACAACGACGTGCAAGTGTGCTGAGTGTGAGAACGTTGGATTATATATATTTTTAATCCTCAGGATGAATGAAAAGAGTTTTTGCTGAGAGAGGGCCATACATTGAGTCAGGTTACTCTGTAGCGTAAAATTTTATTTCTATTTTCTTATTGAAAAATTATAAGCGTTAGCCTGTTTTTTTGGAAAGTGTTAACCAATCAAAGAAACAAAATCATGTTTTACTTATAATAGTATAGTATAGATAGATAGATTTATATTATTTTTTTTGAAATATTTTTTTATATTTTTCTTAATTTATTAAATATATTATTTTATTATAATTTGAATTAATAAAATTAATTTTGAAAGTGATTGATTTACTACAAAAGAGGTAAGAAAAAAGTTGAGCGCAATTAGATATTAAGTTATATAAGAATTCATAGAGTTTTTAGTTATATTAGATACTTGATTTATTTTTAAAAAAAAATATATTTATTTAAACTTTATTTTGGAAGGTGTTAGCATACTTTTTAGGAATGTGTTAACCAACCGACCAAACAAAATCATGTTTTGCTTATAATAGTATAATATACATAGACGAAACATGAGTTATAATATGAAAGAGATGATTTGGATCTTTTGATTGATTTAAAATACTTTGTTTCAACAATTTATTTTGCAACAGAGTTCGCGTCGGGGGAGTGTTTAGTGTTTACAGGAGTTGTGCTATGCTGATGAGATTATGCCGCAGCTTCGTGAAAACGGAGTGCAGGTTTCTTAAGAATTTGAGTGGGTTTGTTTATCAATTAGCATAATAAAAAAAATAAAATTTTTGAGAGATAATAAAAATATTTAATAAGGGTAATTAAGTAATTTCAGCTAGTACCGACCGACTGACTACCAAAATTTTAATATTTCGTCCATTATAATATAGTATGGATATACTCATACATACATAGTTGTTGATTATTTTTTTGTTGTGTAAAATAAAATTATAGATATCTTTGATCGAAGTTTAAATTTTGAAAACGAGAACTCACACATTATCATTATTAAAATTAATGATATAAAGAAGTGAATTATAAGTGTCAAGTAAAAATAGATATTATTATTTATAATTTAAATTTCATTAAACAAAAAAAAACTTATTTGAATTAGATTTATATTTCAATAATAAGTATATATAAACTTTTATAATAATAAAAAAATAAAAAAATATACAATAATTATAAGCGAGAAACTAGATTACAAAATCATGTTATTTTATGGTTGATAGTCCTATAAAACTAAAACAGGAAAAGAACGGTCGAATTTACTGAATTCGGGATGTAGATGACCAAAATGCCAAGCAACCCCATCAAACTATCTACTTAATACATCACACTTATTAGCGTATGTTTATGCACGCAAATCAAGATATCGAATCAACACTCATTCGTGAACAACGACAATACATTCATGGATCACTCTCAACAACTATGAATATATTTCAGTTTCATGTCAAATGTTCAAAAATTCAATATTGTCACTACACCTCAAAAAGTACTCCTTATATACACCACCAAGCGATAAGATGAATATACACACAACAATCAGAGCTAAAACAATAAGAATTAATGTAATTTAGAAAATGTCCGTACATTGCACGGCTTATAAATCCAGTTGGTAGTAAATTTGGCATCTAAATTTTCAATTTTCTTTTTAAAAAAATTAGGACTTCAGTTCTCTCCGAAATATACCTTTTTACAAAATAATGACACAACATAATTCATTTAACTTTGTTTTTATAATTTTAGCTAATAAATTTTGATAATCGTAAAAGAGGTCAAATTTATTGAATTCAAATTCAAACTTTTATTGAGTCAATATTTCAATTTAATTACTCATATAGAAAAGTTCATGCCCTTTTGCTTACATGTTTCATAAGTTATTATTTTCATAAATATTTTTGTCACAAAAAAGTCAGCTTATAAATATATTTTAAAGAAAAATGAAGAATATTTTCGTGGATCTTGTTTATATCTTTAATAAAAATAAAATTAATACATAAAATATAAGAATGTTAGAAACTAAATATATAAATTTAAGTTCCAAGAACATGACACGAATTAACATTAAGTTTCTTTCATCAGCCCAATTTCAAAGAAGTAAAGAAAATCAAGTTCCCATATCTTTTCACTTAATATATTAACAATAAATCTTTTCATATACTGTGGTTATTATTCGAATTTTAAAATTTCTTATAACGAATCAAGTTGAACTACTTAGCTGGGAAAAAAAGAATCTAAGTTGAACATGGCTAAAAATTTTCGTAAGTTTCCTTCGTGCTGAACCTCAACCAATAGTAAGTATGAATGCTAATTTTAGTTGTCTATTAACTTATCGGTCCATTTTTGTTTTCAAGATTATTAAGTATTACAGTAAAATATTAAAATATCAGATGCTTAGAAATTGTAAACTGTTAGGGCCCCATACGATGACATGAACATGTATACTTATGATTAGATTATGCGAGTCTAATACAGTTACCTAACAATTTCCTCAAAATTTTGAAATTTTAACCCTCAATATTCTATACTTATAATTTATAACATTGTTACCTATATCGTATAAAATTAATATATATGAAAGTAGACGATGCCAAGTAGACGATGCATATTTGACGACAACTTGAGTTTATAAATGGTGAAGCATAATCATTCCCTTTAAAAGTAAACATACATATTTCTGACTACACGCGGGCTTCAATAATTATCATTTCGTTTCCGTCACTTGAGAGACCTCTTTTGTTGTGTAAGTTTTCTAGTACCGATTACGTGTGAAATGAACAAATTTTATTTTTTCATGAAAAATATGTTTTTTGCCCTTAACAATCGTAACAAGTCGCTTAAAAGCCCATTCACCGACCACCCATCTCTCAGATTTACATTTACCTAAAAATGTTGTAGATAACATGAAATTGAATCTGAGTAATTTGCGCGAGAATGAATTCTGATACAATATTGAGACATTTCCGTTAGATTTAAGATGGTTTCTATATTATTCTAAAAAAACATATGTCAATATGTGTACTAAACATGTTGTTATGTGTACTAAATATGTTGTTTATGCGATAAATCCTTTGTTGTTCATGATTATTTTTTAGCCAATTTTGGATACAAATTATACTTTGAAACGTAATGTCTGTTAAATACTTTTTTAAAATTCTACTCAGACTCTTAATGACAAAAAAGGAGAATCAAATTCTTAATAATTTTTAGCCAACTTTTGATACAAATTATGCTTTGAAACTAATATTTGTTAAATACTTTTTTCAGCATTATAAATAGTTAATTATGTTGCGCCTAGTTTGTTGTACTAGCTTAACTACTATTACTATATCTGGTCCTCTTTTTTTTGAAATCTTCTTATTTGGATCATATTGAAAGATAAATAAATTCTACTTATTGTGACTCGTTTTATGCATTATTATTAGAAACAGTCAAAGCCAACGAAATTACAAGAAAGTAAATGATGGATCATAGGAGAGCTAACACAGATAGTTTCGTATTGAAGGCCAATATTCACTGCACTTGATGTGGTAAAAAAAGCAAAGAAATTACTAGAAGGTTTTGTAGGCGTGCACAAAATTTCTATTGATGTCAAGAAAGGAAAAATTAAAGTTTCAGGTTCTATATATCCAGAGACAACTATAAAGATTCTCGGTAAAAATGGAGTGGAATCTGAGCTCTTGTGTGAGCCTATGATCTATCAGAAAGACGAAAGAATTATCAGCGCACCAAAGTCACCTGTTAATAATTATGGTGGAATTAATGATAATGATGTAGTACAATTGCAAAAGTTGTCTGAAATGAAGGGCTTTAAAGCTATTGAATTTAAAGGAGATGGGATGAAGATAACTTACAAAGAAGATTTCAAAGCTAGAAGCTCACAAGGAAAAGATAAAAACCATACTGACTGTGGTTTCCAACCTATGTACAATCAATATTGCGATGGTTACGGCAAGCCAATTAATTGTAGCTGTGTGGCTTCTTATGAAGTATTCCGACAGGGATTCCATGGTCATGGAGCTTTCCATCATCACCACCAGTGCCTGAATTTTATCCTCCAACAGCTCCACCCCCACATGAAATGCCTTCTAATAATCACCCATTGCAAGGTACGTTTAGCGACAATAATTCCAGAAGTTGTGTTACCAACTTCTTGATCAATTGTTTTTGCTTACGTGAGCTTTTTAGAGTGACGGAGATATTCATGAATCATGTTATAGTTTTGGGCTTGTTAGAGTTTTGGAGTGATCTATTCTTAAAATTTTCATTATTTTGTTTGAAGTCTAAGTTTCTACATTGCTTTGGTAATTGTCACTTTATGCATGTGAAGTGAAAATGATTTTGCTAAGTGTGTGTGTGTGTGCATGTAAGTGTTTGTAATATGTATATGTGAGGAAGAAATAAAGTTATAGTGACTTCGAAATATAGAAAGGTTTTAATATTACAAGAAATATCTAAGTGCTTTTCACAACTTTTTTCAAAAGTTTAATCGGAGCATGATCCAAATATATTAGTACAAAAAAGACATTTTTTTACTCAGAACATCTCATCGAACTATATATTTTTCACTCGGACCATGTTACACTTGTTAGCCATAATATATAGTTGGTAAGAGAAAAATTTAAATATATACTAATTTGGAAAAAATAGGACTACTCCAAAGACACTGTTCGGCATATTTTTAAATGAGGAGAAATAAACAATTGAATGAGAGGTCATCATAAAAAACAAATTCACGCATTTCCTTCCAAAATTTAACTCTCAAGCTACAACAATAGAGACCTAGATTTTGTATATGTACATTTGTATTATATATATATATATATATATCTTATTTTTAATGTTTAATTTTAATCTTATATTATATTAAGTGTAAAATTATTTTATCTATAAACTTATAAACAATTTATTGTTAACCCTATTTATTAATTACTTTTATATAAATTACTAATAAACTAATATAATAAATAAATTAGTAAATATTTTGTAATAGGAAAATGCTAGAGACCCAAAAAATTGTTACAATTTTTTTTCCAAATACTTTATAGATAGTAAATTTTCTCATAATAATATCGAACCCAGCATGGCCCACAAATTACATTTTGACACGTATAATGCCAAGTTATTTTGTAACTATTTTGATAAGAAATTTAGGTTACTAGAAATACTCTTTGTAATATATAAGTAATGTTTGTTAATAATTTTCGTCATGTTTAACTATTACTATATTATTATTAAGTATATTTTTATTAATTATATAATTTATTTTCACTAGTATAATATAATTTTTTATTAATAATTCCTTCACAACCTTTGTTATCAAAACACTACAAGAATATAAGTCTAAATACAACTGAACAAATTCAACCGGTTCAAATTTGACCGAATTCGGTCGAATATATGGTCAACTTGAATGTTTGACTGGGAACGACTAAATACAACCACGAGCGGTTGAATTTAGTACTAAATTCGACCGCTATTTTTGTGCGGTCGAATTTAGCCTTGCCAAAAAATGGAGCGAAGCGGTCGAATTAAGGATATTTTCCCGTTTTTTTGTTTGAATTTAATGTAATGGCAAAAAAAACAACCAAATGCCAAAAATAACGGTTGAAATAATTAAATTGATTGCAAGCGATTGTATTTAGTAAAAGAAAAAACACAATATTTGTTTTTAAATCGAAACACCAATTCAGGATTAAACACTAGTTAGCTATACCAGTCAAATTAAAACTTGACTGTTAAAATGGCAAACCAAATAAAATTATTTTGATATGAAACTTTGGTTATATCAATAATATATGTATCTATTGACATCCATGTGGTTGGATCGCTGAAAATATTTTTAAAAAAATCAAAGCACCAATTTAGGAATAAATACTAGTTAGTTGTACTAGTCAAATTGAAGCTTGACTGCTAAAATAGAAAAGAAAATAAAGTTATTTTAATATGAAACTTTGGTTATATCACTAATATATGTATCTATTGACATCCATACGGTTGGATCATTGAAAAATATTTTAAAAAAAATCGAAACACCAATTCAGGAATAAACACTAGTTAGCTGTGCTAGTCAAATTGAAGCTTGACTTTTAAAATGACAAAGCAAATAAAATTATTTTAATATGAAACTTTGTTTATAACTAATATATGAATCTATTGACATCCATATGGGTGGATCGTTGAAAAAATATTTTTTTTTTAAAAAATCAAACACCAATTCAGGAATAAACACTAGTTAGTTATACTGGTCAAACTAAAGCTTTACTGTTAAAATGGTAAAACAAATAAAATTATTTTGATATGAAAATTTGGTTATATCACTAATATATATATCTTATGACATCCATATAGTTGGATCGTTGAAAAATATTTTTAAAAAAATCAAAACACCAATTCACGATTAAACACTAGTTAGCTGTATTAGTCAAACTGAAGTTTGACTGTTAAAATGACAAACCAAATAAAATTATTTTGATATAAAACTTTGGTTATATCACCAATATATGTTTCTATTGACATCCATATGGTTGGATAGTTGAAAAATATTTTTAAAAAAATCGAAACTCCAATTTAGGATTAAACAATAGTTAACTGTATTAGTTATATGAAACTTTTGACTGTTAAAATGGTAAAGCAAATAAAATTATTTTAATATTAAATTTTGATTATATCACTAATATATGTATCTATTGACAACCATACAGTTGGATCATTGAAAAGTATTTTTAAAAATTTGAAACATCAATGCGGGAATAAATATTAGTTAGATGTATTAGTCAAGCTGAAGTTTTACTGTTAAGATGGCAAACCAAATAAAATTACTTTAATACGAAACTTTGGTTATATCACTAATATATATATATATATATATATATATATCTATTAACATCCATACAGTTGGATCGTTGAATTTTTTTTAAAAAAAATCAAAACACCAATTCACGATTAAACACTAGTTATCTGTATTAGTAAAACTGAAGCTTGACTGTTAAACTGAAGCTTGAACTAGGTTGTTATGTTAATGGGGATGCAGAACTTAATATCGTCGTGGTATTAGAGAAAGCTCAGTTTTTAAGAAACTATGAGACTCGGGTGCTACACCACCACTAACAATAGCTTCCTTTCCATAAATTTTCGGCCAACGAACATCGCCGACTCAACTTCTGACGAGCATGTTCTCTTACTACACTAGTGGTCTCACATTAGCACGGGATGTTTCGCCGACAACCCTCACTGATGAAGTTCTGCCTCCGCAACTTATTAATATGTAGCTTATTTTTGTATTACTTGTTAATTTCGTATTACTTGTTAGTGAGCCTTTTACTTGATTTTATACATGTAAGTGCCGATTTGCAGTTTCATAGGTTGGAGGTTCACCGCTCTCAAGCGACTTGCAACAATTTAATTCCAGACGTTTAGCCGGAATGTGATTAAGAAAAAAAATTAATCTGATTATTACTAGAATTATATTTTTGAGTATTTTTTAAATTTGGTGTTCGTTAATTCGACTGAATGCGATAAAATTTAGAATTGTATTTTGGATTATATACAGTAGAATTTAATATTTTGGTGGGCTTTCAAAATTTTTCAAAAAATTCAAATTTTGTATGCGATTTTAAAATTGAAGTGAAATTTATATTCAATCGCTTTCAGTTGAATTTGACCGGTTGAATTTAGTACTAAATTCAACCGCCTACTAAATATCACTCCCACATATATGACCGGGGCAAAAACCGGTCGTATTTAACTAAATTCAACCGTGTTAGATATATTTGATAATGTCATGTGTAATATGATTTGTGTTTAGTTTTCAGATCTTACCTAACAGGAAAAATCAATACTTAACTGGAAATCAGCACTTATACTGAAGACAGAACTTAAGATATCAGAACTTAAGTTATCAGAACTTAAGGTTCAGAAGATATTTATTAGGAGATAATATCAGGACTTAAGATGAGTTTCAGATAAGGCAGGAAGCTGATTGAAAGGAAAGAAGATCGAGACTAAGACAGAAAGAATTGTGCATGAAGAATGAATTCTATGAAGAATATAATACTTGGAAGAAAAGATAACTAGTTGATATATTTTAGGAAGTAGAATTATATTCCATATCAATTAGAAGATTATCTTGTAACTGTGTAGTATATAAACACAGGCATAGAGTTTACACTACAAGTGTTATGATTATCGAAGTTATTATTCTTTGTAACTCTAGCAGCTCTCGTGATAATTTGTTCATCACTGAGAGAGGACAGTTCAATATTGTAACATAGTTTATTGTGTTGAATAAAATCTATTTTCTGTTACTTGAGTTCTTATATTCGATTTGATTGTGTTAAACACTGTATTCAACCCCCTTCTACAGTGAGTGTGACCTAACAAGTGGTATCAGAGCCTTCTGTTAACACACAAACAGTTTAAGATCCAAAATCAATCATGTCTGAAGAAGAAACCCCAACCAAACCCACCAAAACTGAAGAACCTCTAAAAACCATAACCCATAGTCGATAGGAGACTATAAGAGTTCCCATGTTGAAACCTTCTGAGTATTCCATATGGAAAGTGAAGATGGCTATGTTTCCGGAAGCTACAGATCCAGAATATCTCGACAGGATTTATGAAGGACCACATATGCCAACCAAACTCTCTGTAGAAGTTGCAGGTCAGCCAGCAAAGTCTGTACCAAAGGAGAAAAGTGATTACACTGCTGAAGATATCTCATCGATTGCGAAGGATGCAAAGGTAAGACACTTGCTGCATAGTGCCATTGATAATGTCATGTCAAATAGGGTAATTAACTGCAAGACTGCAAAAGAGATATGGGATGCTTTGGAAACAAGGTGTCAGGGAACTGATCAATCAAGAAGAACAAGAAGACGATACTCACTCAAGAGTATGAGCAGTTTGACTCAACGCCTGATGAGTCATTAACTGATTTATATGACAGATTTGCCAAACTCTTGAGTGATTTGTCACTAGTTGATAAAGAGTATGATATTGAAGATTCAAATCTTAAATTCCTGTTAGCTCTTCCTGAAAGATGGGATTTGAAGGCCACAATAATAAGAGACAACTATAATCTTGATGAAACAACTCTTGATGAAATTTATGGGATGCTCAAGACTCATGAACTTGAGATGGAATGAAGAAGCAAGAGGAATGGAAGAAAGTCAAAGACAGTTGCCTTTGTGGCTGAGGAGGAAAGTCCCAAAGAAGCTGCCTCAAGGAAAGGCAAGGGAAAGGCTCTCATCACAAAGTCTGATACTGAGTCATCAAGTTCTGATAGTGATGATGACTCAGAAACTGAAAGTATACCTGAGATGGACCCTGATGAGGAGATGCTGAAGCTGTGTGCTCTTATGGTGAAAGGGATCACAAAGATTGCGTACATAAAATTCAGGAGAGGAAAGAAGTTTTCCAGGAAAGGTGCAAGTTCTGAAAAGAAAGGTTTCAGAAAATCTGAAGGCAAAGGAGCCATATTCTGATGACTTTTAAATCCTGATAATAATCAAGTTTTAATGCCGACGTGACAGTATTTACTTACTTGGTTTATTTTTGGTCATTACTTGAACGAAAATATTTTTACAGAATATTGGTTAATGTGAGATAAAACAGTCATATCATTATGGGTTAGTGGTTAGCGTGTATGTCTTGGAAACCTGCATGCGCACAATAATAATTATCATATCTCGTGCCCATTAACTCTGGCTTTAGATATTTTATTGACTGTTATTATTACACATCAGTCTAGGGAGTCGATGGGTCATTATTTTTACTTGTACTGTTTAACCAGTTCTCGCGTCCCTTAGTATTCTATTGGATATTTAAACCAACCATTCATTCCAGCCAATACATCTTTCATTTTCTCACAAACTCACTCTCTTTTTATTTATACCAACAAAAATGGTCCGTTTCAACATGTTCCTGAACTATGAAACCTTTAACATCGAGTTGAGTTGTGATGAATGGCACCAGGAGTGGCATGTCACTGCCAATCCTGATGAGCTCTGGAACTCAGTTCCACAAGAGGTTCACACAGAACTCTTGTTCTTATCAATGGAGTATCACCTCCATCTTGATAGGTTGGAAGAGGAATGGAGAGAAGCTCTCCGTCAGCAAGAACGGATCATCCGTCTTGCAGTGCTCTTCGTCAGCAGTAGAAAGAGTTAGTCGTTAGGGCTTCTTAGCTTAGGACTAAGGCTGTTGATGTCAGGAATCGTAGAATAGGACTATCTTGTAATTTTTGCATGTAATTGATAAATTTTATCGAATATAATCATCTAATATATCAATGAAATTTTCTTTAATTGCAAGATTTGTTCTTTGTTTCTCAAATTACGTGACTGTGCATGTTTAATTGCAATTTATTAATCTTTACTTCATCGACTTTTAATTTTATTTTGTGATGAATGTTTTGATTAAATTCTGTTGATTTGAGAAAACATCTGAGGAACAGGTTCCTATATCAGAACCTGTTGTTGTAGAAGCTGAGAAGGTTACTTCTCAGAAAGATACTGTAACTGGGAGTTCTAGGCCCCTCAAAAGGCTTAGAAAGTTAAATTCTGATAATAAAGCTCCTACAGTATCTCCACTTTTGAAGAAAGTAAAGAAACAGAGAGCTCATAGGGACATAGTTGAGTCAGATTCAAATGTAGTGGAAGCAGCTAAGGAAGGGGATCAGGAATCTCTGATCTCAACAGAACCAATTGTTATTGAATTATTTCCTTCTGCACAACCAGAAACTGCACAACTAGGAATTGCTCAAGCTAAAATACCTACACCTTCTATGTCACCTATAGTTGATCCAGTACATACTGAAGAACCAGGTACAAGTGCTGAAATTGATATTCATAACCTGATTGTGCCTAAGGTTTTATACTTGGAAGCTCCACCAATTCAACTCACTCCACCAACAACATCAATGTTGGATGTTGATCAGAACCTAGCC
Organism: Apium graveolens; assembly: GCF_009905375.1. Classification (NCBI taxonomy): domain Eukaryota; kingdom Viridiplantae; phylum Streptophyta; class Magnoliopsida; order Apiales; family Apiaceae; genus Apium; species Apium graveolens. The sequence continues at coordinate 161,870,907 of NC_133656.1, read as the reverse complement.
GCATATCAGAAGTTAGAGGATAATGTTGAAGCCTCTATAGCCTCACATACTGCCATTTTATCCGAGGATGCTGATACTGCAGATTCTACAAGTTCTGATGCTGCCAATAAAGAAATTACTGGTGAAGCTGCTGAAAATCTAGATGTTGATGCAGCTGGTCCATCAGGACATGCACCTCAACAAACTGTTCATAAGCTGATTTAGTCAAGAAGTTTGTTACAGGGGAAGCACCAGTACCTTGGAGTGAAACTCCTAGAGGAAAGGAGTGGACTAAAGAATGGAACTTAGTTAGTTTTGTTCCTTCTGAAAAGATTCTTGCTGAGCATCTTACAAAAGCTGATGAAATGCTGATAAATGATGATTTCAAGGCACAGCTGAGAGTTACTGCATTGAGTACAAGGCACCTTCAAGGTCAACGCTCAATAACTCATGACAAGGTGAATAAATTCAAGAAAACTTGATCCAGCAAGATATGAATCTGAAAGTTGAAAAGAACAGATTTTTCAAGCCAGCCTTTGACAGAGTTGCCTACATTGAGAAAACTCAGGAGAAGCAACAAGCTCAAATTGAAGAAATTCTGAAGAATCAATTTTCTCACCAAATTCAACTCAATGAGATCCAATCCTCAGTGGAATTGCTTGTCTCTCTTCTATTACCTGCTGATGCAAAAAAGGGGAGAAAGTGATTAAGTCCAAATGCAAATCTATTCAGACACTGAAAGGAAAGGATGGTGGAAATGATGACCAGGGAAACTCTGATAAGGGAAGAGGTCAAGGTCAAGGAAAAGGATTTTCATCAAGTAAAGCTAGAATTACAAGTCAAGGAACAAGTTCTGATACTGGGAGAAGAATAAGTTCTGATACTGGTAAAAGGATAAGTTCTGGTGGATATCTAGAACTTGATGAAGAAATTTCAAAGCATTTATTTCTTAAAGAAAATCCAGGAATGGACTTTGAGAGTCTAAAGGAAGAAGAAGCTAGACTCAAAGCAGAAGGTGTCAAGACAAAATCTGAAGCTTCTGTTGTTGAAAATAAATTTCCAAAACCTAAGGTTATTGTGATAAGGAAAGAACAAGTTCTGAGGCAATCAAGGCCAAATTACAAATGGAAATTGATCCAAGGTCCAAGGGCAAAGAAAAAGTTGATGAACCTGTAAAGGTTTATATGCCAGTCATGGATGAAAAAATAATTGATGATGAAGAAGATGCTAATCTTACTCTGATGCATAAGAAGATTTTTCAAACAACCTCTGATATGGCTCATGTTGTTCAGAGTCAAGATATAGTAAGTTCTGATATGACAGAGAAGCAAGCAACCTCTGACTTAGCTCAAGTTGGCTTGATATCGGAAGATAAGGAAAAGGAAACCTCTGACATTGCTCATGTTAAACCTTCAAAGATACTCCTATCAGGATTCACCAAAGCTAAACAGGCTCAACCTTTGAAGACTGCAACAAGTGGTTTTGAAGCAAGAGTTGGTACAGGAAATGAAGCAAGAGATAAATCTGGATTGGGTAGTTCTGATGAAAGAAGAGTACAAAACACTACCAATGATCCAACTTCCTTAAGTGAACCAGGTGTTGGAGAAACTCCTGAAAGATTGAATCGACTTGAATCTGTATAAATGGTTTACCATACCTTCTTGAAAGAACATATCTTGTTATATTTTATGACAGATCGAAGGGTATACCAGGTTAAGAAGAATGCTATAGCACTGAAGTATTTTGAGGAACTGGAACATGCTCTATACCTACTTCAAGTGAAAGATAGATTAACAGATAGTGTTGCGGGGTATTTAAAGTCTCAAATTCAAAGACAGAAGAAGCTTTATTTTGTAAAGTCTGACAACACATACTGTCCCAAGTACAGAGATCACAAAGGTGATATTGTCGATATGAAGCCTAACTCTGCTAGGATTATAACTACTTTTCTGGGTTATAAGGCTGTGGAATTCAATCTAGAGTCTAACAAGGCATATTTGATTAGACTAGATCAGGAGATAAGAAAAGCTAAGATAAATGATCTCAGAGCAGCTATTTTTCAAACTGGTGAAGATACAGCTGAATTGATAAATGCTAAAAGGAGGATGGTCAATAAACTTGAATATGCTGAGAGATGTTTGTTGAAGAACTATCTCAGGACAACTCCTAATATCAAAGATATCAGAAGAAATTGAAAGTTGAAGCCAAGTCAAAGATCTACAACTACTTAAATTCTGAAGTTTATATAGACTGAACCTGTTATCAAAAGTTAAAGATGGTAAAGCTAAAAGTACTGTAAGTTGTAGTTATCTAGTCAAATTCTCATGCATTTGTACTTAATATTTTTGACATCATCAAATATCTGTTAAACTTGTATATTATGCTAATTTACAAGTTGGGGGAGATTGTTAGATATATTTGATAATGTCATGTGTAATATGATTTGTGTTTAGTTTTCAGATCTTACCTAACAGGACAAATCAATACTTAACTGGAAATCAACACTTATACTGAAGACAGAACTTAAGATATCAGAACTTAAGTTATCAGAACTTAAGGTTCAGAAGATATTTATCAGGAGATAATATCAGGATTTAAGATGAGTTTCAGATAAGGCAGGCGGCTGATTGAAAGGAAAGAAGATCGAGACTAAGACAGAAAGAATTGTGCATGAAGAAGGAATTCTATGAAGAATAGAATACTTGGAAGAAAAGGTAACTAGTTGATATATTTTAGGAAGCAGAATTATATTCCATATCAATTAGAAGATTATCTTGTAACTGTGTAGCATATAAACACAGGCATAGAGTTTACACTATAAGTGTTACAATTATCGAAGTTATTATTCTTTGTAACTCTAGCAGCTCTCGTGATAATTTGTTCATCACTGAGAGAGGACAGTTCAATATTGTAACAGAGTTTATTGTGTTGAATAAAATCTATTTTCTGTTACTTGAGTTCTTATATTCGATTTGATTGTGCTAAACACTGTATTCAACCCCCTTCTACAGTGTGTGTGACCTAACAAACCGCCATCGGCCGAATTTAGTTAAATGCGACCGGTTTCACTACAAGAAAAACGACCATTTCCTACCAGCGTTTTGGTAGGAAATGGCCCAAATCTGGTAGGAAAAGGGGTCTATTCCTACCAACGAGCTTGGTGGGAATTGCTCGGGTCGGAATTGCTACTTGGTAGGAATTGGTGCTTGTATCTCAAATGGCCCCACTTGACAAGTGGCTGCCCATTTGGCATGCCACATGGTCGACCACATCACCTGACACGTCAGCTGCCACGCCACACAATTGGGGTCCTAGTTGATGAGTTGGTTTGTGGACCCATGACACGTGGCAATTTACACAGTCAGATCCTTTTTCCTACCAGAATTGGTAGGTTTTGATTGAGTATTTCCTGCCAGAATTGGTAGGTTTTGATTAAGAAATGGTAGGTTTTATGTCAGAAGCCATGGAAATGGACATTTCCTACCAATCATTTCCTACTACCGTTTAGCTTGAATGCGGTAGGAAATAGCTTGAATGTGGTAAGAAATAGCTAGAATGTGGTAGGAAATGTTGGACATTTTTAAAAAATATATATATTCTATTGATGTAAATAATATTGAAAAAATTGAAAAAATCACCATAAAGCACAATCCGGGAACATGTCATTATCATAATATAAAAAGTTAAAATTACATCTTCATAATAATTGTTCAATATTAGAAATAATAATTGCAACAATTAATAGATGTTTAAAAGGTTTAGACTAATCATCTTCAAGTTCTCATCATCGTTGAATCCTTTATTTTCATTCTTTGTAATGTCTTCATTTTCGTCAATTTTTTTTTTCCATTTTCTTGGCCTCAAATGAATAAAATCTACATAAAAAAGTAAATAAATGTTAGTAGTCATTAACACACATGAACAATTAATACATGTAGTAAAAAAAAATTAAGAAGTAATTACATAAAAACTATAAATCAATCAAGATTGTTAGGAATATGTGTATTAGTTTGATGATAAGTTAAACAAAATACTTAAGTAGAAATCTAGTGTTTGTAGCCTCAACGGATAAGACCATCTTGGCTATCCGTTGAAGGAGTAGCTTTACTTAGCAATAAATTTAGTATTGTAGCACATTTCATTCTATGGATTCAAGTTGTAATTCTTAGATGTTGTAGGAAATTATCAGTCATGTTGACTACTAGTAAATATGCAAATAGGAGGGCTAATTGTAAATATTTCATGCCTTGTAATTTTGTATAAGTGAAGAAGTATCAACTGATATTGAAGACCTTCAACGGATAAGAAACAAAGCTTCAACGGATGTCTCTAATGCTTCAACGGATAATATCCATCAACAGATGAGTGCTTCAACGGATAAAGACTTCAACTGATAATGCATCAACGGATAAAGCTTCAACGGATAAAGCCTCAACGGATAAGACATCAACGGATGAAAGCTTCAACGGATGCTTAGTTCATTAGCAGTTGATAGTGACAATTCACAAGCTGACAGAGGCACATGGGTTGACAGAGATAAACTGGAATGTGGAAGCCTCTAGGAGGAATCAAGAAAATGCAGCATTTCCATTCTGATGCAAATAAGGAAGTATTCAAAGATCTACAGCCAAGCCTAAATTGCATTTGATAGAGAAATGAAGAAGAAACATGTGAAGAATCTTTTTAATTGTATTTTACAGTTTTTTCTTCACTTGTAAACTTGGTGATATATAAACCAAGTAGCAGCTAGTAATTAGATATGAATTTTCCAGAGCTATTTAGAAAAATTCAGAGAGAAAATCATCAAGTTTATACTAGGAAGCAGTTGTGATTTAATTCTTTGAATCACAAATTTTCTGAAATAACACATCTCTGGTTGAACAACAAATCCACCAGAAAAGTTTTTAAGTTCTCTGTGTTCTTTACATTTATGTTTGAATATATATATCTGTCTGCATTGGCTTCAAGCAATTCACACACACTTGTTCTCAGAAACACTTAGCCTTAGAAACTGCTCAAAACTTGAAAAAGTTTTGAGATTTACATTCAACCCCCCTTCTGTAAATCTCATTGTTAGTCCACTGAGAATAACAATTGGTATCAGAGCCTGCTCTTAACATACAAAGAGTTTAAAGATCTATTCTGCTAACATCATGAGTAAGAAGGATATTGGTGTAAAGATTCCAATCCTGGAAATAGATAACTATCATCACTGGAAGGTGAAGATGCATTTACATCTTCTCTCTCAAGATGAAAGCTACATCAACTGCATTGAAAATGGTCCTCACATCCCACACAAGGTGGCCACAACTGCTACTGCAACAGTTGCTATTGGATAGTCTATTCCCAAGCCAAAGGCAGAATGGACTGTTGAAGATATTGAAGAGGTCCACAAGGACAAGAAAGCCATGAACATTCTGTTTAATGGCCTGGATCAAGATATGTTTGACAATATCATCAACAGCTAAACTGCTAAGGAAATTTGGGATACTGTGCAGCTTATCTGTGAAGGCACTGAGCAAATTAGAGAAAACAAAATGCAGCTTCTCATTCAACAATATGAATATTTTCACTTTGAAGAAGGAGAATCATTGAATGATACCTTCAACAGATTTCAGAAACTGTTGAATGGATTAAAGCTGTAATAACCCCAATTTTTGGAAATTTTTGAAACCCTTATGAATAGTGTTTTTGCTGAATGAGAAAACTTTTCATGCCACACTATGTAGGGTTTCTGATATGGATATTCTGAGATTTTATTAGTACTTTATATGGGATATAAGTGTATGTAAAGATCGTCAGAATCCAAATCCGAACACTTTGATTTTTCCCGGAAATCCACTAGATACGGAAAGAATTGAGAAAAAGGTAACAGGATAAAAAGGATTTAAATTAAAGGATTATAAGAGAGGATCATAGAAGGAATACAATATATTGAGAAAGGTTAAGGGAACCTAAGTAATAAGATCCCGGGTATGATCCCTCAAACGATAAACGAAAACGAAAGTTAAGCGAACCGTATAACAGATCAGCGGTCATTAGGCAAAGAATTAAAAGCTAATCAAAGGGATTAGTGGGGATGATGTCATCCAACCCATAGAAAGAGGACAAAGGAGGGGTGATGACATCATAAAGTGATGTAGGCATGACATGGGAAGGAAGGAGGTGTGGTTGAATGAGAACCACACAAATTCAAGGGCAACAAGGTAATTGACTAAATCAAACAACAAAAATCAACCAACCAAAAGCAAAACAAGGCAAAACACAAAAATCTCTCTTCTTCTTCTTCATGCTCTCGGCCCATTCCTTAAAAAATGAAGATCCAAGCTCCACCACTTACTATTTAGCAAGGTAATTATCTAAGCTTCCCCATGGATAGTTACATACTTCCTATAAGTTTAAGCTTCTAATTCCAAGCCAATCTTTTTCTATAAATCATGGAAGAAGATGGTGAATAGTGTTTTTCAAGAAATAAAATTTGTGTTCTTGAAGTTTTGTTTAGATTAAGCTTGGATAGGGACTTTAAGGGTGATTCCAAGCCATTCTCTTGATTCTCCACTCTCCAAGGAAGGTATAACTTCTCAAACCCTTAGTATTAAGTTTTGTTGGTTTGGATTTCATAATGTTAGATGATGGGTTAGTGTAATGAGTGTGTACTCATAATAGAGCTTTGTTTAGTAAGTGGTTTTGTTGATTTTGGAGTTAGGAGTGATACTTGTTAGATTTGAAGTTCTTGGTCACTTTTTTTTGACTTGGTTTAGATGAATAAATTGGTAATATTGAGTTGATTGGGGGCTGTTGTAATGTAGTTTAGATAGAGGTTTGATTGGGTTATGAATTGGAGTTGAAATTGTGGTTGTTTGAATTGGTTTAAATTTGGGAATTCGCGTAAACATAGCCGTCGTAACGTCCAATTTTCTGTAGACTGTTTTTGTGCATAACATTAGGACCCGAGAACCCCCTGCTAGATTATGACCACTGCCATGTTTAGATAGCTCATGTGACAAGCTTCGTTTTGATATGTAGTTCGTTCGATTCCGATGCACGGTTTATGAGAAACGACCGTTTCAAGTAACAGCGTTTCGCGAACGAAACTTTTCCCCTCGCCTTACTTTGAAACATAGGTTAAAGATCGAAAAGGGTTAATTAATGTATGAAACATTTATGGTAAGTGTCTTAGGCAGTTGGTAAGACACTCGCGAAGGAATCGCCTTAAAACTCGTAAAGGTTAAATTATTAAAAATGGTGGAGCCGAGGGTACCCGGGTGACTTAAGCAAATCAGTAAGCGCAAAACGAGCGTTAGAGTCTGAGTTGGTTAGAGTATAGATTTACAAGTGACTTTGTTTTAATTCCAACTTACTTGTTGCTTATAGGTTACCAGACTCGTCCCGAGCCATTCGTAACCACCAGTAGCTCAGGCAAGTTTTCTACCCGTTATAACTGTTGTTGTGATGTAAATATATGTATATGCATTATCTTGTGATAAGTGCATGATTGTTATTAGCAAATTTTGCGATATATTGGAGCATGCTGATATGGTATATATGCATGTCTGTTTCGTAATCTGGTTATCTATCTGTTGATTTCGATGCTTATAGTTGCATAATACCTATGCTAGAGATAAGCAGTAGTTGCGTATACCCTTAGTATAGGGGACCCAAAGGTGAACATATTTCTAAACCGGGAGTCGATGTTCCCGAGTATAATATATATATTTTTATATATATATGGTAATAGTTTTCCAAACTATTAATCGAATAAGGTTTATTCGATAACTTTTATTTTATTAATTGAATACTATTTTGAATATTCATTCGAGGGTTATGACTCAGTTTATTTTATTAATTGAATATAATTTGAATATTCATTCGAGGGTTATGACTCAGTTTATTTTATTATTTCAATATGATTTGAATATTCATCGGAGGACTTATGACTCCTTTTATTTTATTAATTGAATACTATTTTGAATATTCATTCGAGGGTTATGACTCAGTTTATTTTATTATTTCAATATGATTTGAATATTCATCGGAGGACTTATGACTCCTTTTATTTTATTAATTGAATACTATTTTGAATATTCATTTGAGGGCTTATGACTCAGTTTATATTATTTAATGATTATTAATTGGATATTTATTTGAGGATGTATGACTCCTTTATTTTATTTAATGAATATTATTTATAATATTCATTCGAGGTATTATGACTCCGCTTATTACTTATAATATTCTTTATTGTATTAAAGAATAAGGTGTCGATAATCAAACTTATTTTTGATTATTCAAATAAAGATATTACTTTCGTATAAGTATATCTTTGATTAATTGCTATTCATTCAAGTATAAGTTTTCCAACTTCTACCTCAATTATTCTTTATGGGAATATTATTTAAATAATAATATTCAGATATTTCTTTTATATTGGGACTGATTTATGTTATTAAATCAGCATTACTCCAAACATTCTTAAAAATGTTTTCGAGTCTTCAAAATGAATTTAAAAGGTAGAGAGGATCCCAAAACTTGTTTCCAAATTCAAGATCTTCCATTTTAAGGGGACTTGAATACTCGCTCAAAAATCTAAGGGATCCGGCTCTGTGGTGTATTTTATATTCGCAACAAGGTTGCTGTTTTGATGAATGAATTGATTACTTGCCCAATGTTTGGGAAGTAAGCCCATCTAATTGAGTCGGCATAAGTGACAGGCCGGGGTACGGTCTATCAATGTGTAAGTGGCTGGGTGGCAGTCCATCAACGCGTAAGAGGCCGGGTGGCGGTCCATCACAAGGTCCTTATGTGGCCAGGGTGATGACCGGTGGGGGATTCATCCATCTACTAGTAGAAAAGGTTACTTATTGGTATCTTTGCCTGATCAGCAAGATATCTGGTTTATGCCAAAATTCTTTTCCTTCCAAATTTATTGGACATTGCAACTCTGTTCATACTTTACATGACAGAGGTTTTCAGGAAATGTATGGGAGATATATATGAATATATTTATATATCGGGACTTAATGAAGTATCTCATAACTTCATTATTTTAATGATATTCAAAGATTGAATCTATTCAAATCTTGTCTTGTAGTCTCATCTATGTGATGAACCTTTGAAACTGATTATAACTTGAACGGGGGTAGTTCAAGTAGTATTTGGGGAAAGATATAAGTATTTTGGGGTATCTTGTAACTTCATCTTTTAAACTTATATCTAGTTAATGATTGTCTTATGAATGACAAAGATTTTCGGAAAAACGTTGAGACAAGGTTAGATATATGAGATCACCTTGCAACGATATTTTTTTATATATACAGTTATAAACTAGAACTTTGTGTATATTATGCTTGGAAGAGGACTTCCAATATTTTGAAAAGTATATATGTATATACATATATATATACTGAATATTTTGCGACTTCATCGCATTAAGTTATCAACTTGGTTCATTTCTTTTGACCAAGACTTTCATGAGTATTATGAGTAGGCTCATATATTGTTAATCATTATACATATTATTTTGGTGGGCTTGCTGCTCACCCTTGCTTTCTTCTTTCATCACACAACATCAGATAGATAAGATGAACAGGACCAAGCTCCCGATTCGCAAGCGGTTAGAAAACGTTCTGCAGTCTTCGGAGAGCGTTGATGCCGCCGTAGCTGAGGTAGGAAATACCAATAGGCTAGGCTTTCAACTTTTGATGTACCAGATTTATGTATATTTATGAATTGTAATAATGGCAAAGGAAATGTAAATTTATTCAGAAAACCTTTTAAGGTGTATTGGCAGATAATTGTGGAATAAAATGACTTGTGATTTTTTTTTTGGATGTTCATCTCTGAGACTATAACGTGTGGTGTGTGTGTTTATTGTGGGGTCATAGTACAGAGTAGTTGTTTAATTATTAAGATTGGGTATTATTAAGGGAAATGGAACTCGTGACAACCCGGATCCCCGGCCCCGGATTTGGGGGTGTTACAGAAGTGGTATCAGAGCCAAGCGTTATAAACCTCAGAGATGATGTGACGTTAAGATAATAAGTTCACTAAGATAATAAGAACTCTTGCCAAGTTCATAGTCGGGCTACCTAACGTAGTACTGACAGTTAAAACCCTTATGGGAACCCTTATAAATATCGTGATAGGAGCGTAGTTCGTTATCGTATATGGTAGCGGAACTCCGAACCCTGAGGTTGAGGAGCAACAACGCGATGATGTTTTATTAGTAATTGGAGATCGGATTGTGGATCCGATAGAGTGTCCTAATGCAGGACCAGATGATGTTGATATTGAGGATGTAGCGATTGAGGATGTTGTCCTAGAAGGGATAGTTGCTGAGGAGGATCCCATGGAGGATCCTGACAAGAATGAATAAAAGGACCACTGATGAATTGATGACCATGGTTAGGTCGACTACCAGAGGTAGGATTGGTCGGTCACTACCGGAGGTTCGTTCAAGTTGTAAAGATAGTAGCCCTTTAACGCGGCTTACTCATAAGACTGAGAAGTTCGAATAGACAGAGAAATGCGAGAACAGCTTTTAAGAACTGAAGCAAAGGTTGGTAACGGCCCCTATGTTGGCGTTGCCGGATGGAAAAATGAGATTTTGTGATTTGTAAGTGACGCTTCGCATAAGGAATTAGGGTGCTTCTTAGCACAGCAAGATAATCGCGTCTGCGTCAAGACAATTAAGGTAATATGAAATTCGATATCCCCGCCCATGAGCTTAGGCTCGTGGCAATAGTTTTACCCTAAAGATTGGAGGCACTACTTGTATGGAGAGAAGTGCGAGAATTACCTAAGCCATAAGTGCTCTAGTACATTCTTACGTAGAAAGAGCTCAACATACGCCAGAGGAGGCGGTTAGAGCTAATCAAGAATTATGATTGAGAGATTCTTCATCATTCAGGGAAAGCCAATATGGTGGCTGATGCCCTTAGTAAAAAGGAGAGACTCAAGATGATAATGTCTTTTGGAGAGTTTATAAGAGATTTTGAGAAAATGGAAATAGTAGTGAAGGTAACCGGAGCCGGTACCGAAAAGCTGTTTGAGATAGCAATACAACCCGAATTATTGGAAAAGAACATATTGTGCCAGTAAAAGTGATGAATGAAGGCAGAGAGCCAACAAATAAATATGAGATTAATACCGAGAAAGATGATAAGGGAATAATGAGGTATTCCTATAGAATTTGGGTTCCGAAAGTTCAAGAGCGTAAGGATGAGAACTTAGATGAGAGCCATAGTTTGAGGAATAAGATATAGAGCAAACCCTGAACGTGATAGTCAGGGAGGTCGCCATCAAGATAGAAGGAACCCATGACATATCGGAGTGGAAAATGAGGATTTTAAATTAAAAGATGACCCCAATTATGGGGAGTAGGATGAAACATTTCATACTAAGGAAATAGAAAGACGAGTAAGGAAAGGAGACCCGAGACGGTACTCCTATACGACAATTCATGGACCTGTCTAGACAGAACTTAGACTATTATCCCCAACCACCACCTTGAGGAAACAATGCGATAGGAAATTCTTTCAGGACCTGTAAGTCTCTAAGCTCTCAGAGTTCCAAGGAACAGGTTGACCCAATCTAGGGAAGAACCTGGCTAGAGGAAATATAGGAATCATTTGAGATTCTAAATGATTGACGAATCTCAAAAGGACTGTTTTTGTCACTTACCCTCCTAAGAGAGAGACCACCCGCTGGTGAAAGACCAAGAAAGGCACGGAGCAAGAGATTATAATAAACTGATTTAAGTCCAGTCAATTGTTTCGGGAAAGTAATTCCCAAAGATAAGGAGATAGTGTAAAAGCTTTAGAGTCAGAACAAAGGCAGACGAGTATGATAAATTATGAATCTAAGTTGTAAAAGTTGTCAAGATTCGTTCTGAGGACACGAATCCAGAATGACGGGATGTTTGAAATCAATGCTTATGTTGTGTTGGTTCATGAAATAACGATAAGAGAAAGGAAAATAAAAAGAAACTGAAGTGGAAAGGAATATAAAGACAATAGAGTTTGAGGAATGATAAAGGAATTGGGTATGAGGAAACCCTAAAGACTCGTAGCAATAGAAATAGAAAAGTATGTAATCGTCAGGATGAGGGTGATTCACCATGAGTTAAAATTGCTGGGTGAAGGCATAAGAGATACATATATTTTATCCCTAGTAAGTTGGGAGGATTCAAGGAAACCTTGAGATAGTTCGAAGGATAAATAATAAGACGCGGATAGACTAAGGAGACAAGAAAGTAAGAAGGTAGGAAAATTGGATGAAGGAAGTGACCTTCAAGAATGTGAAGTGTAAGACCGGTGGCTTGATACCCAGAAAGGGAGACGCCAGGTATGAAAGATATCCCAACATTGAGGTGACTGTTGAGATAAACAACAAAAGTAAACACGGAATTATTAAGAAGAAGTTCACGTTGAACACGACCAATATCTTCCAGAACATCCTTGTTATCGTTACCAAATTAGGCAAGAAAAGCGGATAACCGTTGTTATCTTTTGGAGGCCATATTGATTGACCTCATGTTGTATACAGATGTTATTGTGAAATTAGGCATATACTATCGAGGTGGGAATGATTGAATAAGACACCCTTATCAGGGATATATGACTTGATTTATCCATGGAAGGATGCAGGTACCTTTTAAAGGTGGAATTAAGGATAGAACATCGGTAACTTAAAATGAATCCTAGGGGAATGCATAAAGGTTGGTATTTCACCCTTAATAGGGACAGTATGAGTTTTGACAGGATGAATTGGAAAGGGTTAAGGTAACAACAACCTTTAAGGATCAGTGGAGAAATTTTTCAGAAGTATATAGATAATGGTTCTAGTAATAGTGAATGGTATTTTGATATGCCCTGTATCTAGGGAATACAGGAGGAACGATTGAAGGATAACCTTAGAGGTTTTACAAGGAGAAAGGTAATATTCAAAATTCTCAAGAATAAAAATGTTGATAAAAGAAATATGACGTAATTATAATGGTGCCAAGTGGGGCACGTGTTAAACCACGAGAAAGTATGGATCGAACCAGTAAAGGTCGAAATTGTTCAGGGCAATTAGGACCTAAGACAAAAGATGTTCTAAGTACGATTGAGAGTCAGTCGCGATAGTGATTAACCTCTAAAGACTGAGGCAATAACTTATGGAAAAATGGTGATTTTTTTTTTCTCATCAGATTTTAATGAAAACATCTTCACATAAGCTGTGATGGAAATGAGATAGAAAATTTAGTTGAAGGTGGTTAAAAGACATTGATTATAAGGAACTATGACTATCGGGAAAGGCCAAAGAGGTGGCCGACACTTTAAAGGTAAAAGGATAATTGTAGGCGCTTGTGCCATAGGAATACAGTGATGATGGTTAAAGCTGTGATGGTTGTATTTTGGGTTGGAAGATTGTCATTCCTTCTGATGACTGTGCAATACCCAACCGTAATAGTAGTTAGTAAAGGTTTAATTCGTGTAATCGCCATAAGCGGGCTATCTATCTCAGAAGATACTATCTTGAGATAAGCCAGGACTATATTTCAAAAAGGACTAAACAAACCTTTGAGTTAAGTCTTCTATTGAAGGCATATGATTAAGAATGGTATTAACCTGCTATCGTTGCTTTGAGCGAAACTCTTCTGCAAATTTTATCTGCTTCATGTCATGTATGTATGTCAGAATTAGGAGTGTACTCCATGAATCATGAATGGTGATTATGTTACCTCCTTAGAAGGATTTGATACGACATGTATGGACTCCGTATGGTTAGCTATTAAGACTTCATGGAAAATGAATGACTACAGTAGGTCAGTGGTGGACCATGGTAAGGCAGCAATGATTATGCGAGTATTGAGCTGATTACAACCGTGAGAGTTGTATTGGAATGGGTGTTGAGATTGAGTACCACTAATCGGGTCGTGGTAGTGTATAAGTTATCATTGATAGACTAATTAAGTAGAGTATCTACCTAGTGAATAATTATTCTTTCTTATCAATAGATAGTCGTATTATTATACGAGGAAAGTTGCGGTGCAAGCATAGAATTCTAGTAACGATGATGTATAGAATGAGATCCCAAATTCGATTTTCGATGTCGAGGGAGTTTCAAAGGTGATTATGTATAAGCTCGAGGAAGAGTGTGGGTCCATAGAATGATGGACGGGATAGCGAAAATATTTAGGCATGGGAAATACGAGGCTGTAATGCTTAATGTTGATTTATATACGTATATGATTTGTTCTCCTATGACAAACCTCTATAGTTCAGAGGTAGGTTCCAAGCCAGATATTTTGTGGCAGTATATTTTTTTTTCATATATACAATTCTCTTCAATTCGTTCTTTTCTCTTCTTTTCATTTCATGTAAGCTGAGAAGAACAACCCTTCCAGAAAGGGGAGGTATTGCCGAATGACTATCTATCTGTGTTATAGAAGCCTAGTAGGATACCAGCTATTGTTTAATTGCTTGTCAAGTACTAAAGGCTGGCCACCTTCTGTACTAACTAAGCGATATAACAAGTGTTCATGATCATAGTGATCTCTCAACAAATTCCTTTACTTCTATTTGATTGATCAAATTTTGGAAAATAGAAACAACTGAAAAAGGAGTAATAAAGTGGTGGTAGTATGCGGAATGAGAACACATTCGTGATACTAAGGTTGACGTGGTTATTAAAAGGTTATAGAATGCTAACGAGCAAAAGTATAACCAGTATAATATTAGGAACGGAAGGTAGTAGCGATTACGAACTGGAAAAGAATGGGTATTGAGAAGCAAAAGCTCTAATGCTAAAAGCTATAATGAGAGTCTGTGCAATAGACTTGAAAGAAATTGGAATGATCACTTAACACGGATTGAGTTTTCTTACGACAATAGATCATATGTCAGTATTGAGATATCGCCTTATGAGATCCTTGAGGGAAGACAATATCGATCTCCCTTATGTTAGGATGAAGTTGTAGAGCGCAAGATGCTCGGACCAGCAGTGGTCTAAAGGACCAAGGATATGATAGATCTAATCAGAGGACGGCTGGTAGTAGCCCCAGATGGACATGATAAGTATGTTGATTTGACACGAAAGGATAAAGAGTACGAAATAGGGGACCTAGTAATGTTATAGGTATCCCTTGGAAAGGATTGATGAGGTTTGGAAAGAAAGGAAAGCTAAGTCTACAATTTGTTGGACCCTCAGATATATTAAGACATTTGGGAAGTTAGCATATGAGCTAGCCCTACCCCCGAACCTGTAGCAAGTTCATAACGTGTTCCACGTATCAATGTTAAGGAAGTGTAATTCGGATGCCAGACAAATAGGGGCATATGAGCGCATAGACATGCAACCCGACGTAACCTATATGGAGCAACCAGGAAGGGTTATAGAGTGAAAAGGAACAAGTGCTTAGGGGAAGGATTATCAAACTAGGCAGAGTTTGGTGGCAGGACCACAATATGGGAAAATTTACTCGAGAGTTAGAAAGTGTAATGCTAAGAAAGTATCCCCATTTGTTTTCTATTTGATTCCGGGACGGATTTATTTTAAGGAGGGGAGACTGTAATAACCCCAATTTTTGGAAATTTTTGAAACCCTTATGAATAGTGTTTTTGCTGAATGAGAAAACTTTTCATGTCACACTATGTAGGGGTTCTGATATGGATATTCTGAGATTTTATTAGTACTTTATATGGGATATAAGTGTATGTAAAGATCGTCAGAATCCAAATCCGAACACTTTGATTTTTCCCGGAAATCCACTAGATACGGAAAGAATTGAGAAAAAGGTAACAGGATAAAAAGGATTTAAATTAAAGGATTATAAGAGAGGATCATAGAAGGAATACAATATATTGAGAAAGGTTAAGGGAACCTAAGTAATAAGATCCCGGGTATGATCCCTCAAACGATAAACGAAAACGAAAGTTAAGCGAACCGTATAACAGATCAGCGGTTATTAGGCAAACAATTAAAAGCTAATCAAAGGGATTAGTGGGGATGATGTCATCCAACCCATAGAAAGAGGACAAAGGAGGGGTGATGACATCACAAAGTGATGTAGGCATGACATGGGAATGAAGGAGGTGTGGTTGAATGAGAACCACACAAATTCAAGGGCAACAAGGTAATTGACTAAATCAAACAACAAAAATCAACCAACCAAAAGCAAAACAAGGCAAAACACAAAAATCTCTCTTCTTCTTCTTCATGCTCTCGGCCCATTCCTTAAAAAATGAAGATCCAAGCTCCACCACTTACTATTTAGCAAGGTAATTATCTAAGCTTCCCCATGGATAGTTACATACTTCCTATAAGTTTAAGCTTCTAATTCCAAGCCAATCTTTTCTATAAATCATGGAAGAAGATGGTGAATAGTGTTTTTCAAGAAATAAAATTTGTGTTCTTGAAGTTTTGTTTAGATTAAGCTTGGATAGGGACTTTAAGGGTGATTCCAAGCCATTCTCTTGATTCTCCACTCTCCAAGGAAGGTATAACTTCTCAAACCCTTAGTATTAAGTTTTGTTGGTTTGGATTTCATAATGTTAGATGATGGGTTAGTGTAATGAGTGTGTACTCATAATAGAGCTTTGTTTAGTAAGTGGTTTTGTTGATTTTGGAGTTAGGAGTGATACTTGTTAGATTTGAAGTTCTTGGTCACTTTTTTTTGACTTGGTTTAGATGAATAAATTGGTAATATTGAGTTGATTGGGGGCTGTTGTAATGTAGTTTAGATAGAGGTTTGATTGGGTTGTGAATTGGAGTTGAAATTGTGGTTGTTTGAATTGGTTTAAATTTGGGAAATCCCGTAAACATAGCCGTCGTAACGTCCGATTTTCTGTAGACTGATTTTGTGCATAACATGAGGACCCGAGAACCCCCTGCTATATTATGACCACTGCCATGTTTAGATAGCTCATGTGACGAGCTTCGTTTTGATATGTAGTTCGTTCGATTCCGATGCACGGTTTAGGAGAAACGACCGTTTCAAGTAACGGCGTTTCGCGAACGAAACTTTTCCCCTCGCCTTACTTTGAAACATAGGTTAAAGACCGAAAATGGTTAATTAATATATGAAACATTTATGGTAAGTGTGTTAGGCAGTTGGTAAGACACTCGCGAAGGAATCACCTTAAAAGTCGTAAAGGTTAAATTATTAAAAATGGTGGAGCCGAGGGTACCCGGGTGACTTAAGCAAACCAGTAAGCGCAAAACGAGCGTTAGAGTCTGAGTTGGTTAGAGTATAGATTTACAAGTGACTTTGGTTTAATTCCAACTTACTTGTTGCTTATAGGTTACCAGACTCGTCCCGAGCCATTCGTAACCCCCAGTCGCTCAGGCAAGTTTTCTGCCTGTTATAACTGTTGTTGTGATGTAAATATATGTATATGCATTATCTTGTGATAAGTGCATGATTGTTATTAGCAAATTTTGCGATATATTTTATATTCGCAACAAGGTTGCTGTTTTGATGAATGAATTGATTACTTGCCCAATGTTCGGGAAGTAAGCCCATCTAATTGAGTCGGCATAAGCGACAGGCCGGGGTACGGTCTATCAATGTGTAAGTGGCTGGGTGGCAGTCCATCAACGCGTAAGAGGCCGGGTGGCGGTCCAGCACAAGGTCCTTATATGGCCAGGGTGATGACCGGTGGGGGAATCATCCATCTACTAGTAGAAAAGGTTACTTATTGGTATCTTTGCCTGATCAGCAAGATATCTGGTTTATGCCAAAATTCTTTTCCTTCCAAATTCATTGGATATTGCAACTCTGTTCATACTTTACATGACAGAGGTTTTCAGGAAATGTATGGGAGATATATATGAATATATTTATATATCGGGACTTAATGAAGTATCTCGTAACTTCATTATTTATAATGATATTCAAAGATTGAATCTATTCAAATCTTGTCTTGTAGTCTCATCTATGTGATGAACCTTTGAAACTGATTATAACTTGAACGGGGGTAGTTCAAGTAGTATTTGGGGAAAGATATAAGTATTTTGGGGTATCTTGTAACTTCATCTTTTAAACTTATATCTAGTTAATGATTGTCTTATGAATGACAAAGATTTCGGAAAAATGTTGAGACAAGGTTAGATATATGAGATCACCTTGCAACGATATTTTTTTATATATACAGTTATAAACTGGAACTTTGTGTATATTATGCATGGAAGAGGACTTCCAATATTTTGAAAAGTATATATGTATATACATATATATATATACTGAATATTTTGCGACTTCATCGCATTAAGTTATCAACTTGGTTCATTTCTTTTGACCAAGACTTTCATGAGTATTATGAGTAGGCTCATATATTGTTAATCATTATACATATTATTTTGGTGGGCTTGCTGCTCACCCTTGCTTTCTTCTTTCATCACACAACATCAGATAGATAAGATGAACAGGACCAAGCTCCCGATTCGCAAGCGGTTAGAAAACGTTCTGCAGTCTTCGGGGAGCGTTGATGCCGCCGTAGCTGAGGTAGGAAATACCAATAGGCTAGGCTTTCAACTTTTGATGTACCAGATTTATGTATATTTATGAATTGTAATAATGGCAAAGGAAATGTAAATTTATTCAGAAAACCTTTTAAGGTGTATTGGCAGATAATTGTGGAATAAAATGACTTGTGATTTTTTTTTTGGATGTTCATCTCTGAGACTATAACGTGTGGTGTGTGTGTTTATTGTGGGGTCACAGTACAGAGTAGTTGTTTAATTATTAAGATTGGGTATTATTAAGGGAAATGGAACTCGTGACAACCCGGATCCCCGACCCCGGATTTGGGGGTGTTACAAAAGCTGTATGGGAGAGTGTACCAAGTCAAGGACTCCAATTTAAAATTTCTAAGGTCTCTACCAAAGGAATGGAAGCCTATGACTGTTTCTCTAAGAAATTCTCAAGATTATAAGGACTTCACACTTGAAAGATTATATGGAATTTTGAAGACATATGAACTTGAGATGGAGCAAGATGAGCTGTTGGAAAAGGGAAAGAGAAAAGGAGGATCAGTTGTACTTGTAGCTGACAGTAAACTAAAAGAAAATCTAAAAGAAATGGGAAGGTAGGGATTAATAAACATAACAATTACACACCTAATAGATATGCTCCTAGAAAAAGTTGTGTGCATTGTAAAAGTGTTAATCACCTATCTGATAATTGTAAATCTGTTAAAAATGCTCCCATGTCTTCAAATCCCTCCATGCCTAACATGTCTATGTCACCTCTGCATTCCATGCCTGTTATGTCTCATCAGGATCCCCATGCACATTTTGCAAACATGCCATATATTAATAATCCTTATTTTACTGCATTTAGTATGCCTCAAATGCCATACAATATGCCTATGTGGAATAACATGTTTGCACAATCTATGCCTTATCAAATTCAATCAAATGTGCTAAATGATTCTGTGACTAACCCTACAATTCAACCAACCACATCTGAGATCAAGGTTGACCCAAAGTTACCTAAGTCAAAAGATGCAGGAGGAATGAAGTCAAAGAAAAAGACTAACAAGGCTGGACCCAAGGAAACTTGGGTACCAAAATCAACTTGATTAATTTTGTTGTGTGCAGGGAAAAAGAAGGAATCTATGGTACTTGGACAGTGGCTGTTCAAGACACATGACAGGAAATTTCACCCTGCTCACAGAGTTTAAGGAGAGAGCTGGCCCTAGCATAACCTTTGGAGATGACACCAAAGGATTCACTATGGGATATGGCTTGATTTCAAAAGAAAATGTCATTATTGATGAAGTTGCATTGGTTGATGGTCTTATACACAACTTATTGAGCATCAGTCAACTATGTGACAGAGGGAATACTGTTTCCTTCAATTCTGAAGCCTGTATTGTCACAAGTAAAAAGGACAATAAAGTGGTTCTAACTGGAGTTAGAAAAGGGAATGTGTACTTAGCTGACTTCAACTCTACAGATGCAGAATCCATTACTTGTCTTTTCAGCAAAGCAAGTGCAGTTGAAAGTTGGTTATGGCACAAGAAGCTGTCCCATTTTAATTTCAAGACAATGAATGATCTAGTCAAAAAGGACTTAGTTAGAGGAATGCCTCTAGTGGAATTCATAAGGGATGGACTGTGTGATGCTTGTCAGAAAGGAAAGCAAAAGAAAGTATCATTCAGTAAGAAGCTTGAATCTGCAATTGATGAACCATTACCACTGCTACACATGGATCTTTTTGGACCAGTCAATGTATTGTCAATTTCAAGGAAAAGATATTGCCTAGTGATTGTTGATGATTTCTCTAAGTTTTCATGGGTCTATTTTCTTGGATCAAAGGATGAAGCTAGTGAAATCATTATCAATCATATCAAGCAAGTCAACAATCATCCTGATTTCAAAGTAAGGAATATTAGGAGTGACAATGGAACTGAGTTCAAGAATTCAACCATGAAGTTGTTCTGTGAAGAAAATGGGATCATGCATGAGTTCTCAGCTCCAAGAACTCCACAACAAAATGGTGTGGTGGAAAGGAAGAACATATCACTAATTGAAGCTGCAAGGACAATGCTTGAAGAGTCAAAACTCCCAACTTACTTTTGGACTGAGGCTGTTAACTGTGCATGTTACACTCAGAATATTTCTCTAATCAATCAGGCAAAAGGCATGACTCCCTATCAATTATTCAAGAGAAGAAAACCAACTTTAAACTTTCTGCATGTCTTTGGTTGCAAATGTTACATCTTAAGGAATCAATCTGATCACAAAGGGAAGTTTGATGCAAAGGCTGATGAAGGAATATTTGTTGGTTATTCTGCTGGAAAATCATATAGGGTCTACAATCTAAGAACCAACATTGTCATGGAATCTGTGCATGTTGTGTTTGATGATAAAAAGTTTGATGGACTAACAGATAAGGGACATCATGAAGGACTCAAATTTGACAATATTGAGATATATTATGATGATAGTGAAGATGAGAATGATGAAGAAGGCATCTCAAGAAGAATTCAGAATCTGCCTTTGGATAATGCACAGAATGCTGCATCCGTTGAAAGTCATAATTCAGCTTCCGTTGAAAGAAGCAATGCAGCATCCGTTGAAAGACAAAGTGCATCATCCATTGAGGTTCATAATGAAGCATCCGTTGATCACAGTCTGTCAACGGATAATCAATTCACTTCATCAGTTGATAGAGCTCCCAATTCCTTTCAAAGGATCAGCAACTCAGGGGGATTTTCAACCAATCAACATTCTATCTCACATCATGACAATACTGAGGCAACCTCATCTAGAGCTAATCTACCACCTCAAAGGAAATGGACCAAGAATCACCCTTTTGAACTGATCATTGGTGATGCTTCATCTAAAGTGCAAACTAGAAGGACTACTCAAGATGAATGTCTGTATAGTAGCTTTCTATCACATGAGGAACCTAAGAGAGTGGAAGAAGCTCTATTGGATCCAGATTGGATTTTAGCAATGCAAGAGGAGCTAAACCAATTTGAAAGGAATAAAGTATGGAAGCTGGTACCCAAGCCAAAGAACAAGAGTTCTATTGACACAAAATGGGTATTCAGAAATAAGATGGATGAAAATGGCATTGTCATAAGGAATAAAGCCAGATTGGTTGCTAAAGGCTATTCTCAACAAGAAGGAATAGATTTTATGAAACATTTGCTCCAGTTGCCAGACTTGAGGCCATCAGAATCTTTCTAGCCTATGCAGCCCATGCCAATTTCAAAGTCTATCAAATGGATGTCAAGAGTGCATTTCTAAATGGGGAATTGGAGGAAGAAGTTTATGTAAGCCAACCTCCAGGATTTGAAGATCCAAACTTTCCAGACTATGTGTATTATCTGTTGAAAGCACTCTATGGACTAAAGCAAGCACCTAGAGCCTGGTATGAGACTTTGTCAAAATTCCTTCTAGATAATCACTTCACAAGAGGTACTGTTGACAAAACTCTCTTCTTTAGAAATGTTAATGGCTCTAAAATACCTGTTCAAATTTATGTAGATGATATTATATTTGGATCTACTGATGATGAGTTTTGTAAAAAGTTTGCTAAGTTAGTGCAAAGTAAATATGAAATGAGCATGATGGGAGAGCTAACTTATTTTCTTGGTTTACAAGTTAAACAAGTTAGTGGTGGAATTTTCATTAGTCAAACTAAATACATTTATGATCTTTTAAAGAAGTTTGACTTAACGGATTGTTCATCTGCAAAAACTCCCATGGCCACTGCCACCAAGCTTGAATTAAACAAGGCTGAAAAGTCTGTGGATATTTCAAGTTATAGAGGCATGGTTGGCTCACTTTTATATTTAACTGCTAGTAGACCTGATATAATGTTTTCTGCATGTCTCTGTGCTAGATTTCAAGCTGGCCCTAAAGAATCTCACTTAGTGGCTATTAAAAGAATCTTCAGATATCTCAAAGGGACTCCAAATCTAGGAATTTGGTACCCTAGAGAGTCTGGTTTTGATCTAATTGGCTACTCAGATGCAGATTATGCAGGCTGGAAAATAGACAGGAAAAGCACAACTGGCACCTGTCAATTTCTAGGGAACAAGCTTGTGTCATGGTTCAGCAAGAAGCAAAATTCTGTTTCTACATCAACAGCTGAAGCTGAGTACATTGCTGCTGGTAGTTGCTGTGCACAAATACTATGGATGAGGAATCAACTATTTGACTATGGTTTGACTGTTGACAAAATTCCAATATTCTATGACAACACAAGTGCCATTTCCATTACTGAAAATCCAGTGCAACACTCAAGAACCAAGCACATTGATATCAAGTACCACTTCATTAGGGAACATTTGATGAAAGGTACAGTGGAACTTCATTTTGTTTCAAGTGAAAAGCAGATTGCAGACATATTTACCAAGCCACTTGATGAATCAACATTCACAAGATTAGTAAGTGAGCTAGGTATGCTTAATTATTCATAAATTTATGTCCTCTATATAATCTACATTGAAGCCTGAAATGAATTTGCTGCAAGAACAAAGTTGGCTTTAAGAAAGACCTATCCTATCAACGGATATTCCCTATCCGTTAAAAGCCAAAATTGTTCTATCAACGGATGTTCATTATCCGTTGAAAGACAAATACATTTCTGGTAATTTTATCCCTCAATGGATAAAATAGTGTTGGTCATCAATGGATAACTATTTACCTTATCCGTTGAAGTGCCACATCAGTTACTTTCAGAAAGTCACAGCCGTTGATTTCTTTACTTAACCGTTGATACAGATATACACTGTTGTATTTATTTATTTTAAAGGCAGTTTAGAATTTCTACAGTTTTATTTATTCTTGAACGGCTGTAATTTACTCAAAAGTATCATTTTATTTATGTTTTAATTCAAGAAAGTATAAAAGCCCATTGAACTCTTATTTTCACTTTACGCTTTCTTGCAATTTTCATTCTCCTTCTCTCCCAAAATTCTCAAGTTTTTCTCTGCAACCTCTACTCACAACAATGGCACCAGTAGTCAAAATTATGTCTCAAACATGATTTGTTTATGAAAAGAATAATTTCGTAGCCTTGGTTGAAAAGAATGAAGCCCATTCTGATTATCAAAAGATGATGGACTTCATCAAAAACTGCAAACTGAGCTATGCAATGTTGGAAGCCCCAACCATCTACCGTGAGGTGATTAAGGAGATTTGGACAACTGCAGAGTTCAACTCCACAGATATGACTATTGCCTTCTCTCTCAAAGGTAAGGATTATTGCATTAACTGTGATGATATACAGTCTTACTTTAAGTTGCCTGAGAATAATGCCATAACACCACACACTGATAAAGATGTATCTTCTATGTTAGATTCCATAGGCTATGCTTTTGATTCTGCTAGTTTAGGTAGCATTAGAAGGAAAGGCCTTAGGAAAGAATGGAGTTTTCTTGGAGATGCCTTTATTAAGGTTTTCTCTGGGAAGATTAGCAATTTGGATGTCATAACTTCATCTCTTGTTAATATGCTTTATATGCTAGTTTTTGATAGGTACTTTAATTTTAGCAACTGTGTCATGCTAGAATTAGGTCCCAGATTAGGTAACAAAGCTAATAGACCATATAACATCTACTATGCTAGATTTTTTATGTTATTGGCTAACCATGTTGCTGAAGGATTGGTTATATCAAATGAGAATAATAAACTCAAATGCTGGGCACAAGAGAAAAGGGTCCTTGCAGACCTTTTGAGAATGAACCTCAACAGCCAGGTGCCATTGGTATATTTGCCAATCATGAATGCACCACATGTAAGTGAGGTAAACACTTCTATAACTCCTACTATTTCCAACCCCATTGTTTCTTTGTCTTCCAATGTGGCAATGGAATCTGTGTCTTTGTCTAAACAGGTTCCTACCAAAGCCACCAAAACTAAAGTTTCAAAACTCAAGTCAAAGAAAACTACCTCTGTTGTTTCTCAAAAGACAACAGTTGTAACAACTACCATAAACCCTGAAGGGAGTGAACAGGGTGTAAGTGGTGAGGGGAGGGGTGAACATCAAGAAACCCCCCAGGATAAGGTGGGAGAGGTTAGTGGTACCCAAGCCAGCCAAGCCACAGTCTCTCAAAAGACTGTGGTGGTTCAAAAGGAGTCAAACACATCCCTAGTTGCATCCTCCCAAAAGGGTACAACTATTGAAAATAGTCCCCAACCAGGGACACATAACAAACGAGGGAGGGATACTGAAGCCACACATTCACCAATTAAAGCCTTTTCAAGGAAGAAGAAAGCCAAAACCCTAGTTTCCATACAAGGGGCACACACAGCACATATACATCCACCTGTATCTGTGCCTTCACAAATTCAGCTTGATGTGATTCCAGCAAATGTGGAGTCACAGCCCCATTCTCTCATAATAGAAACACACCAATCATCAAACTCTCCATCACCCTCTCTGGATGTGGATATGATATTCACATCAATTCCTGATTCTCCCTCATTAAAACTCAGGGAGGAGCCCTACTCAAAACCTGATGATCATCATCTTTTAGATGATTTGTTGGATCATCAGCCAATTCTTTCAGATGTAGTTGAAGAATCTGTGTTACCTCACTTAAAATCAATTCACACAGATTCAAAAATTGTGTCACTTTCAATATCTACATCTTTTCCTTCTTCAACGGATATCTCTCATCCGTTGACAAGTGGTTGTTCTTCAACGGATAAGCTTAACAGCAGTTATCCGTTGATACCATCAGTTTCCACTTCAACGGATACTCCCTATCCGTTGATGGTTTCTACACCCATAACAGAAACAATTCCAACTGTAGAGGACATGGTTACTGTACAATCACTTTTAGGTTTGAGGGAAGGGAGTGATCTTTTGAGTGAGAGGCTGGGTTGCTCCCAGGAAAAAGGAGAGGTTGAGAGTCACCATATGCATGCTATTTCTTCCAGCATGGCAAAAGTGAGTGAGAGGAGTTCCACCTTAGAAGGTGAGGGTGAGGGTGTGAGGGTGTGTGTGAGCCAGGGGGAGCCCCTGATGCAAGAACATAGAGAAAATGAGAGAAAGGCCGGTACAGAAGCTATAAGGATGGATCCAGCCATTGCTAGTGAGTCAATGACAGTGGATGATGCAGAAAAGGAAAGACAATTTCAGCAACATTACAAAGCTGTAATTGATAACATTTCCTTGGATGCTGACACTTTTACTCATCCTGTTTCAGCCTATCAATTATTGGCTGCTCAGGGCAATGTGGAGGCAGAACAAACTTTAAACATTGTACACACTTCAGAATCTCTTCTCAGAGACGAAGCTGCTGTTAACAGGATGCCTTCTCAAGCTGGTGAGCCATCTGAAGAATTTGGAGTAAATTCTAATGATGATGACTCTGATTCTTTGGATGAGAGCATGAACTTAGGGGGAGTAGCAGGCCTAAGTTCTGTTCCAAATCTTCCTGAATGGGCATGGGCAAAAGCATCAACACCAGGAGAGTTTGGTGTCACTTTGGTCAGACAAGTCATGACAATTCAGAAGGCCCTTCAGGAGACTACAGATGCTGGTACCAAGGCAATACTTCAAGCTCATCTGGAATCTCTGCATCTCTTGCAGTTGCAGCATTTCAAACATAATCTAAGTGTGGATGAGCTCAAGTAGGACATTGCTGATCTAAAATTTTTACAATGCTGAGAAGTTGGATTCAGTCATACCTTATGGTACTATGCAAGATTTGTTGGGGAGACTGAGGAAAGAATCTGATACTGACAAGAGGCTGGCCAGATTGGAAACCAGAGTTCAGATCATTGAAGACTCTATGGTCACTATTCTTCAGAATCAACAAACTCAAACAAATCTACTCATGCAGCTGGCAAAAGTACAAGGCTTGACCCCTACCCTTGATGATAACAAAAAGGGGGAGAATAAATGGGAAGGGGAAGGAGAGCCATCAACAACAGTTCAAATTTCTCAAGTGCTAGTTCCTGCCATCACCACTTCTCCAAATATTCAAATCAAAGGAAAGCTTGATGGAATTGATCTAATCCAGATAGCAGCAGCTGAATTGCAAGTCAAAGAGCAAAGGAAGAAGATTGATGAAAAGATGCAACAAATATTTGGTTCTACAACTTCTCAATCACAATCTGTGAAGCACAGCAAAAAAGTGGAATCAATTATTGTGGAGCTCAAGCCAGTAGGGAGGAATAAGGTTGGAGAGACTTCTTCCAAGAATCTGAAACCTATGGTTCTCAAGCCCAACAACAGATCCAATAAGGACTCTACAAAGAATCCTTTAAGCCTTGCTCAGATGAAAGGAGTGGATTTTCCTCTTCCAAAGCCTGATGAAGATAAGCTTTTGGGTAGAAGTATCACAAAGCTCAAAGAGACCATTGATGTGGCTGTAAGGAGGAACATGGCTATTATCTTCAGAGAGGGAAAGAGCATATGTGTGATGCAAGGACATCCCAAATTCTCAATAGCCAAGAGGGAAGAAACCAGAAGGTTGAAGGAAGAAGCGAAACAGCTAAAAGCTGACAAAAGAGCACAAGCAAAGCTTGAAAAACAGCTAAAGTCAAGTCAGGCTGAAGAGCAAAAAGAAATTGAAGACAAAAGTGAAGATGAAGCTATGGGGGACATGGTTGATACTGATATGGAAGAAAGAAGTAAGGAAAGAGAAGAATGGCAGAAAGGGAACAAAAAGAAGGCCAATGCAAAGAGAAAGATGGTAGATGAGACTGAAGAAACCCAATCAATATCCAAACCACTACCTTCTATTCCTGAACCCATTGTGCCTGACCCCTTCATAAATATTCATGGTGAAACAATCATTCCTAAGGAGGAACCAATTGATTGGGACACCATCAAATTGCCCACCTTTCTAACCTCTTCTCCACCATCAAAGAAGCAGAAAAGAAGAATCAAATCAACACCCTCTAAAGACTCAATCAAATTCACACAGAAGCCTAAGCCTAAGCCTCAAG
Organism: Apium graveolens; assembly: GCF_009905375.1. NCBI lineage: Eukaryota > Viridiplantae > Streptophyta > Magnoliopsida > Apiales > Apiaceae > Apium > Apium graveolens. The sequence continues at coordinate 161,843,517 of NC_133656.1, read as the reverse complement.
CCTCTAAGGATGATTATGTTCACATCTGTGACATAAAAGAATTTTCAGACATTGAACTCTATCTGGATGAGCTGGAGGAAGTAAGGGGAATAGATGCCTACAGACAGCTACCAGAAAGACTAGTGTTCAAATACAATGGAAGTGGGGAAAGAACTTGACCTCTCTACAGGATTCTGAATGAAGGCTACTCTACCTTGGTTAGAGTCTACTCAGCCATACAAAGGGATTCTGGCTTTACCAGGACTGCCAAGACTGAGATTCTCACCAAGATTGCCAACATAAGGAAAACTTGGTGGGAGCCCAATGCCTTGCCTAGAACATTACTCATTCAAGAAAGAGGAATTACAGTTCACAAATCACCTCATTGGTTGATGCAGTTTAGAGACAACAAAGGAGTCAGAAGATTTTACAGAATTGAAGATCAGCTCAAGATTGCCAGTAATGAAACTCTCAAGGATATGCAATCTAAGTTGGACATCAATGAAGAAGATGAAGCTGAATTCTACAGACAACTTCAACTTCAAATAGAGGAGAATGACAGGAGGCTAGGAAAGAAAACAAGGAATCAAAAGAAAAGAAACTAATCTGCTCAGGCTAAAGGAGCACCCTTGGAAATAATGTAATTCTTCAATTCCATCTCAGCATACACATTTTTGCAGCACTTTTGAATTTCTGCTTTATTACAGTTTATATATTTGTCAAGTGTTTTGTTATCATCAAGCTAAACCCAAATTTATGCCTACAGTTCTAGTAGACATAAATAGGGGGAGATTGTTAGGAATATGTGTATTAGTTTGATGATAAGCTAAACAAAACACTTAAGTAGAAATCTAGTGTTTGTAGCCTCAACGGATAAGACCATCTTGGCTATCCGTTGAAGGAGTAGCTTTACTTAGCAATAAGTTTAGTATTGTAGCACATTTCATTCTCTGGATTCAAGTTGTAATTCTTAGATGTTATAGGAAATTATCAGTCATGTTGACTACTAGTGGATATGCAAATAGGAGGGCTAATTGTAAATATTTCATGTCTTGTAATTTTGTATAAGTGAAGAAGTATCAAATGATATTGAAGACCTTCAACGGATAAGAAACAAAGCTTCAACGGATGTCTCTAATGCTTCAACGGATAATATCCATCAATGGATGAGTGCTTCAACGAATAAAGACTTCAACTGATAATGCATCAACAGATAAAGCTTCAACGGATAAAGCCTCAACGGATAAGGCATCAACGGATGAAAGCTTCAACGGATGCTTAGTTCATTAGCAGTTGATAGTGACAATTCACAAGCTGACAGAGGCACATGGGTTGACAGAGACAAACTGGAATGTGGAAGCCTCTAGGAGGAATCAGGAAAATGCAGCATTTCCATTCTGATGCAAACAAGGAAGTATTCAAAGATCTACAGCCAATCCTAAATTGCATTTGATAGAGAAATGAAGAAGAAACATGTGAAAAATCTTTTTAATTGTATTTTACAGTTTTGTCTTCACTTGTAAACTTGGTGATATATAAACCAAGTAGCAGCTAGTAATTAGATATGAATTTTCCAGAGCTGTTTAGAAAAATTCAGAGAGAAAATCATCTAGTTTGTACTAGGAAGCAGTTGTGATTTAATTCTTTGAATCACAGATTTTCTGAAATAACACATCTCTGGTGGAACAACAAATCCACCAGAAAAGTTTTTAAGTTCTCTGTGTTCTTTGCATTTGTGTTTGAATATATATCTGTCTGCATTGGCTTCAAGCAATTCACACACACTTGTTCTCAGAAACACTTAGCCTTAGAAACTGCTCAAAACTTGAAAAAGTTTTGAGATTTACATTCAACCCCCCTTCTGTATATCTCATTGTTAGTCCACTGGGAATAACAAAGATTATAAAATATTTTATGAAGATTCAAATGCATACATATATAAGAGATGGTTAATATGAAAAAAATGAACATATTTATCGAAAGAGAAGATGAAGATGAAGAAATTATGAAATGAAATTTTGGTAGAGTAGATGAAAATGAAAGTGAAAAGAGAAAGATAGTTTTTTATAGGTTCAAATCACCTATTTCCTACCAATGTTGGTAGTTTATGGCTTTAGGCGCAATTTTTAATTTTTTTTTATTTCGTTTCGGCTCTATATTTGAAATTTTCATTTTTGGTTTTGGCTCCATGTTTGAAATTCTTGTTAAATTATTGTTGGGTCACACACACCGTAGAAGGGGGTTGAATATAGTGTTTATCACAATCAAATCGAATATAAGAACACAAGTAACAGAAAACAGATTTTATTCAACACAATAAACTCTGTTACAATATGGAACTGTCCTCTCTCAGTGATAAACAACTTATCACGAGAGCTGCTAGGGTTACAATAAATAATAACTTCAATTATGATAACACATATAGTGTAAACCCTATGTCTGTGTTTATATACTACACAGTTACAAGATAATCTCTAATTGATATTGAATATGATTCTGTATCCTAAAATATATCAATTACATATCTTCTTTTCCAAGTCTTCTATTTTCCATAGAAATCTTCTCCATGCATATCTCTTCTTTATTTAGTCTTGATCTTCTTTCCTTTCAATCAGCCTTTCCTTAACTGTTCGTCCTCCCGCACTTAAGTTCTGATATCCATCTTCTGATAATTATCTCCTGATAATTTAAGTATTGATATCCTTAAGTTCTGACTTCCAGTAAGTGCTGATTTCAGTAAGTATTGATATTTCCTGTTTGATAAGATCAGAAAACTAAACATGAAACACATTAGACATGACATCTCAAATATATCTAACAATCTCCCCCAACTTGTAAATTAGAATAATATACAAGTTCAATATATACTTGATGATGTCAAAAACATTAAGTACAAATGCACATGAGAATTTGACTAAGAAACTATAACTTACAGTACTTGTAGCTTTTACCATCCTTAAAGTCTGATATCAGCTTTAGCCTGTATGTTCTTCAGAATTTAGCAGTTGCAGTCCCTGACTTGGCTTCAATTACTGATCTCTTTGATATCAGGAGTTGTTCTGAGATAGTTCTTTAACAAACATCTCTCAGCATATTCCAGTTCATTAACCATCCTCCTTTTAGCATTCTTTAATTCAACTGTATCTTCACCAATTTGAAAGATAGCAGCCCTGAGATCATTTATTCTAGCTTTCCTTATGCCCTGATCTAGTCTGATTAAATATGCCTTGTCAGACTCAAGATTGAATTCCACAGCTTTATATCCCAGAAAAGTAGTTATAATCTTAGCAGAATTAGGCTTCATCTCGACAATATCACCTTTGTGATCTCTGTACTTGGGACAGTATGTGCTGTCAGACTTTACAGAGTAAAGCTTCTTTTGTCTTTGAATTTGAGTCTTCAAATAATTTGCAGCACCATCTGTTAATCTGTTCTTCTCTTGAAGTAAAAATAGAACATGTTCCAGTTCCTCAAAATACTTCAGTGGTATAGCATTCTTCCTAATATGGTATACCCTTCCATCTATCATAAAATATAACAAGATGTGTTCTTTCAAAAATGTATGGTAAACCATCTGTACAGATTCAAGCTGATTCAATCTTTCAGGAGTAGCTCCAACACCTGGTTCACTTAAAGAAGTTGGATCATTGGTTGTGTTCTGTATTCTTCTTTCATCAGCACTACCCAATCCAGATTTATCTCTGGCTTCTTTTCCTGTAACAACTCTTGCTTCAAAACCACCTGTTACAGTCTTCAAAGATTGAGTCTGTTTAGCTTTGGTGAATCCTGGTAGGAGTAACTTTGAAGGTTTAACATGAGCAATGTCAGAGGTTTCCCTTTCCTTATCTTCTGATATCAAGCCAACTTGAGCTAAGTCAGAGGTTGCTTGCTTCACTGTCATATCAGAACTTACTATATCTTGACTCTGAACAACATGAGCCATGTCAGAGGTTGTTTGAGAAATCTTCCTTTTTATCAAAGTAAGACTAGCATCTTCATCAGATATTTCTTCATCCACAAATGGCACAAAAACCTTTACAGGTTCATCAACTTTTTCTTTTCCTTTGGACCTTGGATCTCTCTCCACTTGTGATTTGGCTTTAGTTGCATCAGGATTTGTCCTTTCTTTTATCACAATGCCTTTAGCCTTAGGAAGTTTCTTTTCAACAACAGAAGCTTTAGATTTGGAGTTGACTTTTTCTAACTTAATTCTAGCTTCTTCTTCCTGTAGACTCTCAAAGTCCATTCCTGGATTTTCTTTCAGAAATAACTGTCTTGAAATTTCCTCATCAAGTTACAGATGTTCATCAGAACTTATTCTTTTACCAGTGTCAGAACTTATTCTTCTCCCAGTATCATAACTTGTTCTTTGACTTGTAGTTCCAGCTTTCCTTGATGAAAAACCTTTACCTTGACCATGACCTCCACCCATTCCAGAGTTTCCATGGTCATCTTTTTCATCATTCTTCCCCTTCAGTGTCTTAACAGTTTTGCATTTGGACTTAATTACTTTCTCCCCCTTTTTGGCATCAACAGGTAAAAGAAGAGAGAGAAACAATTCCACTGAGGATTGGATCTCATTGAGTTGAGCTTGATTCTTCAAAATTTCATCAATCTGAGCCTGTTGCTTCTCCTGAGTTTTCTCAATGTATTCAACTCTGTCAAAGGTAGGTTTGAAAAACCTTTTCTTGTCCAGCTTGACAAGCATATCTTGCTGATTTATGGATTCTTGAATCTTGTCTACCTTGGCCTGAGTTACAGATTGTTGACCTTGAAGGTGCCTTGTACTTAGTGCAGTAACTCTGAGTTGTGTCTTGAAATCATCATTGAGTAGCATCTCATCAGCTTTGGTCAAGTGATCAGCAAGTATAGTTGAAGAAGGAACAAAATCAACTTTGTTCCATTCCTTAGTCCACTCCCTTCCTCTAGGAGTTTCACTCCAAGGTACTGGTGCCTCTTCTCTAACAAACTTCTTGATTAATTCAGCTTTGTTTGGAGTTTGTTGAGGTGCATGTCCTGATGGACCAGCTGCATCAGCATCTACATAGGCAGCAGCTTCACCAGTAAATTCATCATTAGCAGCATCAGAACTTATAGAATTAGCATCATCAGCATCCTCTGATAAAAGAATAGTATGAGAGACTATTGAGGCTTCAACATCATCCTCTAAGTGATGATCTCCCACTAAGTTCTGATCAACAGCCAAACCTTGATGCCCACCTAAAATCTGATTTTCATCATCCAGATTCAGAATTGATGTAGTAGGAATATCTTCATTAAAATCAACATCTAGAATTGGTGTTGTTGATGGAGTGATTTGAGTTGGTGGAGCTTCTAAGTACAAAACCTCAGGCACAATCAAGTTATGAATATCAATCTCAGCACTTGTACCTGGGTCATCAGTATGTACTTGTTCAATGATAGGTGACACAGGAGGAGTAGGTACTCTATCTTGAGCAGTTTCTAGTTGTGCTGAAGAAAGTAATTCAATAACAATTGGTTCTGTTGGGATTAGAGATTCCTGACCCCCTTCCTTAGATGCTTCCTCATCTTCTGATACTGACTCAACTGTGTCCCTGTGAGCTCTTTGCTTTTTCTTTTTCTTCAAGGATGGAGACATTGTAGGAGCTTTATCATCAGGATTTAGCTTTCTAAGTCTTTTGAGAGGCCTAGAACTCCCAGTTACAGTGTCTTTTTGAGAAGAGATTTTCTCAGCTTCTACTTCAACAGGTTCAGACATGGGAACCTGTTCATTATTGTCTGACTTATCTCTCAGAACAAGTTTCCTTCTCTTCTGTTGAGTCTGAGGTACTGTCTTAGTCCTCTTGGGTTTGGAAGATGAAGGCTTCATAGGATGTGCTGAAGGTTGAGATTGAGATGACTGTGATGGTTTGAAATATGTCCTGATTGAGGGTTGAGTAGGTTGAGGTTTAGAAGTTTTTGGTGTTTCTGAAGATGTGGTATGTTCTGATGGCTGTTGTGGTGGCTGGGATGTGGGTTGAACATCAGGGTAAACAGATGTGTAGGTTTGAGGATCAACATTTACCAGTATATGTTTTACCAACTGAGGTATTTGTAAGGGTCTAACCACTCATTTCTTAATGTCAGCATTTAGCAAATCATTAAAAGCCCTTTTTGCAAGCTTAAAGGGTGGAATTAAATCAGTGGTAGATTGGGGTTCATCAGCATAAAAAGTATATATAAGCTGACAGAATCTAGCAAAGTATACTACATTCCTATCCTCTGTCATCCTATCCCCTATGAAACCTAGCACAACACTTGCAAAATCAAAGTGAGTTTGATGAATAAGAGCATACCCGATTTGCTGACTCATGATTGAAATATCATCAAAGTTGGAGCATTTATTGGCGAATGCCTTAGTGATGCAATCAAAGAAAAAGCTCCATTCTTTCTTGATATTTGCTCTTTTCAGTTGTCCAAGCTTTCCCAAACTTTGCTCATAACCCAAACTGGCCATAAGATGCTGTAGAACAGGGTCCTCCACTGTTGAGAATGTACGGCCTTCTGGTAAGTGGAGAGCTTTGTGAACTGCCCCAGGAGTAACTACATGTTCAACATTATTTACTTCAAATACGATGCTTGGAGTACTAGTAGCACCACCATCATCAAAAATCCCAGTACGCCAAAACGTCAGTACTTGTTGGCTTGAAATGGCTTTAGGTTGGGTCAAAGCATACCCAATCTCACTATTTGCTAAGAAATCTTGCACAAAGTGCAAATCTGATGGAGCTTCAGCCTTGTTCAAGATTGCAACATAGTAATTTGGTACAAACTTGGCTCCATCAACAATTAAATCCTTGGGTGCCATCAGAAATTAATGAGAAACTTGTTTGCCTGAAAGGTGTTTGTTGAAATGTCTGTAGAGTGAGCCGTCAGAAAATGTGAGAGAATAAGAAAAGAGAGAGAGTGAAATAAAATAAAAATATGAATAAAAGATTTAAAAATCTTTTATCTCTTTTACTTAGACAACCCACGTTACAGCAGTTAATAAGGAGTGGAACAGACCTTTACACCTATCAAACATGCAGCAGTTAATGCAAAAGTTAATGGGCACGGTAAATAAGCAATTATGACTTTGCACGTTTAGTTTTTTTTTTTAAAAAAAACTGCTCCCACTAAACAAATAATTATCACTGCTTTATCTCATATAAACCAATATTAAAAAAAATGTGACCGTTGAGGTAATGACCAAAAATAAACCAAGTAAATAAATACTGCCACGTCAGCACCAGAACTTGATTATTATCAGAATTTAAAAGTCATTAGAATATGGCTTCTTAACTCGAAAAGTGAATGTCTATTTCTGTAATTCTTCACACAAATACTGATTTCGTTTCTTCAGAACTTAATCATCAGAATTTCCATCATAACTTGTCCTCAGAATTTGTGCAACTGACACTTGAACTGTTTATCCAACACAACATTGACCACCACAGTTATTTTCATCATTCATATGGAGTGTAAGTGTGTGATTTAAGCTAAATATCAGATAAAGATTAAAGTCTAATTCACTTCAGTACATCTTAGAAATAAGGCATAACTAAGAACTTTGCTCAAAATCTGTCATTATTCTGAAATCTACTATAGAATGAGTTCATGCATGAGTCCACCTCAACTGTTTTGTGCTCATTTTATGCATCTTTTGAAATTTCATTTTACAGTGGCTTCTCAGTGTAAGTGAGTCACGACTGCTTATCAGAATTTATGCTATTGTCAGAGTATTTATCCAGTAATCATAGAGTGTGAAAAGTCACCAAGAAAATTTTATGTTGCTTTTCTAATGCATATTACTTAAAACCAGCAATGTACTTGGGTCTTCCCTTCCACATTTTTACTCTAGATCTCAAAGGAGTAGCTGATTTTTATTTCTTTTCTTTTCTTTTTCTTTTGATAAGTGAGGCTTATCAGCACTTAGTTCATTCACCAGATTTACTAACATCATAACTTAACAAATAAGAAGCACTATTCTAGTTTTTGACTTAGTAATAAGATACACAAAGTAAACTCCAACTAAGCTCAATATCAGAATTTGCTTGTGTTAAGAGATTTCCACATAAATAATTACTTCATACATGGGATCTTTAGTATATTAAAGATTACTAGTTCAGCATCTAACACAATTATCCTCATTGGATTGAATAGTCACAGAAACATTCATATCACTATCAGAGTTTAGAAATTCACATCAGACAACAATCAGCATTTAAGCAAATTTTCAATTTAGGCACATAATTCACAAAGACGGTAATATCTGTAAATACTGATCATAAAGTCTGATGTATCAGAACATACACTAAGCAGATTTAGAAAAAGAACCTGAAACCATTCCAAGTTCATTTACCAATCTTGTAAAAGTAGCTTCACACAGTGGTTTTGTGAAGATATCTGCTAGTTGTTGATCCGTGGGAACAAAATGCAATTCCACTGTACCTTCATCCACATGTTCCCTTATGAAGTGGTACCTAATGCTGATGTGCTTTGTCATTGTGTGTTGAACTGGATTACCTGTCATAGCAATAGCACTTTGATTATCACAGTAAATAGGGATTTTAGAATATATTAACCCATAATCCAGTAACGGATTTTTCATCCAAAGAATCTGTGCACAACAGCTTCCTGCAGCAATGTACTCTGCTTCTGCAGTTGAAGTGGAAATTGACTTCTGTTTCTTGCTAAACCAAGAAACTAATCTGCCTCCAAGAAATTGGCAGCTTCCACTTGTGCTTTTCCTGTCAATTTTGCATCCTGCAAAATCTGCATCTGAGTAACCTATTAGCTTAAAGTCTGATTCTCTAGGATACCACAATCCCAGGTTAGCTGTACCCTTAAGGTACTTGAAAATTCTTTTCACAGCTGTTAAGTGAGGTTCTCTTGGATCTGCTTGAAATCTTGCACAAAGACAGGTAATGAGCCAATCATACCTCTGTAATCAGTAATATCTACTGATGTACCAGTATCCTTATCCAATTTTGTTGCAGTGGCCATAAGAGTGGATGCACTTGAATAATCTTGCATTCCAAATTTCTTCAACAAATTTCTAGTGTACTTAGATTGACAAATAAAAGTTCCTTCTTCATTCTGCTTGACTTGAAGTCCCAGAAAATAGCTGAGTTCTCCCATCATACTCATTTGATATCTTGACTGCATCAGCTTGGCAAACTTTTTACAAAGTCTGTCATTTGTAGAACCAAAAATGATATCATCAACATATATGTGCACCAAAAGTAAGTCATTTCCATGGTTGAGATAAAACAATGTTTTGTCAATAGTCCCTCTGCTAAATCCACTTTCTAGAAGAAACTGAGCTAGTGTCTCATACCATGCTCTTGGAGCTTGCTTAAGGCCATAAAGTGCTTTGTCAAGTCTGTAGACATGATTAGGAAATTTAACATCTACAAAACCTGGAGGTTGTTCAACATATACTTCCTCTTCCAATTCTCCATTGAGAAAAGCACTTTTCACATCCATTTGAAAGACTGTAAACTTTTTGTGAGCAGCATAAGCCAAAAATATCCTTATGGCTTCTAATCTAGCAACTGGTGCAAATGTTTCATCATAATCAATTCCCTCCTGTTGAGAATATCCTTTTGCAACCAGCCTTGCTTTATTCATTGTAATTATGCCATCACTATCAGTTTTGTTTCTGAACACCCACTTGTACCAACAACAGATCTGTTCTTTGGTCTTGGCACTAGGGTCCAAACTTTATTTCTTTCAAATTCATTTAACTCTTCCTGTATTGCTTGCACCCAATCAGCATCTTGAAGAGCTTCTTCCACTTTCTTTGGTTCAGTTTTAGAGAGAAAAGAGTGATAAAGACATTCATTTGATGTAGCTGTTCTAGTTCTGACACCTGCATCCGGATTTCCAATAATTAAGTCAGATGTATGTGCTTTAGTCCACTTCCTTGCAGATGGAAGATTTTTTTTAGAACTGGATGCTCCCCCATGATCCATGTTGTCTTCATCAACATTTTCTGATGCTCCCCCTGAAATTATGCTCTCTGAGTTGGATCCTTCAGAATTTGAGTTTCAAGAATTATCAGCACTTGGCCCATAAGAACTTGATAATCAGAACTTGAAGAGCCTGTTGTAGGTTCTGATGCTTCTTGTGATGTGGTTGTATCTATAGAATTATCTATACATGTGCATCTTCCTTTGGCGTAGTCACCACAGTTTCAATAACATCAGAGTTTAATCCATCAGAGTTTGCAGTATAAGGATTTAGACTGTCAGGATTTACAGTATCAGAATTTAAAACTTCATTCTCAAATCTCAGCTGATCATGATCATTGAAATCTTCAATTCCTGTAATCTTCTTATCATCAAAAGAGATATTGATAGATTCCATGATAACCCTTGTTCTTAAATTGTAGACTCTGAAGGCTTTTGTGGAAAGTGGATATCCAACAAAAATTCCTTCATCAGCTTTTAGATCAAATTTGGATAGCTGTTCAGGATGAGTCTTAAGAACAAAACACTTGCATCCAAATACATGAAAATACTTCAGATTTGGCTTCTTTTTCTTCACCATCTCATATGGTATTTTTCCATGCTTGTTAATGAGTGTTGCATTCTGAGTAAAACAAGCAGTCTGCACAGCTTCAGCCCAAAAGTAGGTTGGCAACTTTCCTTCATCAAGCATAGTTCGTGCAGCTTTAATAAGAGTTCTATTCTTTGTTTCAACAACTCCATTTTGTTGTGGAGTTCCAGGAGCAGAAAATTCCTGCTTTATTCCATGGTCTTTGGAGAACTCTTGCATGATCAAATTCTTGAACTTGGTTCCATTATCACTTCTTATGATCTTCATAGAATCTTTGACCAATTTATCCAGTTGCTTGACATGATCAATAAAAATAGATGGAGTTTCACTTTTTATGTGCAGGAAATACACCCATGTGTATCTGGTGAACTCATCCACTATGACCATTGTTAGGAATATGTGTATTAGTTTGATGATAAGTTAAACAAAACACTTAAGTAGAAATCTAGTGTTTGTAGCCTCAACGGATAAGACCATCTTGGCTATCCGTTGAAGGAGTAGCTTTACTTAGCAATAAGTTTAGTATTGTAGCACATTTCATTCTCTGGATTCAAGTTGTAATTCTTAGATGTTGTAGGAAATTATCAGTCATGTTGACTACTAGTGGATATGCAAATAGGAGGGCTAATTGTAAATATTTCATGCCTTGTAATTTTGTATAAGTGAAGAAGTATCAACTGATATTGAAGACCTTCAACGGATAAGAAACAAAGCTTCAACGGATGTCTCTAATGCTTCAACGGATAATATCCATCAACAGATGAGTGCTTCAACGGATAAAGACTTCAACTGATAATGCATCAACGGAGAAAGCTTCAACGGATAAAGCCTCAACGGATAAGGCATAAATGGATGAAAGCTTCAACGGATGCTTAGTTCATTAGCAGTTGATAGTGACAATTCACAAGCTGACAGAGGCACATGGGTTGACAGAGACAAACTGGAATGTGGAAGCCTCTAGGAGGAATCAAGAAAATGCAGCATTTCCATTCTGATGCAAACAAGGAAGTATTCAAAGATCTACAGCCAAGCCTAAATTGCATTTGATAGAGAAATGAAGAAGAAACATGTGAAGAATCTTTTTAATTGTATTTTACAGTTTTTTCTTCACTTGTAAACTTGGTGATATATAAACCAAGTAGCAGATAGTAATTAGATAAGAATTTTCCTGAGCTGTTTAGAAATATCCAGAGAGAAAATCATCTTGTTTATACTAGGAAGCAACTGTGATTTAATTCTTTGAATCACAGATTTTCTGAAATAACACATCTCCGGTGGAACAACAAATCCATCAGAAAAGTTTTTAAGTTTTTTATGTTCTTTACATTTGTGTTTGAATATATATCTGTCTGTATTAACTTCAAGCAATTCACACACATTTGTTCACTAAAACACTTAGCCTTAGAAACTACTCAAAACTTGAAAAAGTTTTGAGATTTACATTCAACCCCCCTTCTGTAAATCTCATTGTTAGTCCACTGGGAATAACAATTGGTATCAGAGCCTGCTCTTAACATATAAAGAGTTTAAAGATTTATTCTGCTAACATCATGAGTAAGAAGGATATTGGTGTAAAGATTCCAATCCTGGAAATAGATAACTATCATCACTGGAAGGTGAAGATGCATTTACATCTTCTCTCTTAAGATGAAAGCTACATCAACTGCATTGAAAATGGTCCTCACATCCCACACAAGGTGGCCACAACTGCTACTGCAACAGTTGCTGTTGGACAGTCTATTCCCAAGCCAAAGGCAGAATGGACTGTTGAAGATATTGAAGAGGTCCACAAGGACAAGAAAGCCATGAACATTCTGTTTAATGGCCTGGATCAAGATATGTTTGACAATGTCATCAACAGCCAAACTGTTAAGGAAATTAGGGATACTGTGCAGCTTATCTGTGAAGGCACTGAGCAAGTTAGAGAAAACAAAATGCAGCTTCTCATTCAACAGTATGAATATTTTCACTTTGAAGAAGGAGAATCATTGAATGATACCTTCAACAGATTTCAGAAACTGTTGAATGGATTAAAGCTGTATGGGAGAGTGTACCAAGTCAAGGACTCCAATTTAAAATTTCTAAGGTCTCTACCAAAGGAATGGAAGCCTATGACAGTTTCTCTAAGAAATTCTCAAGATTATAAGGACTTCACACTTGAAAGATTATATGGAATTTTGTAGACATATGAACTTGAGATGGAGCAAGATGAGCTGTTGGAAAAGGGAAAGAGAAAAGGAGGATCAGTTGTACTTGTAGCTGACAGTGAGAAGGTTGAAGCCAGGAATGAGGAAAAGACAATGCCAAGTCTCAAAATTGGCACAAACAAATCAGAATCAAGCAATGGTAAAGAGCAAGTAGCTGAGGATGAAGACAATTCCAGTCAGGATGACTCTGATGATATTGATGAACATCTGGCTTTTCTGTCCAGGAGGTTTGCAAAGATGAAGTTCAGGAAAAATACAAAATTCACTAAGCCAAACAAAAACATGGTGGACAAATCAAAGTTCAAATGTTACAACTGTGGCATTAGTGGACACTTTGCAAGTGAGTGTAGGAAGCCAACCTCTGATAAAAAGAAATTTGAGCAAGTTGATTACAAAAAGAAGTATTTTGATTTGCTCAAACAAAAGAAAAGAGCTTTTCTCACTCAAGATGATTGGGCAACAGATGGGGTCAATGAAGATGATGATATGGAATATGTCAACCTAGCCCTGATGGCTAATTCTGATGAAAATGAAACTAGTTCATCAAGCAACCAGGTAATTACTACTGATCTCTCTCAGCTTTCTAAACATGAATGCAATGAAGCCATAAATGATATGTCCAATGAATTATATCATTTGCGTGTTTCCCTTAAATCACTAGCTAAAGAAAACACTAGGATCAAAGAGAATAATGTGTTTTTAAGTGATAAGAATGCTGTATTAGAGAATCAGGTAATTGAGCTTGAAAAGATTAAACTTAAATGCTTGACAGTTGAAAGTGAACTAGAAGAAGCTGTTAAGAAAGTAGAAATTCTTTCTAAACAGTTAGAAAGTGAGCAAGAGGTAATCAAGGCCTGGAAAACATCTAGGGATGTTAGCGTTCAGATTGCCAAGGTTCAGGGAATTGGATCATTCTGTGAGGATGCCTGGAAGAAAAACAAAAAGGAGTTAGAATTAATTGATGGATTGTCAACGGATGTGGAATCAACGGATGATGAAAGTTATCCGTTGAAGGAAGAAAAGGAGCATCCGTTGAAGGCTCATCAATTAAAACAGGCAAGTAATTTTAAAAATAAAAATCTCAATAAGAGGAATGATTCAACTCTCAAGAACTTTGTCAAAGAAGGAGCTAGCACATCCAAAGATGTCAGTAAGGTGAATATTGGACACATGACTCTAGATCAGCTGAAAAATAGGCTTAAGTTGGTTGAGGATAAGAAGGAAACTAAAAGAAAATCTAAAAGAAATGGGAAGGTAGGGATTAATAAACATAACAATTACACACCTAATAGGTATGCTCCTAGAAAAAGCTGTGTGCATTGTAAACGTGTTAATCACCTATCTGATAATTGCAAATCTGTTAAAAATGCTCCCATGTCTTCAAATCCCTCCATGCCTAACATGTCTATGTCACCTCTGCATGCCATGCCTGTTATGTCTCATCAGAATCCCATGCACATTTTGCAAACATGCCATATATTAATAATCCCTATTTTACTGCATTTAGTATGCCTTAAATGCCATACAATATGCCTATGTGGAATAAAATGTTTGCACAATCTATGCCTTATCAAATTCAATCAAATGTGCTAAATGATTCTGTGACTAACCCTACACTTCAACCAACCACATCTGAGATCAAGGTTGACCCAAAATTACCTAAGTCAAAAGATGCAGGAGGAATGAAGTCTAGGAAAAAGACTAACAAGGCTGGACCCAAGGAAACTTGGGTACCAAAATCAACTTGATTGATTTTGTTGTGTGCAGGGAAAAAGAAGGAATCTATGGTACTTGGACAGTGGCTGTTCAAGACACATGACATGAGATTTCACCCTGCTCACAGAGTTTAAGGAGAGAGCTGGCCCTAGCATAACCTTTGGAGATGACAGCAAAGGATTCACTATGGGATATGGCTTGATTTCAAAAGAAAATGTCATCATTGATGAAGTTGCATTGGTTGATGGTCTCAAACACAACTTATTGAGCATCAGTCAACTATGTGACAGAGGGAATACTGTTTCCTTCAATTCTGAAGCCTGTATTGTCACAAGTAAAAAGGACAATAAAGTGGTTCTAACTGGAGTTAGAAAAGGGAATGTGTACTTAGCTGACTTCAACTCTACAGATGCAGAATCCATTACTTGTCTTTTCAGCAAAGCAAGTGCAGTTGAAAGTTGGCTATGGCACAAGAAGCTGTCCCATTTAAATTTCAAGACAATGAATGATCTAGTCAAAAAGGACTTAGTTAGAGGAATGCCTCTAGTGGAATTCATAAGGGATGGACTGTGTGATGCTTGTCAGAAAGGAAAGCAAAAGAAAGTATCATTCAGTAAGAAGCTTGAATCTACAATTGATGAACCATTACAACTGCTACACATGGATCTTTTTGGACCAGTCAATGTATTGTCAATTTCAAGGAAAAGATATTGCCTAGTGATTGTTGATGATTTCTCTAAGTTTTCATGGGTCTATTTTCTTGGATCAAAGGATGAAGCTAGTGAAATCATTATCAATCATATCAAGCAAGTCAACAATCATCCTGATTTCAAAGTAAGGAATATTAGGAGTGATAATGGAACTGAGTTCAAGAATTCAACCATGAAGTTGTTCTGTGAAGAAAATGGGATCATGCATGAGTTCTCAGCTCCAAGGACTTCACAACAAAATGGCGTGGTGGAAAGGAAGAACAGATCACTAATTGAAGCTGCAAGGACAATGCTTGAAGAGTCAAAACTCCCAACTTACTTTTGGACTGAGGCTGTTAACTGTGCATGTTACACTCAGAATATTTCTCTAATCAATCAGGAAAAAGGCATGGCTCCCTATCAATTATTCAAGAGAAGAAAACCAACTTTAAACTTTCTGCATGTCTTTGGTTGCAAATGTTACATCTTAAGGAATCAATCTGATCACAAAGGAAAGTTTGATGCAAAGGCTAATGAAGGAACATTTGTTGGTTATTCTGCTGGAAAATCATATAGGGTCTACAATCTAAGAACCAACATTGTCATGGAATCTGTGCATGTTGTGTTTGATGATAAAAAGATTGATGGACTAACAGATGAGGGACATCATGAAGGACTCAAATTTGACAACATTGAGATATATTGTGATGATAGTGAAGATGAGAATGATGAAGAAGGCATCTCAAGAAGAATTCAGAATCTGCCTTTGGATAATGTACAGAATGCTGCATCCGTTGAAAGTCATAATTCAGCTTCCGTTGAAAGAAGCAATGCAGCATCCGTTGAAAGATAAAGTGCATCATCCGTTGAAGTTCATAATGAAGCATCCGTTAATCACAGTCTGTCAACGGATAATCAATTCACTTCATCAGTTGATAGAGCTCCCAATTCCTTTCAAAGGATCAGCAACTCAGGGGGAGTTTCAACCAATCAACATTTTATCTCACATCATGACAATACTGAGGCAACCTCATCTAGAGCTAATCTACCACCTCAAAAGAAATGGACCAAGAATCACCCTTTTGAACTGATCATTGGTGATGCTTCATCTAAAGTGCAAACTAGAAGGGCTACTCAAGATGAATGTCTGTATAGTAGCTTTCTATCACAGGAGGAACCTAAGAGAGTGGAAGAAGCTCTATTGGATCCAGATTGGATTTTAGCAATGCAAGAGGAGCTAAACCAATTTGAAAGGAATAAAGTATGGAAGCTGGTACCCAAGCCAAAGAACAAGAGTTCTATTGACACAAAATGGGTATTCAGAAACAAGATGGATGAAAATGGCATTGTCATAAGGAATAAAGCCAGATTGGTTGCTAAAGGCTATTCTCAACAAGAAGGAATATATTTTGATGAAACATTTACTCCAGTTGCCAGACTTGAGGCCATCAGAATCTTTCTAGCCTATGCAGCCCATGCCAATTTCAAAGTCTATCAAATGGATGTCAAGAGTGCATTTCTAAATGGGGAATTGGAGGAAGAAGTTTATGTAAGCCAACCTCCAGGATTTGAAGATCCAAACTTTCCAGACTATGTGTATTATCTGTTGAAAGCACTCTATGGACTAAAGCAAGCACCTAGAGCCTGGTATGAGACTTTGTCAAAATTCCTTCTTGATAATCACTTCATAAGAGGTACTGTTGACAAAACTCTCTTCTTTAGAAATGTTAATGGCTCTAAAATACTTGTTCAAATTTATGTAGATGATATTATATTTGGATCTACTGATCATAAGCTTTGTAAAAAGTTTGCTAAGTTAATGCAAAGTAAATATGAAATGAGCATGATGGGAGAGCTAACTTATTTTCTTGGTTTACAAGTTAAACAAGTTAGTGGTGGAATTTTCATTAGTCAAACTAAATACATTTATGATCTTTTAAAGAAGTTTGACTTAATGGATTGTTCATCTGCAAAAACTCCCATGGCCACTGCCACCAAGCTTGAATTAAACAAGGCTGAAAAGTCTGTGGATATTTCAAGTTATAGAGGCATGGTTGGCTCACTTTTATATTTAACTGCTAGTAGACCTGATATAATGTTTTCTACATGTCTCTGTGCTAGATTTCAAGCTGACCCTAAAGAATCTCACTTAGTGGCTATTAAAAGAATCTTCAGATATCTCAAAGGGACTCCAAATCTAGGAATTTGGTACCCTAGAGAGTCTGGTTTTGATCTAATTGGCTACTCAGATGCAGATTATGCAGGCTGTAAAATAGACAGGAAAAGCACAACTGGCACCTGTCAATTTCTAGGGAACAAGCTTGTGTCATGGTTCAGCAAGAAGCAAAATTCTGTTTCTACATCAACAGCTGAAGCTGCGTACATTACTGCTGGTAGTTGCTGTGCACAGATACTATGCATGAGGAATCAACTATTTGACTATGGTTTGACTGTTGACAAAATTCCAATATTCCGTGACAACACAAGTACCATTGCCATTACTGAAAATCCAGTGCATCACTCAAGAACCAAGCACATTGATATCAAGTACCACTTCATTAGGGAACATGTGATGAAAGGTACAGTGGAACTTCATTTTGTTCCAAGTGAAAAGCAGATTGCAGACATATTTACCAAGCCACTTGATGAATCAACATTCACAAGATTAGTAAGTGAGCTAGGTATGCTTAATTATTTATAAATTTATGTCCTCTATATAATCTGCATTGAAGCCTGAAATGAATTTGCTGCAAGAACAAAGTTGGCTTTAAGAAAGACCTATCCTATCAATGGATATTTGTTATTCCCAGTGGACTAACAATGAGATTTACAGAAGGGGGGTTGAATGTAAATCTCAAAACTTTTTCAAGTTTTGAGTAGTTTCTAAGGCTAAGTGTTTAAGTGAACAAATGTGTGTGAATTGCTTGAAGCTGATACAGACAGATATATATTTAAACACAAATGTAAAGAACACAAAGAACTTAAAAACTTTTCTGGTGGATTTGTTGTTCCACCACATATGTGTTATTTCAGAAAATCTGTAATTTAAAGAATTAAATCACAGCTGCTTCCTAGTACAAACTAGATGATTTTCTCTCTGGATATTTCTAAACAGCTCAGGAAAATTCTTATCTAATTACTAGCTGCTACTTGGTTTATATATATCACCAAGTTTACAAGTGAAGACAAAACTGTAAAATATAATTAAAAAGATTCTTCACATGTTTCTTCTTCATTTCTCTATCAAATGCAATTTAGGCTTGGCTGTAGATCTTTGAATACTTCCTTGTTTGCATCAGAATGGAAATGCTGCATTTTCTTGATTCCTCCTAGAGGCTTCCACATTCCAGTTTGTCTCTGTCAACCCATGTGCCTCTGTCAGCTTGTGAATTGTCACTATCAACTGCTAATGAACTAAGCATCCGTTGAAGCTTTCATCCGTTGATGCCTTATCCGTTGAGGCTTTATCCGTTGAAGCTTTATCCGTTGATGCATTATCTTTATCCATTGAAACACTTATCCGTTGATGGATATTATCCATTGAAGCATTAGAGACATCCGTTGAAGCTTTGTTTCTTATCCGTTGAAGGTCTTCAATATCCGTTGATACTTCTTCACTTATACAAAATTACAAGGCATGAAATATTTACAATTAGCCCTCCTATTTGCATATCCACTAGTAGTCAACATGACTGATAATTTCCTACAACATCTAAGAATTACAACTTGAATCCAGAGAATGAAATGTGCTACAATACTAAACTTATTGCTAAGTAAAGCTACTCCTTCAACTGATATCCAAGATGGTCTTATCCGTTGAGGCTACAAGCACTAGATTTCTACTTAAGTGTTTTGTTTAACTTATCATCAAACTAATACACATATTCCTAACAATCTCCCCCTATTTATGTCTACTAGAACTGTAGGCATAAATTTGGGTTTAGCTTGATGATAACAAAACACTTAACAAATATATAAATTGTAATAAAGCAGAAATTCAAAAGTGTTACAAAAATGTGTATGCTGAGATGGAATTGAAGAATTACATTGTTTCCAAGGGTGCTCCTTTAGCCTGAGCAGATTATTTTCTTTTCCTTTGATTCCTTGTTTTCTTTCCTAGCCTCCTGTCATTCTCCTCTATTTGAAGTTGAAGTTGTCTATAGAATTCAACTTCATCTTCTTCATTGATGTCTAACTTAGATTGCATATCCTTGAGAGTTTCATTACTGGCAATCTTGAGCTGATCTTCAATTCTGAAAAATCTTCTGACTCCTTTGTTGTCTCTGAACTCCATCAACC
Source organism: Apium graveolens (assembly GCF_009905375.1). Taxonomy (NCBI): domain Eukaryota; kingdom Viridiplantae; phylum Streptophyta; class Magnoliopsida; order Apiales; family Apiaceae; genus Apium; species Apium graveolens. The sequence goes on along the minus strand of NC_133656.1, from coordinate 161,824,064 downwards.
AATGAGGTGATTTATGAATAGTAATTCCTCTTTCTTGAATGAGTAATGTTCTAGGCAAAGCATTAGGCTCCCTCCAAGTTTTCCTTATGTTGGCAATCTTGTTGAGAATCTCAGTCTTGGCAGTCCTGGTAAAGCCAGAATCCCTTTGTATGGCTGAGTAGACTCTAATCAAGGTAGAGTAGCCTTCATTCAGAATTCTGTAAAGAGGCCAGGTTCTTTCCCCATCTCCTTTGTATTTGAACACTAGTCTTTCTGGTAGCTGTCTCTAGGCAGCTATTCCCCTTACTTTCTCCAGCTCATCCAGATAGAGTTCAATGTCTGAAAATTCTTTTATGTCACAGATGTGAACATAATCATCCTTAGAGGCTTGAGGCTTAGGCTTAGGCTTCTGTGTGAATTTTATTGAGGCTTTAGAGGGTGTTGATTTGATTCTTCTTTTCTGCTTCTTTGATGGTGGAGAAGAGGTTAGGAAGGTGGGCAATTTGATGGTGTCCCAATCAATGGTTCCTCCTTGGGAATGATTGTTTCACCATGAATGTTCATGAAGGGGTCAGGCACAATGGGTTCAGGAATAGAGGGTAGTGGTTTGGATATTGATTGGGTTTCTTCAGTCTCATCTACCATCTTTCTCTTTGCATTGACCTTCTTTCTGTTCCCTTTCTGCCATTCTTCTCTTCCCTTACTTCTTTCCTCCATATCAGTATCAACCATGTCCCCCATAGCTTCATCTTAACTTTTGTCTTCAATTTCTTTCTGTTCTTCAGCCTGACTTGACTTTAGCTGTTTTTCAAGCTTTGCTTGTGCTCTTTTGTCAGCCTTTAGCTGTTTGGCTTCTTCCTTCAACCTTCTGGTTTCTTCCCTCTTGGCTATTGAGAATTTGGGATGTCCTTGCAACACACATATGCTCTTTCCCTCTCTGAAGATAATAGCCATGTTCCTCCTTACTGCCACATCTATGGTCTCTTTGAGCTTTGTGATACTTCTACCCAAAAGCTTGTCCTCATCAGCCTTTGGAAGAGGAAAATCCACTTCTTTCAGAGGATTCTTTGTAGAGTCCTTATTGGATCTGTTGTTGGGCTTGAGAACCATAGGTTTCAGATCCTTGGAAGAAGTCTCTCCAACCTTATTCCTCCCTACTGGCTTGAGCTCCATAATAATTGATTCCATTTTTGTGCTATGCTTCACAGATTGTGATTGAGAAGTTGTAAAACCAAATATTTGTTGCATCTTTTCATCAATCTTCTTCCTTTGCTCTTTGACTTGCAATTCAGCTGATGCTATCTGGATTAGATCAATTCCATCAAGCTTTCCTTTGATTTGAATAATTGGAGAAGTGGTGATGGCAGGAACTAGCACTTGAGAAATTTGAACTGTTGTTGATGGCTCTCCTTCCCCTTCCCCTTTATTCTCCCCTTTTTTGTTATCATCAAGGGTAGGGGTCAAGCCTTGTGCATTTTCCAGCTGCATGAGTAGATTTGTTTGAGTTTGTTGATTCTGAAGAATGGTGACCATAGAGTCTTCAATGATCTGAACTCTGGTTTCCAATCTGGCCAGTGTCTTGTCAGCATCAGATTCTTTCCTCAGTCTCCCCAACAAATCTTGCATAGTACCATAAGGTATGACTGAATCCAACTTCTCAGCATTGTAGGATTTTAGATCAGCAATATCCTGCTTGAGCTCATCCATACTTAGATTCTGTTTGAAATGCTGCAACTGCAAGAGATGCAGAGATTCCAGATGAGCTTGAAGAATTTCCTTGGTACCAACATCTGTAGTCTCCTGAAGGGCCTTCTGAATTGTCATGACTTGTCTGACCAAAGTGACACCAAACTCTCCTGGTGTTGATGCTTTTGCCCATGCCCATTCAGGAAGATCTGGAACAGAACTTGGGCCTGCTACTCCCCCTAAGTTCATGCCCTCATCCAAAGAATCAGAGTCATCATCATTAGAATTTACTCCAAATTCTTCAGATGGCTCACCAGCTTGAGAAGGCAGCTTGTTAACAGCAGCTTTGTCTCTGAGAAGAGATTCTGAAGTGTGTACAATGTTTAATATCTGTTCTGCCTCCACATTGCCCTGAGCAGCCAATAATTGATAGGCTGAAACAGGATGAGTAAAAGTGTCAGCATCCAAGGAAATGTTATCAATTACAGCTTTGTAATATTGCTGAAATTGTCTTTCCTTTTCTGTATCATCCACTTTCATTGACTCACTAGCAATGGCTGGATCCACGCTTATAGCTTCTGTACCTGCCTTTCTCTCCTTTTCTCTATTTTCTTGCATCAGGGGCTCCCCCTGGCTCACACACACCCTCACACCCTCACCCTCACCTTCTAAGGTGGCACTCCCCTCACTCACTTTTGCCATGCTGGAAGAAATAGCATGCATATGGTGACTCTCAACCTCTCCTTTTGCCTGGGAGGAACCCAACCTCTTACTCAAAAGATCACTCCCTTCCCTCAAACCTAAAAGTGATTGTACAGTAGACATGTCCTCTACAGTTGGAATTGTTTCTGTTATGGGTGTAGAAACCATCAACGGATAGGGAGTATCCGTTGAAGTGGAAACTGATGGTATCAACGGATAACTGCTGTTAAGCTTATCCGTTGAAGAACAACCACTTGTCAACGGATGAGAGATATCCGTTGAAGAAGGAAAAGATGTAGATATAGAAAGTGATATAATTGTTGAGTCTGTGTGAATTGATTTTAAGTGAGGTAACATAGATTCTTCAACTATATCTGAAAGAATTGGCTGATGATCCAACAAATCATCTAAAAGATGATGATCATCAGGTTTTGAGTGGGGCTCCTCCCTGAGTTTTAATGAGGGAGAATCAAGAATTGATGTGAATATCATATCCACATCCAGAGAGGGTGATGGAGAGTTTGATGGTTGGTGTGTTTCTATTATGAGAGAATGGGGCTGTGACTCCACATTTGTTGGAATCACATCAAGCTGAATTTGAGAAGGTTCAGATACAGGTGGATGTATCTGTGCTGTGTGTGCCCCTTGTGTGGAAACTAGGGTCTTGGCCTTCTTCTTCCTTGAAAAGGCTTTAATTGGTGAATGTGTGGCTTCAGTGTCCCTCCCTCTTTTGGTCTGTGTCCCTGGTTGGGGACTATTTTCAATAGTTGCACCCTTTTGGGAGGATGCAACTAGGGATGTGTTAGACTCCTTTTTAACCACCACAGTCTTTTGAGAGACTGTGGCTTGGCTGGCTTGGGTACCACTCACCTCTCCCACCTTATCCTGGGGGGTTTCTTGATGTTCACCCCTCCCCTCACCACTCACACCCTGTTTACTCCCTTCAGGGTTTATGATAGTTGTTACAACTGTTGTCTTTTGAGAAACAACAGAGGTAGTTTTCTTTGACTTGAGTTTTGAAACTTTAGTTTTGGTGGCTTTGGTAGGAACCTGTTTGGGCAAAGACACAGATCCCATTGCCATACTGGAAGACAAAGAAACAATGGGGTTGGAGATAGTAGGAGTTATAGAAGTGTTTACCTCACTTACCTGTGGTGCATTCATGATTGGCAAATATACCAATGGCACCTGGCTGTTGAGGTTCATTCTCAAAAGGTCTGCAAGGACCCTTTTCTCTTGTGCCCATCATTTGAGTTTATTATTCTCATTTGATATAACCAATCCTTCAGCAACATGGTTAGCCAATAACATAAAGAATCTAGCATAGTAGATGTTATGTGGTCTATTAGCTTTGTTACCTAATCTGGAACCTAATTCTAGCATGACACAGTTGCTAAAATTAAAGTACCTATCAGAAACTAGCATATAAAGCATATTAACAAGAGATGAAGTTATGGCATCAAAATTGCTAATCTTCCCAGAGAAAACCTTAATAAAGGCATCTCCAAGAAAACTCCATTCTTTCCTAAGGCCTTTCCTTCTAATGCTACCTAAACTAGCAGAATCAAAAGCATAGCCTATGGAATCTAACATAGCAGATACATCTTTATCAGTGTGTGGTGTTATGGCATTATTCTCAGGCAACTTAAAGCAAGAATGTATATCATCACAGTTAATGCAATAATCCTTACCTTTGAGAGAGAAGGAAATAGTCATATCTGTGGAGTTGAACTCTGCAGTTGTCCAAATCTCCTCAATCACCTCACAGTAGATGGTTGGGGCTTCCAGCATTGCATAGCACAGTTTGCAGTGTTTGATGAAGTCCATCATCTTGTGATAATCAGAATGGGCTTCATTCTTTTCAACCAAGGCTACAAAATTATTCTTTTCATAAACAAATCCTGTTTGAGACATAATTTTGACTACTGGTGCCATTGTTGTGAGTAGAGGTTGCAGAGAAAAACTTGAGAATTTTGGAAGAGAAGGAGAATGAAAATTACAAGAAAGTGTAAAGTGAAAAATAAGAGTTCAATGGGCTTTTATACTTTCTTGAATTAAAACGTAAATAAAATGATACTTTTAAGTAAATTACAGCCGTTTAAGAATAAATAAAACTGTAGAAATTCTAAACTGCCTTTAAAACAAATACATATAACAGTGTATATCTGTATCAACGGTTAAGTGAAGAAATCAACGGCTGTGATTTACTGAAAGTAACTGATGTGACACTTCAACGGATAAGGTAAATAGTTATCCGTTGATGACCAACACTATTTTATCCGTTGAGGGATAAAATTACCAGAAATGTATTTGTCTTTCAACGGATAATGAACATCCGTTGATAGAACAATTTTGGCTTTCAACGGATAGGGAATATCCGTTGATAGGATAGGTCTTTCTTGAAGCCAACTTTGTTCTTGCAGCAAATTCATTTCAGGCTTCAATGCAGATTATATAGAGGACATAAATTTATGAATAATTAAGCATACCTAGCTCACTTACTAATCTTGTGAATGTTGATTCATCAAGTGGCTTGGTAAATATGTCTGCAATCTGCTTTTCACTTGGAACAAAATGAAGTTCCACTGTACCTTTCATCACATGTTCCCTAATGAAATGATACTTGATATCAATGTGCTTGGTTCTTGAGTGCTGCACTGGATTTTCAGTAATGGCAATGGCACTTGTGTTGTCACAAAATATTGGAATTTTGTCAACAGTCAAACCATAGTCAAATAGTTGATTCCTCATCCATAGTATCTGTGCACAGCAACTACCAGCAGCAATGTACTCAGCTTCAGCTGTTGATGTAGAAACAGAGTTTTGCTTCTTGCTGAACTATGATACAAGCTTGTTCCCTAGAAATTGACAGGTGCCAGTTGTGCTTTTCCTGTCTATTTTATAGCCTGTATAATCTGCATCTGAGTAGCCAATTAAATCAAAACCAGACTCTCTAGGGTACCAAATTCCTAGATTTGGAGTCCCTTTGAGATATCTGAAGATTCTTTTAATAGCCACTAAGTGAGATTCTTTAGGGTCAGCTTGAAATCTAGCACAGAGACATGTAGAAAACATTATATCAGGTCTACTGGCAGTTAAATATAAAAGTGAGCCAATGATGCCTCTATAACTTGAAATATCCACAGACTTTTCAGCCTTGTTTAATTCAAGCTTGGTGGCAGTGGCCATGGGAGTTTTTGCAGATGAACAATCCATTAAGTCAAACTTCTTTAAAAGATCATAAATGTATTTAGTTTGACTAATGAAAATTCCATCACTAACTTGTTTAACTTGTAAACCAAGAAAATAAGTTAGCTCTCCCATCATGCTCATTTCATATTTACTTTGCATTAACTTAGCAAACTTTTTACAAAGCTTATCATATGTAGATCCAAATATAATATCATCTACATAAATTTGAACAAGTATTTTAGAGCCATTAACATTTCTAAAGAAGAGAGTTTTGTCAACAGTACCTCTTGTGAAGTGATTATCTAGAAGGAATTTTGACAAAGTCTCATACCAGGCTCTAGGTGCTTGCTTTAGTCCATAGAGTGCTTATAACAGATAATACACATAGTCTGGAAAGTTTGGATCTTCAAATCCTGGAGGTTGGCTTACATAAACTTCTTCCTCCAATTCCCCATTTAGAAATGCACTCTTGACATCCATTTGATAGACTTTGAAATTGTCATGGGCTGCATAGGCTAGAAAGATTCCGATGGCCTCAAGTCTGACAACTGGAGCAAATGTTTTATCAAAATCTATCCCTTCTTGTTGAGAATAGCCTTTAGCAACCAATCTGGCTTTATTCCTTATGACAATGCCATTTTCATCCATCTTGTTTCTGAATACCCATTTTGTGTCAATAGAACTCTTGTTCTTTGGCTTGGGTACCGGCTTCCATACTTTGTTCCTTTCAAATTGGTTTAGCTCCTCTTGCATTGCTAAAATCCAATCTGGATCCAATAAAGCTTCTTCCACTCTCTTAGGTTCCTCCTGTGATAGAAAGCTACTATACAGACATTCATCTTGAGTAGCCCTTCTAGTTTGCACTTTATATGTAGCATCACCAATGATCAGTTCAAAAGGGTGATTCTTGGACCATTTCCTTTGAGGTGGTAGATTAGCTCTAGATGAGGTTGCCTCAGTATTGTCATGATGTGAGATAGAATGTTGATTGGTTGAAACTCCCCCTGAGTTGCTGATCCTTTGAAAGGAATTGGGAGCTCTATCAACTGATGAAGTGAATTGATTATCCGTTGACAGACTGTGATCAACGGATGCTTCATTATGAACTTCAACGGATGATGCACTTTGTCTTTCAACGGATGCTGCATTGCTTCTTTCAACGGAAGCTGAATTATGACTTTCAACGGATGCAGCATTCTGTGCATTATCCAAAGGCAGATTCTGAATTCTTCTTGAGATGCCTTCTTCATCATTTTCATCTTCACTATCTTCACAATATATCTCAATGTTGTCAAATTTGAGTCCTTCATGATGTCCCTCATCTGTTAGTCCATCAATCTTTTTATCATCAAACACAACATGCATAGATTCCATGACAATGTTGGTTCTTAGATTGTAGACCCTATATGATTTTCCAGCAGAATAACCAACAAATATTCCTTCATCAGCCTTTGCATCAAACTTTCCTTTGTGATCAGATTGATTCCTTAAGATGTAACATTTGCAACCAAAGACATGCAGAAAGTTTAAAGTTGGTTTTCTTCTCTTGAATAATTGATAGGGAGTCATGCCTTTTGGCTGATTGATTAGAGAAATATTCTGAGTGTAACATGCACAGTTAACAGCCTCAGCCCAAAAGTAAGTTGGGAGTTTTGACTCTTCAAGCATTATCCTTACAGCTTCAATTAGTGATCTGTTCTTCCTTTCCACCACACCATTTTGTTGTGGGGTCCTTGGAGCTGAGAACTCATGCATGATCCCATTTTCTTCACAGAACAACTTCATGGTTGAATTCTTAAACTCAGTTCCATTGTCACTCCTAATATTCCTTACTTTGAAATCAGGATGATTGTTGACTTGCTTGATATGATTGATAATGATTTCACTAGCTTCATCCTTTGATCCAAGAAAATAGACCCATAAAAACTTAGAGAAATCATCAACAATCACTAGGCAATATCTTTTCCTTGAAATTGACAATACATTGACTGGTCCAAAAAGATCCATGTGTAGCAATTGTAATGGTTCATCAATTGCAGATTCAAGCTTCTTACTGAATGATACTTTCTTTTGCTTTCCTTTCTAACAAGCATCACACAGTCCATCCCTTGTGAATTCCACTAGAGGCATTCCTCTAACTAAGTCCTTTTTGACTAGATCATTTATTGTCTTGAAATTCAAATGGGACAGCTTCTTGTGCCATAGCCAACTTTCAACTGCACTTGCTTTGCTGAAAAGACAAGTAATGGATTCTGCATCTGTAGAGTTGAAGTCTGCTAAGTACACATTCCCTTTTCTAACTCCAGTTAGAACCACTTTATTGTCCTTTTTACTTGTGACAATACAGGCTTCAGAATTGAAGGAAACAGTATTTCCTCTGTCACATAGTTGACTGATGCTTAATAAGTTGTGTTTGAGACCATCAACCAATGCAACTTCATCAATGATGACATTTTCTTTTGAAATCAAGCCATATCCCATAGTGAATCCTTTGTTGTCATCTCCAAAGGTTATGTTAGGGCCAGCTCTCTCCTTAGACTCTGTGAGCAGGGTGAAATCTCCTGTCATGTGTCTTCAACAGCCACTGTCCAAGTAACATAGATTCCTTCTTTTTCCCTGCACACAACAAAATCAATCAAGTTGATTTTGATACCCAAGTTTCCTTGGGTCCAGCATTATACAAAATTACAAGATAATGCATCAACGGATAAAGCTTCGACGGATAAAGCCTCAACGGATAAGGCATCAGCGGATGAAAGCTTCAACGGATGCTTAGTTCATTAGCAGTTGATAGTGACAATTCACAAGCTGAAAGAGGCACATGGGTTGACAGAGATAAACTGGAATGTGGAAGCCTCTAGGAGGAATCAAGAAAATGCAGTATTTCCATTCTGATGCAAACAAGGAAGTATTCAAAGATCTACAGCCAAGCCTAAATTGCATTTGATAGAGAAATGAAGAAGAAACATGTGAAGAATCTTTTTAATTGTATTTTACAGTTTTGTCTTCACTTGTAAACTTGGTGATATATAAACCAAGTAGCAGCTAGTAATTAGATAAGAATTTTCCTGAGCTGTTTAGAAATATCCAGGGAGAAAATCATCTAGTTTGTACTAGGAAGCATCTGTGATTTAATTCTTTGAATCACAGATTTTCTGAAATAACACATCTCTGGTGGAACAACAAATCCATCAGAAAAGTTTTTAAGTTCCTTGTGTTCTTTACATTTGTGTTTGAATATATATCTGTCTGTATTAGCTTCAAGCAATTCACACACATTTGTTCACTAAAACACTTAGTGTAACACCCCCAGATCCGGGGTCGGGAATCCGGGTTGTCACGGTCTTTCTTTCCACAATATCACTTTACTTAATTAATAATAAATACCCTCATGCTGTGACCCCACACTAACACACACCACAACTCGTTATAGTCTCAGAGATGAAATTGAAATAAGTACAAGTCTTTGAATCCACAATTTAAAATTATTACAACCCAAAATGATTACTTGATAATTTACAGTTAATTGCCATTATCTGCCACAAGTTATAATTATACATAATTGGATTCTCAAAAGTAGATGGTCTAAACTACAATGGATCTACCTCTGCAGCTATAGCAGCTACAATATCAGCGGGAAGACGCGGGACGCTTCCCACGCGCTTGCGCTGGGTCTGCTGGAGTCTGGCCATCTCTCCTAACTGTTGTTGTGTGATGAAGGAATAAAGCAAGAGTGAGCCTTACAGCTCGCAAGATAATATGTATAGTGGTAACAATAATATAAGTATCTACATGGATACTTACTAGCATCTCTATCATATGCAAGATAATTACTTGCTAGATATAAGTAAAAACAAGGAATGAAGCTACCAATACTTCACCACACTTATATCATATAAAGTTACTTGAACTGCCACCGCTCAAAGTATTATAAGTTTTAAGAAAAACATCCCATAGATGAGACCACAAGTTAAGACTTGAATAGATTCAATCTTTGAAATATTATTGAATGAAAAAGTTATGAGATACTTTATTTAGTCCCGATATATATATATCCACATATATATATCCCGAAAACATTTCCTGGAACCTCTGTTATGTGAAGTATGAACAGAGTTCGAAACATCCAATGAATTTTGGAAAGGAAAAGAATTTTGGCATAAACCCGATATCTCGCTGATCAGGCAAAGATACCAATAAGTAACCTTTTCTACTAGTAGATGGACGAATTCCCCACTGGTCATCACCCTGGTCATAATTAAGACCTATGCTGGACTGCCACTCAGCCACCTATGCATTTGATGGACTCCCACTGAGCCACTTACACAATAATAGACCGTACCTCGGCCTGTCGCTTATGCCGACTCAATGAGAGGGGCTTACTTCCCGAACGTTGGGCAAGTAATCAATTCATTTACCAAATCTGCAACCTTGTTGCGAATATAAAATACACCACAGAGCCGGATTTCCCAGGTTTTGAGCGGGTATTTAAATCCCCTTTAAAAAGGAAGATCTTAAATATAAAAATGAGTTTTGGGATCCGCTCTGACTTTTAAAAATCATTTTGAAGACTCGAAAACACTTTAAAGAGTGTTTGGAGTAAGGCTGATTTAATGAAGTAAATCAGTCCCCAGAATATTAGAAAATATCTGAATATTATTAATTAAATAATATTCCCATAAAGAATAGTCTTTATAAAAATAATTGAAGTAGAAGTATTAAAAATTTATACTTGAAACGAGTATTAAATAACCAAAGATATACTTATATGAAAGTATTATCTTTATTTGAATAATCGAAAATAAGTTTGATTATTTACACCTTATTCTTTAATAAAATAAAGAATATATCTCAGCAAATAATCGGAGTCATAGATCCTCAAATGAATATTCAAATAATATTCAATAAATAAAATAAGCTGAGTCATAATACCTCGAATGAATATTATAAATAATATTCATTAAATAAAATAAAGGAGTCATAAGTCCTCCGATGAATATTCAAATCATATTGAAATAATAAAATAAACTGAGTCATAACCCTCGAATGAATATTCAAATAATATTCAGATAAATAAATAAAAGGAGTCATAAGTCCTCGAATGAATATTTAAAATAATATTCAATAATAAAATAAAGTTAAAGTTATCGAATAAACCTTATTCGATTAATAGTTTGGAAAAACTATAACCATATATATATATAAATATATATATATATATCCATATAAACTCTACTCGGGATCCTCGACTCCCGGTTTTAGAAAATATTTTCACCTTTGGGTCCCTATACTAAGGGTGTATGCAAGATACCGCTATCCTCTAGCATAGGTATTATCAACTGAACCAACAGATATATATTTCAAGAATATGAAACAGGCATGCATATATACCATATCACATGCTACAATATATCGCAAGAATTTGCTAAATAACCAATATGCATTTATCGCAAGATCATGCATATACAAATGTATACATCACAACAACAGTATAACGGATAGAATACTTGCCTGAGCGACTTGGGGGTGAGAAAGGCTCGGGACGAGTCTGATAACCTATAAACAACAAGTACGTTGGAATTAAACCAAAATCACTTGTAAACCTATACTTTAACTAACTTAGACTCTAACGCTTGTTTTACGCTCACCGATTCGCTTAAGTCACTCGGGTACCCTCGGCTCCACCATTTTTAATAACTTAACCTTTACGAGTTTTAAAGCGATTCCTTCGCGAATGACTTACCAACTGCCTAACACACTTACCATAAATGTTTCACACATTAATTAACCCTTTTTGGTCTTTAACCTATGTTTCAAAGTAAGGCGAGGGAAAAAGTTTCGTTCGCGAAACGCCGTTACTTGAAACGGTCGTTTCTCCTAAACCGTGCATCGGAATCGAACGAACTACATATCAAAACGAAGCTCGTAACATGAGCTATCTAAACATGGCAGTGGTCATAATCTAGCAGGGGATTCTCGGGTCCTAATGCTATGCACAAAAACAGTCCAAAGAAAATCGGACGTTACGACGGCTATGTTTACGTGATTTCCAAATTTCAACCCATTCACAAACAACCCAAATCAACCTCAAATCCAACATACAACCATCCTCCATCCTTATCACATCATAACAACCCCAACCAATTCAATTTAACCATTCATACTTATGCTTAAACTTTACTTTAATCATTCTTAAGTTCCTTTAAATCAAAACCACAAAATTACCATTTCATTTCACTACCATTCCAAATCTCAAACTCTAATCATAACAACAACTATAATAACATCCTACTTCATCAAAATCACCTTATAATATACATGAACCTAGGGTTTGAAAATGGTATACCTTCCTTGAAGTGGTGGGTTGGGCTAGGAAGCCTTAAGAAGCTTGGAGAGGCCTTAGGAAAGCTTGGATCTTCAAGAAAAACAAGAAAAGTTCAAGTAAAAAAAAAAACTTGAAAACACTATTCATTGTCTTCTTCATTGATTAAATGGAGAAGCTAGAGAAAGAATTAATGGCTTAAACTCATGATATAGCCATAACTAAGCATAAAGATGGTTAGGGAATTTTCTTACCAATTAAGGATGCTTGGATCTTGATTTTGAGAATTTTATCTTTGAAAAAAGTGAAAAGCCGAGAGCTAGGTGATGAACAAATGCCTTGGCTGATTTTTTGATTCTTGATGAAATGATTTGCTAGCTTGGTTGGCTTGGTTTTGTTTTTTGATTTAGCAAATTACTACCTTGCCCTTGAATTTGTGTGGTCCTTAATCAACCACACCTCCCTTCTTCCCATGTCATGCTTACCTCATCCTCATGATGTCATCCTTCCTTCCTTGTCTTCTTTCTATTGGTTGGATGACATCACTCTCATTAATCCCTTTGATTAGCTTCCTAATCGTTTGCCTAATGACCGCTGATCTGTTATACGGTTCGCTTAACTTTCGTTCTCGTTTATCGTTTGAAGGATCATACCCGGGATCTTATTACTTAGGTTCCCTTAACCTTTCTCAATACATTATATTCCTTTTTATGATCCTCTATTATAATCCTTTAATTTAAATCCTTTTTATTCTGTTACCTTATACTCAATTCTCTCTGTATCTTGTGGATTTCCGGGAAAAACCAAAGTGTTCGGAATTGGGTTCTGACGATATTTACATACACTTATATACTTCATAGAGTACTAATAATATCCCAGAATATCCATAACAGAACCCCTACATAGTGTGGCATGAAAAGTTTTCTCATTCAGCTAAAACACTATTCACAAGGGTTACAAAAAGTTGAAAAATTTTGGGGTTATTACAGTCTCCCCTCCTTAAAAGGATTCCGTCCCGGAATCAAACAGAAAACAAATGGGGGTACTTTTCTAGCATTGCGCTCTCTAGTTCCCAAGTCGATTCTTCCGCATTATGATTCTGCCATAGTACTCTGACTAGCTTGATCACCTTGTTCCGAAGCACCTGCTCCTTCTTATCTATGATCCTTACTGGCTTCTCCACGTAAGTTAGATCTGGCTGCATATCCACCTGCTCGTACTCCACTATGTGCCTGGCATCCCGATGATACCTCCTTAGCATTGACACATGGAACACATTATGAACTTGTTGCAAATTAGGGGGTAGGGCTAGCTCGTAAGCTAACTTTCCAATCCGTCTTAATATCTCAAAAGGTCCAATGTATCTTGGGCTTAGTTTTCCCTTCTTTCCGAACCTCATTAATCCCTTCCAAGGGGATACTTTCAACAGTACTAAGTCCCCTACTTCATATTCCTTGTCCTTTCGGGCTAGGTCTGCATATTTCTTCTGTCTGTCTTGGGCTGCTACAAGTCGCCCTCTGATAAGATCCACTATATCTTTGGTCCTTTGGACCACTTCGGGTCCGAGCATCTTCCGCTCTCCTACTTCATCCCAGTATAAGGGAGATCGACACCTTCTTCCGTACAAGGCCTCATAAGGCGGCATCCCGATGCTAGCATGAAAGCTATTGTTATAAGAAAACTCGATCAACGGCAGGTGATCATCCCAACTTCCTTTAAGGTCTATTGCACAGACTCTCAACATATCCTCTAGTGTCTGGATGGTCCTTTCACTCTGTCCATCCTTCTGGGGATGGTACGCGGTACTCATATTTAACTTGGTCCCCGCACATTCCTGAAAGCTCCTCCAAAATCTGGAGTTGAACCTAGGGTCTCGGTCTGAGACAATGGACGCTGGGACTCCATGTCGTGTCACTATTTCCTTAAGGTAAATGTCCACCAGTCTATCGACTGTGTATCTCTCATTGATAGGAATGAAATGAGCTGACTTTGTCAATCGGTCTATAATTACCCAAATGGCATCGTGATTGGCTTTCGTCCTTGGCAAGCCTACAACAAAATCCATCGCTATCTGTTCCCATTTCCATTCGGGAATCTCCAGGGGTCGCAAAAGTCCACTGGGTCTCTGGTGCTCTGCCTTTACTCTTTGGCAAGTCAAACACTTGTTCACCCATTCTGCTACGTCCCTCTTCATGTTGGGCCACCAGTAATATTCCTTCAAATCCCTATACATCTTGGTACTTCCTGGGTGAATGGAATACCTTGAACTATGGCTTTCATCCAAAATCTCATCTTTAAGTTCTTGAACATTCGGAACCCAAATTCGGTAGGAATACCTCATTATCCCTTTATCATCTTTCTCAGTATGGATCTCCTCTCCAGTCATTGACTTTCTGTCTTCATTCATTATTTTCTCTTGGCACAATCTGATCTTTTCCAATAATTCTGGCTGCATTGAGATCTCAAAAAGCTTTTCAGTTCCGGTTCCGGTTACCTTTACTTCTATTTCCATTTTCTCAAAATCCCTTATCAACTCTTCCGAGGTCGTTATCATTCTGAGTCTTTCCTTTCTACTAAGGGCATCAGCCACCACATTGGCTTTCCCTGGATGATAGAGAATCTCACAATCATAGTCCTTGATTAGTTCTAGCCATCTCCTCTGGCGCATGTTGAGCTCTTTCTGCGTAAATATGTACTTGAGGCTCTTATGGTCTGTGAAAATCTCGCACTTCTCTCCATACAAGTAGTGCCTCCAAATTTTTAAAGCAAATACTATTGCTGCGAGCTCAAGGTCATGAGTAGGATATCTAACCTCGTATTCCTTCAGTTGTCTCGATGCATACGCAATAACTTTACCGTGCTGCATAAGCACACATCCTAATCCTTTGTGCGACGCGTCACTATATATCACAAAATCTCCTTTTCCATCCGGCAATGCCAATACCGGAGCCGTTATCAACCTTTTCTTTAATTCCTGAAAACTGTTCTCGCATTTCTCCGTCCATTCAAACTTCTCTGTCTTACGAGTAAGTCGTGTCAAAGGGGCTGCGATCTTCGCAAAGTCCTGTACAAATCTACGATAGTAGCCGGCCAATCCTATGAAACTCCTTACCTCTGTGGGTGTGGTTGGCCTTTCCCAATTTGAGACCGCCTCTATCTTGGAGGGGTCGACCAATACTCCTTCTTTATTGATCACATGTCCTAAAAACTATACTTCATTCCGCCAGAATTCACACTTCGAGAATTTGGCATATAACTGCTCCTCTCTGAGTATTCCTAGAGCTATCCTCAAATGCTCTGCATGTTCTGCCTCAGTCCTTGAGTAGATCAAAATATCATCGATAAAAACTATCACACACTTGTCCAAGTACTTCTTAAATACTCTATTCATTAAATCCATGAAAGCTGCTGGGGCGTTGGTTAATCCAAAGGACATTACCAAGAACTCATAATGCCCATACCTGGTACGGAACGCTGTCTTGGAAATATCTTCGGGTTTAATCTTTAGTTGGTGATATCCAGTCCTCAGGTCGATCTTGGAAAAATAAACAGCATCCTTTAGCTGGTCGAACAGATCGTCTATTCTAGGTAATGGGTACCTGTTCTTTATGGTTAGCTTGTTCAACTCTCGATAGTCTATGCACAACCTCATGCTCCCATCTTTCTTCTTAACAAATAAAACTGGTGCTCCCCACGGGGACACACTGGGTCTTATCATACCCTTATCCAAGAGTTCCTGCAATTGGATAGCTAATTCCTTCATTTCTAACGGGGCTAACCGGTAAGGTGCTTTGGAAACTGGCGCCGTCCCTGGGGCCAACTCAATAGCAAATTCAATCACTCTATCGGGTGGTAATCCCGGAAGGTCTTGGGGGAATACATCCTCAAATTCGTTGACTACTGGAATATCTTGTAAGTTGGGCACCTCCTTCTGCGTGTCCACCACATAAGCTAGGTAGGCCTCACTTCCTTTTCGTAGCATCCTTTTGGCCTGAGCCATGGTCAAAAATTTCTGCGTCTGCCTCTTTCCTCTAAATATAACTTCTTTCTTCCCGGGGATATTTAACTTAACTTTCTTCCCTTTACAGTCTATCTGAGCATCGTTGCTAGATAGCCAATCCATCCCCAAAATCACATCAAACTCCCCTAATTTAAAAGGAATCAGATCAACACTGAAAGATTGCTCCCCTATGCCTATCTCACAGGCGGGGTGAATCTGGTTAACAGGAATAATTTCATGATTGGCTATTTCTACTTGTAAGGGTTCTATCAAGGGTTTAGCCTTAAGTCTTAACTTACGCGCAAAGTCCTTTGATATAAAAGATTTAGTTGCTCCCGAATCAAATAAAACATTTGCACTGACTGAATTTAGAGAAAGGGTACCTGCTATCACATCTGAATCTTTCATAGCATCCTGGACTGTCATGTTGAAAGTCCTCGCAGTAGGTGGCTTATTAGAAGCAGCCCTGCTTGCTCCCGAAGCTGCTGGTTTGTTCATTGGGCAATCCTTCTTCCAATGACCCTGGCGTCCACACTGATGATAATTGGTGGTTGGAACAACGGCAGGGGTTGATGATGGGCACCTAGTTGAATAGTGGCCTTCCCGACCGCACTTAAAACAGGTTACTGGCCTTTCCTTACACTCCCCAGTGTGGTTCCTTCCACATCTGTTACAGGCTGGCAATGGGGGTCGAGACTGGTTGGAATAGGACATTCTTGACTTCTGGCCGCCCTGGCTCACACTCACACTCATTGGCCGCTTAAACCCAGTGTTCCTTCCTGGCAGGGACACTGCTCCTCGATTAAACCTAGTTGGGAAGCTCCTTCCTGCGGAACCTCCACCCATGCTCATACTTTTCCTCTTTATTCCTTTCTTCTCTCTTTCCTTCTGCATCTGTTCACTTCCAACTTCTACAATCGTTGCCTTTTGCACCAGAGTGGCATAGTCCGTAAGCTCAAGGATTGCCACCCTATTCTGAATCCACGGTTTCAGTCCCTGCTGAAACCTCCTAGCTTTCTTTTCCTCGGTGCTCACAAACTCCGGCACAAACCTTGATAATTCAGTAAATTTCGCCTCGTACTCTGCTACAGACAAATCATTCTGCTTTAGCTCCAAGAACTTGAGCTCCATCTGGCTTTCCATAAACCTCGGGAAATACTTCCCCAGAAACAACTGACTAAATCTCTCCCAGGTTATAATAGCACCTGTCTCCATGTTTTTCTTGGCCTCCCACCAGTAGTTAGCTTCTCCTTTCAGAAGGTAGGTAGCAAATACAGTCTTCTGTGTCTCCTCGGTACTCAAAATCTCAAAAGATTTCTCCATTTCCTTTAACCATGCCCTTGCCTCAACTGGGTCGGCTGATCCGTGGAACTCAGGGGGCTTAAGGGACTTAAAAGCCCTGAAAGAGTTTGCCACTGCATTGTTACTTCCTTGAGGGGGTGGGTTGGGTTGACGTTCCAAATTCTGTCTTAGGAGTTGCATAAACTGGCCCATGGGATCCATGCCTGGGTTTGGTACTGGTTGCTCGACCTCGGTTTCTCCTTCTTCAGCCTCTATCTCGAATCCCTCAACATCATACGTTTCCTCTTCCTCTTCATACAGGGAGTCATCCTGTTCCACATAATCCTCATCTTCCTCTTCACTGTGTTCTTGGTTTCTATTATCCTGATTATGGCTTCCCTGGTCCTCAGACCCAGGGTTCGCCCTAGTTCCAATCTTTCTTGGCGGCATGATTCTGATAATAATAAAAACAATTATTGGGAAAAATTCAACGTTAGGTCACAATCATATACAACATTGTGCCTTGCACAGCTCTTATAATGGGGAGAACGTATAACGCAATTCTATTATTTTAAGAAAGTTCTAATACGAAGTGCAGTAATAATAATAATAAAACAGTGATCCCGTCACTATGGAACTGAACTGAAAGGAAACAAATATATACATAATGCGAGAATACATAGTTTGATCTGGTCAAAAGTACAACAGTGCTACAGTCATCTGTCCCAAAAGTGATACACAAGAGTCTATCTGTCTAGTCAGAAAAAGGGATGCTATATACAAGTCAACTATCCCGGAAAATTGGCTCTTACTAAGGCCTCGGCTAACTAGACAACTAGACTATTCCATCATCAATCCTGAATCACACACCGGAACGGGTCAGCTCCCAAACCCTTTCCATCGCACGACGGAAGATATAGTCGGCCTGCCGCCTGGAGATCCTACCATGCCTGTCCCCCTGCAGAGATCTGAGTCTCGCTCGGGACGTGAGCTCTATCCCCGTAAGCTCCCTCCTCAAGGATCGGGGTATAGAAGCCCTGGTCTCATAAGCTCGGGTACGCCTACCCGCCCTCTCTGCATCCAGCTCCCTCCTGGCCTCATCCAGTCGGGCCTCGGCAACAGCCACTCGGGTCCTCAAAACATCCTGAACATATCCATGAGCTAACGAAGACTGCCTCTGGGCAGGGTCAAGAGGTGGTGAATCCGGAGCCGCTGAGGGTGCCTCCTCGGTCTGCCTAGGCTCGGAAGTATGGGTCTCTGAGCTGTCATCATCAGGAATCCAAGATAGTGGTGGAGGGGTAGGGGCTCTGACCACCGGAAGTGTGGGTAAAGGGATACCAGCATACACTACCATAGATCCAACACGCTCCTCAGCTACTGGGACCTCATCCGGGTCCTCCTCATCTGGAATAGCAATAACCTCTGTCTCTGACTCCTCTGAGGGGTCCTCCTCATCTGAAACAGCAATGACCTCCGTCTCAGGCTCCTCTGGGGGGTTCTCCTCATCCTCCTCCATCTCAGGCTCCTCCTGATCCTCAACATCCAGCAATGCCTCATCATGCTCACGCTCGTACATCTCAGGGTCCTCCATCTCAGGCGCCTACACATTAAACGAGCTAAGTTACTATCATGATACTTATAAGGGTTCCTGTAAGGGTTTTAGCTGTCAGTACTACTTTAAGTAGTCCGACCATGAACTTGGCAAGAGTTCTTATTATCTTTGTGAGTTTATTATTTTATCGTCGCATCATCTCTGAGGTTTATAACGCTTAGCTCTGATACCATTTCTGTAACACCCCCAGATCCGGGGTCGGGAATCCGGGTTGTCACGGTCTTTCTTTCCACAATATCACTTTACTTAATTAATAATAAATACCCTCATGCTGTGACCCCACACTAACACACACCACAACTCGTTATAGTCTCAGAGATGAAATTGAAATAAGTACAAGTCTTTGAATCCACAATTTAAAATTATTACAACCCAAAATGATTACTTGATAATTTACAGTTAATTGCCATTATCTGCCACAAGTTATAATTATACATAATTGGATTCTCAAAAGTAGATGGTCTAAACTACAATGGATCTACCTCTGCAGCTATAGCAGCTACAATATCAGCGGGAAGACGCGGGACGCTTCCCACGCGCTTGCGCTGGGTCTGCTGGAGTCTGGCCATCTCTCCTAACTGTTGTTGTGTGATGAAGGAATAAAGCAAGAGTGAGCCTTACAGCTCGCAAGATAATATGTATAGTGGTAACAATAATATAAGTATCTACATGGATACTTACTAGCATCTCTATCATATGCAAGATAATTACTTGCTAGATATAAGTAAAAACAAGGAATGAAGCTACCAATACTTCACCACACTTATATCATATAAAGTTACTTGAACTGCCACCGCTCAAAGTATTATAAGTTTTAAGAAAAACATCCCATAGATGAGACCACAAGTTAAGACTTGAATAGATTCAATCTTTGAAATATTATTGAATGAAAAAGTTATGAGATACTTTATTTAGTCCCGATATATATATATCCACATATATATATCCCGAAAACATTTCCTGGAACCTCTGTTATGTGAAGTATGAACAGAGTTCGAAACATCCAATGAATTTTGGAAAGGAAAAGAATTTTGGCATAAACCCGATATCTCGCTGATCAGGCAAAGATACCAATAAGTAACCTTTTCTACTAGTAGATGGACGAATTCCCCACTGGTCATCACCCTGGTCATAATTAAGACCTATGCTGGACTGCCACTCAGCCACCTATGCATTTGATGGACTCCCACTGAGCCACTTACACAATAATAGACCGTACCTCGGCCTGTCGCTTATGCCGACTCAATGAGAGGGGCTTACTTCCCGAACGTTGGGCAAGTAATCAATTCATTTACCAAATCTGCAACCTTGTTGCGAATATAAAATACACCACAGAGCCGGATTTCCCAGGTTTTGAGCGGGTATTTAAATCCCCTTTAAAAAGGAAGATCTTAAATATAAAAATGAGTTTTGGGATCCGCTCTGACTTTTAAAAATCATTTTGAAGACTCGAAAACACTTTAAAGAGTGTTTGGAGTAAGGCTGATTTAATGAAGTAAATCAGTCCCCAGAATATTAGAAAATATCTGAATATTATTAATTAAATAATATTCCCATAAAGAATAGTCTTTATAAAAATAATTGAAGTAGAAGTATTAAAAATTTATACTTGAAACGAGTATTAAATAACCAAAGATATACTTATATGAAAGTATTATCTTTATTTGAATAATCGAAAATAAGTTTGATTATTTACACCTTATTCTTTAATAAAATAAAGAATATATCTCAGCAAATAATCGGAGTCATAGATCCTCAAATGAATATTCAAATAATATTCAATAAATAAAATAAGCTGAGTCATAATACCTCGAATGAATATTATAAATAATATTCATTAAATAAAATAAAGGAGTCATAAGTCCTCCGATGAATATTCAAATCATATTGAAATAATAAAATAAACTGAGTCATAACCCTCGAATGAATATTCAAATAATATTCAGATAAATAAATAAAATGAGTCATAAGTCCTCGAATGAATATTTAAAATAATATTCAATAATAAAATAAAGTTAAAGTTATCGAATAAACCTTATTCGATTAATAGTTTGGAAAAACTATAACCATATATATATATATAAATATGTATATATATATATCCATATAAACTCTACTCGGGATCCTCGACTCCCGGTTTTAGAAAATATTTTCACCTTTGGGTCCCTATACTAAGGGTGTATGCAAGATACCGCTATCCTCTAGCATAGGTATTATCAACTGAACCAACAGATATATATTTCAAGAATATGAAACAGGTATGCATATATACCATATCACATGCTACAATATATCGCAAGAATTTGCTAAATAACCAATATGCATTTATCGCAAGATCATGCATATACAAATGTATACATCACAACAACAGTATAACGGATAGAATACTTGCCTGAGCGACTTGGGGGTGAGAAAGGCTCGGGACGAGTCTGATAACCTATAAACAACAAGTACGTTGGAATTAAACCAAAATCACTTGTAAACCTATACTTTAACTAACTTAGACTCTAACGCTTGTTTTACGCTCACCGATTCGCTTAAGTCACTCGGGTACCCTCGGCTCCACCATTTTTAATAACTTAACCTTTACGAGTTTTAAAGCGATTCCTTCGCGAATGACTTACCAACTGCCTAACACACTTACCATAAATGTTTCACACATTAATTAACCCTTTTTGGTCTTTAACCTATGTTTCAAAGTAAGGCGAGGGAAAAAGTTTCGTTCGCGAAACGCCGTTACTTGAAACGGTCGTTTCTCCTAAACCGTGCATCGGAATCGAACGAACTACATATCAAAACGAAGCTCGTAACATGAGCTATCTAAACATGGCAGTGGTCATAATCTAGCAGGGGGTTCTCGGGTCCTAATGCTATGCACAAAAACAGTCCAAAGAAAATCGGACGTTACGACGGCTATGTTTACGTGATTTCCAAATTTCAACCCATTCACAAACAACCCAAATCAACCTCAAATCCAACATACAACCATCCTCCATCCTTATCACATCATAACAACCCCAACCAATTCAATTTAACCATTCATACTTATGCTTAAACTTTACTTTAATCATTCTTAAGTTCCTTTAAATCAAAACCACAAAATTACCATTTCATTTCACTACCATTCCAAATCTCAAACTCTAATCATAACAACAACTACAATAACATCCTACTTCATCAAAATCACCTTATAATATACATGAACCTAGGGTTTGAAAATGGTATACCTTCCTTGAAGTGGTGGGTTGGGCTAGGAAGCCTTAAGAAGCTTGGAGAGGCCTTAGGAAAGCTTGGATCTTCAAGAAAAACAAGAAAAGTTCAAGTAAAAAAAAAACTTGAAAACACTATTCATTGTCTTCTTCATTGATTAAATGGAGAAGCTAGAGAAAGAATTAATGGCTTAAACTCATGATATAGCCATAACTAAGCATAAAGATGGTTAGGGAATTTTCTTACCAATTAAGGATGCTTGGATCTTGATTTTGAGAATTTTATCTTTGAAAAAAGTGAAAAGCCGAGAGCTAGGTGATGAACAAATGCCTTGGCTGATTTTTTGATTCTTGATGAAATGATTTGCTAGCTTGGTTGGCTTGGTTTTGTTTTTTGATTTAGCAAATTACTACCTTGCCCTTGAATTTGTGTGGTCCTTAATCAACCACACCTCCCTTCTTCCCATGTCATGCTTACCTCATCCTCATGATGTCATCCTTCCTTCCTTGTCTTCTTTCTATTGGTTGGATGACATCACTCTCATTAATCCCTTTGATTAGCTTCCTAATCGTTTGCCTAATGACCGCTGATCTGTTATACGGTTCGCTTAACTTTCGTTCTCGTTTATCGTTTGAAGGATCATACCCGGGATCTTATTACTTAGGTTCCCTTAACCTTTCTCAATACATTATATTCCTTTTTATGATCCTCTATTATAATCCTTTAATTTAAATCCTTTTTATTCTGTTACCTTATACTCAATTCTCTCCGTATCTTGTGGATTTCCGGGAAAAACCAAAGTGTTCGGAATTGGGTTCTGACGATATTTACATACACTTATATACTTCATAGAGTACTAATAATATCCCAGAATATCCATAACAGAACCCCTACATAGTGTGACATGAAAAGTTTTCTCATTCAGCTAAAACACTATTCACAAGGGTTACAAAAAGTTGAAAAATTTTGGGGTTATTACACTTAGCCTTAGAAACTACTCAAAACTTGAAAATGTTTTGAGATTTACATTCAACCCCCCTTCTGTAAATCTCATTGTTAGTCCACTGGGAATAACAACCATAACATATTTCTTCTTTGCAATAGACATGACATTCACTGGACCAAATAGATCAACATGTAGTAGGTGATAAGGCTCAAGAATTGAAGATTCATTGTTGCTCTTGAATAAAGATATTCTTTATTTTGCCTTTTGACAGGAATCATAAAGGCCATCGGGAGCAAATACTGATTTTGGCAAACCTCTCACAAGATCTTTCTTTACTAGTTCATTTATATTATTGAAATTTAAATGAGAGAGTTTCTTGTGCCAATTCCAGCTTTCTTCAATTGATGCTCTACTTAACAGACAGATTGTAGAACCATCAATACTTGTTGAAAGCTTGGCTTCATAAATGTTACCATGCCTGTATCCTTTCAGAACAACTTTGCCTGTAGATTTGCTTACAACTTCACAGTGTTCTTCAAAGAAATCCACATGATAACCTCTGTCACAGATTTGACTAACACTGAGCAGATTGTGTTTAAGTCATGAGACCAGAGCTACTTTTTCAATGATGACATTCCCCAGATTGATATTGCCATATCCCAAAGTTTTTCCCATATTTCCATCTCCATAAGAAACACTTGGGCCAGCTTTCTCCACAAAGTCTGATAGCAGGGCTTTATTTCCAGTCATATATCCTGAACATTCACTGTTCAGAACTAGGATGTTTTTCCTGTTGCCCTGCAATCACAAAGACCACTAATGATTAGTTGTAAGGACCCAGACTTGCTTGGATCCTTTGGCCTTATTAAGTTTATTAACATTTGCAGCGGATTTAGCATCAAAATTTATGTTAACAGTTTTCTTATCAGCATTTATAGTATCAGACTTTGTATCAAAACTTACACTAGAAGGAATAATGCTAACTTTCTTTAAAGAATGTTTTATTTGATAATAATCATAGTACAAACTATGATATTCCTTACAAGTATAAATGGAATGCCATAAACTACCACAATGAAAACAAGGATTTTGTGGCCTATATCTAACAGACTGACTCTTAACTCCTGACTTTGAAGTTAAGGAGTTTATGTTCTTATTTTTCCTGCAAAAAGAAGCCAGATGGTTAGAATTTCCACAGTTATAACATTTCTTTCTAGGAGCATTAGGAACAGGCTTATAATCATTACTTTTATTCACACCTTCCTTTCCATTCCTATTTTTCCTAGGTGGCTTTACCTTGTTTACATTCTTAACATCTTTCAGCTTATGCTTAAGCTGCTTCTTTGTCATTATGCCTATGTTTACTTCAGTTGGCTTACCCTGTTTTGGTTTGTCAGAAGTTAATTTTTCTTTAACTTCTGATTTATCAATATCAGACTTTACAGCTACAAACTTAACAGGATTTACCTTTGGCTTTTGTTTAATAACTATAGGCTCAATCTCTACAGTTCCCTTATCATTCTTATCATCTCCATAACCTAAGCCCTCTTTCCAGTTTCCACTACTAAGAATATCCTGATTTGCTTTACCAGAGTTAGTCCAAGTCCTGATAATCTCTCTTTCCTTTTCTAACTCAGTTTTTAGAGATTCATTCATTTTAAGTACTTCATCCCTAACATAGAAAATATCATCACTATCTTTCTGAGTTTGATGGAACATGACTAACTCTTTTTCTAAATAATCATTCCTCTTTTTATAAGCAAGATTTTCAGAAGTTAATCTTTCACATGTTAAAGTTTGATCTCTATAACTAATGAACATGGTTTTAAGATATCTTCTCAACTCATTAATATCATCAGTATGAAAGGCATAAGTAGTTTGAGGTACCTTTAACTCAACAACATCAGAACTGCTATCAGCATTTGCCATCAAGGCATAGTTCACCTCACTTTCAGAATCTGAAGTGTCTGTCCAGCTTTTCTTCTTTGTGATAAGAGTCTTGCCTTTGTCACTCCTCACTTTCTTGCAATCAGCATTTGACATTTATGTATTCTCCTCTGTCAGACTTTCCTCCTTTGCCTTCAGATTTTCTGAAACTCTTCTTATCAGAACTTGCACCTTTCCTGGAAGACTTCTTTCCCTTTCTGAATTTCCTGTATGCAATCCTTGTAATTCTTTTCACCATAAGAGCACACAACTTCATCATCTCTTCATCATGATCAATCTCAGGTAAGCTTTCAGTTTCTGAGTCATCATCAGTATCAGAACTTGATGATTCAGTATCAGACTTTGTGATGAGAGCTTTTCCTTTGCCTTTCCTTGAGGCAGCTGCTTTGGGGGATTCCTCCTCAGCCTTAAGAGCAACTGTCCTTAACTTTCTTCCATTCCTCTTGCTTCTTTGTTCCATCTCAAGTTCATGAGTCTTGAGCATCCCATAAATTTCATCAAAAGTTGTTTCTTCAAGAGCATATGTGTCTCTTATAGTGGTGGCCTTCAAATCCTAACATTCATGAAGAGCTAATAGGAATTTAAGATTTGAATCTTCAAGATCAATTTCCTTGGCAACTAGTGACAAATCATTCAAGAGTTTGACAAATCTGTCATATAAACCAGTTAATGACTCATCGGGCTTTGAGTCAAAGTGTTCATACTCTTGAGTGAGTATAGTCTTCCTGTTTTTCTTAATTGAATCAGTTCCCTGGCATCCTGTCTCCAAGGCATCCCATATCTCCTTTGCAGTCTTGCAGTTGATTACCCTGTTTGACATTACATTATCAATGGAACTATGCAAAAAGTGTCGTACCTTAGCATCCTTAGCAATCGATGAGATATCTTCAGCAGTGTAGTCACTCTTCTCCTTTGGAACAGACTTTGCTGGTTCACCTACAACTACAACATAGAGTTTGGTTGGCTTGTGTGGTCCTTCATTGATTCCGTCAAGGTATTCTGATCTGTAGCTTCCAGAAACATAGACATCCTCACCTTCCATATGGGATATTCAGATGGTTTCAGTATGGGAACTCTAATAGTCTCATATCGACTATGGATTTGAGTCTTTGGAGGTTCTTCAGTTTTGGTGGGATTGGTTGGAGTTTGTTCTTCTTCAGACATGATTGTTTTTGGATCTTAAACTGTTTGTGTGTTAACAAATCTGCTCTGATACCACTTATTGGGTCACACACACTGTAGAAGGGGGTTGAATACAGTGTTTATCACAATCAAATCGAATATAATAACACAAGTAATAGAAAACAGATTTTATTCAACACAATAAACTCTGTTACAATATGGAACTGTCCTCTCTCAGTGATGAACAACTTATCACGAGAGCTGCTAGGGTTACAATAAATAATAACTTCGATTATGATAACACATATAGTGTAAATCCTATGTTTATTTTTATATATTACACAGTTACAAGATAATCTCTAATTGATATTGAATATGATTCTGTATCCTAAAATATATCAATTAGATATCTTCTTTTCCAAGTCTTCTATCTTCCGTAGAAATCTTCTCCATGCATATCTCTTCTTTATTTAGTCTTGATCTTCTTTCCTTTCAATCAGCCTTTCCTTAACTGTTCGTCCTCCCGCAGTTAAGTTCTGATATCCATCTTCTGATAATTATCTCCTGATAATTTAAGTACTGATATCCTTAAGTTCTGACTTCCAGTAAGTGCTGATTTTAGTAAGTACTGATATTTCCTGTTTGTTAAGATCAGAAAACTAAACATTAAACACATTAGACATGACATCTCAAATATATCTAACAATTATGGTTCATTTCCTACCAATATTGGTAGGTTTTGAATTGGGAGAAATTTTTGAAATTCTGATTTTTCCTCCATGTTTGAATTTTTTTTATTTGGCTCCATATTTGAAATTTTCGTGAAATTAAGGTTTATTTCCTACCAGTATTGGTAGGTTTTGAGTTTGGCAAAATTTTTGAATTTTTGGTTTTGGCTTTATGTTTAAAATTTTGGTGTTGGCTCCATGTTTAAAATTTTGTGAAAATAAGGTTTATTTCCTTCCAATATCGATAGGCAGAGATGTTCACGACCGATCCAAATTTTGATGGAAATCGAGCCGAGCTTTAAAATTTTTTTGACGAGTAAAGTCGAGCGAAACTTTTTTCTCGAATAAAAAATTGTGTTACAAATCAAACTCGTTAACTAACGAGCCAAGTCGAGTGGATCCGACTACGATTTTTCTCCATCAATACGAGCCAGGTCGAGCCGAGTCAAGCTGAAGTAAAAAATTCTGGCCAAATTACTGGTTGACTGTTAAAATAGCAAACTAAATATATTTTTTTCTAAAAGTTTTATCATATCACTTATATATATATATATATATCTTGACATCCGTACAGTTGGATCAATCATAAATATTTTTAAAAAAATAAAAACATCAATATTGGACTAATCGCTAGTAAGAAGAACTAGTAAAACCATTTGTTAATTGTTAAAATAATAAACAAAATAATTTTTTTTCTATAATTTTGTCATATCACCAAAATATATAAATCTTGATATCCGTACGGTTGGATCATTCATAAATATTTAAAAAAAATTGAAACATCAATATGAAACTAAACACTAGTTAAAAGTACTATTCGAAAAAGTGGTTGATTGTTAAAATAACAAACAAAATAAATTTATTTTTTTCTAATTTTTTTTCATGTCACTAAAACATATAGATCGTGATATCGGTACAGTTGGATCATTTATAAATATTTTTAGAAAAATTGAAACATCAATATGAGACTAAACGCTAGTCTGAAGAACTAGTCAACCTACTGGTTGGCTGTTATAATAGCAACTTGAATACATTTACTTTTTTCTAATAATTTTATCACATCATTAAAATATATAGATCTTGACATCCATACAGTCGGATCATTCAAAAATAATTTAAAAAAAATTAAAACATGAATATATGATTAAACACTAGTTAGAAGTACTATTCGAACAATTGGTTGATTGTTAATATAAAAAAATTATTTTTTCTAAATTTTTTTTCATGTCACTAGAACATATAGATCTTTACATGCGTATGGTTGTATTATTTTTAAATATTTTTTAGAAAGTCGAAACATCAATATGGTACTAAACGCTATTTAGAAGAATTGGTCAAACTACTGGTTGACTATTAAAATAACAAAATAAATACATTTTTTTTCTTATAAATTTATCATATTACTAAAATATAAAGATCTTGACATTCTTATGGTTGGATCAATCATAAATATTTTTATAAAAATCGAAACATGAATATAGGACTAAACACTAGTTAGAAGTACTATCCCAACCATTGATTGATTGTTAAAATAACAAGCAAAATAAATTTATTTTTTTCTACTTTTTTATCATATCCCTAAAATATATGGATCTTGTCATCCGTATGGTTGAATCATTCATAAATATTTTTTTAAACAAATGAAACATAAATATGAGACTAAGCACTAGTAACAAGCGTTGATCAAACTATTGGTTGATTGTTAAAATAGCAAATCAAATACATTTGTTTTTTTCTAATATTTTTATTATATCACTAAAATATATAGATATTGATATCTGTACTGTTGGATCATCCATAAATATTTTAAAAAAAATCAAAACTTTAATACGGGGTAAAAAGAACTGGTCAAACTACTGGTTGACTATTAAATTAGCAAGCCGAATACATTTATTTTTTTCTAATAATTTTACCATATCAATAAAATATATAGATCTTGACATCCGTACGGTTGGATCATTCATAAATATTTTTTAAAAAACTGAAGTATTTTATGGGACTAAACACAAGTTAGAAGGACTATTCAAAAGAAATATTCCTTATTCCAAAAATTTTGTCATGTCACTCAAACATATAGATCTTATCATCTGTATGATTAGATCACTTTTAAATATTTAAAAAAAAATCGAAATATCATTATGGTACTAAAATGCTAGTAAAAAGAACTGGTCAAACTACTGTTGACAGCGAAAATAACAAACCAAATATATTTATTTTTTTCTAATAAATTTATCAAATCACTAAAATATATAGATCTTCACATCTGTACGGCTGGAGCATTCATAAATACTTTTCTTTTCCAAATTTTTTTCCGAGTTTCCTTTCGCTATAAAATGACTTTCTACTTTTGAAATTATATTTTATCGAAATGTTTCGATATGTATTTTTTTTAAAAAATAATTATAATTTATCTAATATAAGAGAAACACGAGAATGTAAGTATAATCAACTATTTTTTTTTAATTCCACTACCAAAATGAATACATCTTTATGTCTTTAGAGTTTGTTTAAAAAAAATGTGACAAACGATCAACAAAAAACACGAAAATGCACATTTTTCTTTGTTATTGGTCATTGCCTACCAATACTGATAGGAATTAAACATTTTACTTTATAGATTTATTAAAAAAATATATGAGCTTAATTTTAAAAAATCCAATATTTTACATACATATTGAAAATCAATATGTCTAATCATCCGCACGGCTGGATTACTGGAAAAAATTTAAAATGTATAACACCTAAACAATCCATAATTTTGAGTATAAAACCTAACTCAAACTTCAAACATTTTCGCTCCTTCATTTTCTAAATGATTTTATTGTTTATAAATCTTTTCTTTTTCAATTTTTTTTCCTAATTTTCTTTCACTATAAAATGACTTTCCACTTTTGAAGTTATATTTTATCGAAATATTTTGATATTTATTATTTTTTTCAAAATAATTATAATTTATCTAAATATTAGAACAACGGGAATGTAAATATAATCAACTAATATTTTTGAATTTTACTACTAAAATGAATACATCTTTACGTCTTTATAGTTTGTTCAACAAAAATGATAAAAAACAAGAAAATGCATATAATAACCCACACGTCTAAAATAAAATTTCTTTCATGACCACTTGTGCCATGATATCTTTATCATTATTTTCACCGCTCATGTTCCTCCTTATTTTTGTTCTTACTTCTCTTTTTCTCCCATACTTCTCTCTCAAAGAGGCTTTAATCTTGATACCTCATGCAATATAGATGGAGAAATTTTTGATGCCATTTGAAATCACTGGCCCTTTAGATCTATGCTCTGATACCAAGTGTAAAAAATAGAAAGCTGATATTTGAACACAGACGACACAATATTTGTATATATGTTAACTGGGAAAAACAAATGATGGATCTTATCCCATACATTAAAGACTACTAGTGAATGGATGCTAAAAACCAGCAACTATATTCCTATTTTGACTCCACTACTCCCACACTCCTGAAAACTCTAAACAACCAAATGACTAAATCCTATGCATTACAACAGACTGATTACAATGTTTATTTTAAAACAAAACAATCAAACAATTAAATAAAGACAATACTTAAATAATAGGTTTAAGATTATTCCAACACATACGTTTACATAATTTAGAGACTTTTGTATTTACATTCTATGGACTTATCTAATTCTGCACCAGCAGTACAACCCTTTCTATTTTCATTTTAAGGTTGGGGGAGTTGTATTAAGAATCTATGCTTATAACTTCTATGCATGAGTTATAGAAACAGTACATCAAAGGCAAAGACAGAATACAAGACAGCAGTATAGTCCATTACTTTAAAAGATTCTGAGAATGTACAAAATTTTGCTGGAAAGTACGATTGTTATGCTGCAAGAAGCTTGGACTGGAGAGCTAAGAAATGCTATTATGGTGATCATTATGTGATGGATAATTATAGTGATTTCAATGGTAATAACCATCATTGTATCTGTTCAAACCAAGCTATGGACAAACAGTATAATCATGGTTGCCCTCCAAGAAATTGTAATTGCATGTCTTCACATGGGAATATTTCGTTAGGCATTTCCCCTGCCAGGGTACAATCCATCAGCACCACCAGTTGTCCAGTTCCTGAATATTACCGCAATTCCCCTCCACAAGAAAAGTCTTATGATCATCCATTCTATTCTGCATTTAGCCAGGACAATCTATCAGGCTGCGTTATAATGTGAGCTTGTTAGACCTGTGCTGGAGTGATTGCTCATTGTTTTTTAATTTCGAAGATTAAGTTTCAGGATCATGTCCTTGGGAATAGTTTTTAATTTTTGTACAAGAGAAGTGAAAGTAACTTCATGTGCGTGTATGTAAAGCCTTTTTGCCATTTTTTTTGAATTATGATGAAGTTACAAAGTTACTTTCTCTAGTAAGTGTGGAGGTTTCTATATAAAAGCTAGGATATTTCATCATATTCTTACATCATATTTGTTTTAATTATCCTGAATGGCAGTGTTTGGTTTGTTTTTGATTTTATTTGCAGATAGTATAATTAAGGTTTCAAATGGCAACCAAGGCCTTTGGCCAAATCGTTGTAATTCCCCTCTCATGTAGAGGGATCGAAGTCCCACCTCTCCAACAATAATACGTTGGTGGAGGGTTGTGATGCCCTTTTGTGGGCTTGCAGGTTGACTCTGCCTTGTTTACGTGTTTCCACTCTAGTAAAAAACATAATTAGGGAGATAAGCTCATACTTCATAGTCGTCGCTGTGGTCGTTGCAGCTTTGCAGATTGCCTACGGTGCTGTGCTTACATGTTGGAGTTGCCAAGATTGCTGGTTTGTCTGGAGCTGCGATCAGTTCTTTAAGCAAATATGGTGTCAATTGCATTGGAATTCTAGTAAGGCCCGATGCCTTTACATTTTTTCATCAAATATTCCAAAGCTAATTAATGTAACCAGCTTTATTCCCTTATTAAACATTACAAAAACACGGCAAAAGTCTTCACACTTACATAAACAGCTTTATTCCCTTATTAAACATTACAAAAACACCGCAAAAGTCTTCACACTTACATGGAATACTGCCTGCCCAATTCTGAACAAAATTTCAAAGGACTTCAAAGTTCAAACACAAGCAGGAACAAGCTAGGAGCTATCTGCTCACATCACAGTGTAGCCTGAATTAGCAAAAGAAGAAAACAAAACAAAAAAAGTACAAAGTAGCCTGTTGGGTTGTCATCAAGATATATCCGATCAGAAGTCTTTTCTTGCAAAGGTGAATCCGGATAGAACTCAGGCACAGGTGGTGCTGATGGAATGTACGGAGGGGGCGGACATGGAATCCCTACCGATACACTCTCAGGTTGAGGCATGTACCCACAGTTTGTCGAATAGCAACCAATTCTTGAAGAGCAAGTTTTATGAAGATCACTGCAGTCATTATGCACGGCATTCCTATGCAAGTTTCTTGTAGAACAAGATCCAATCTTGCCGTCTAGATCTTGTACATGTCCATCTTCTTTGTAAGTTAGCTTCATCCCATTTTTCTTCTTTGTAAGTTAACTTCATAATTAACTACATGTTTCAGTGGTGAGTTTGGTCTGGGAAAATTTGGCAAGTCTTTCTGATCAATGCTAGCCCCTAACACGTGCTCAGATTCTATCCCATTCATCAAAAGAATCTCAATAAGTTTCTGCGGATCTATAGTACCCGCAATTGTAACCTTTCCTATTTCATTTGGATGTAAAAATATTCTGCGCACCCCTTGAATATGTTGCAGTATTTTTTCCATATTTTTCAAACAGACATCGCTGTGAATATTGGTCTTCAGAATGAAAGTCTCCTCTCCAACAGCCGGTTGATCCATTAAAGTAACTATCAAGTTATCTTGTGATCTAGCAGCTCCTTGCTTTTCAGTTTCTAATCAATTCAGATATAGAGTATGAGGATTATGGTATTTTAAGATTGTTTCATGTGCAAACCGTCAACAATAAATCTATATATGGTGGCATTGACACGGTTGATTCCCCTATTCTTATAAAAAATAAATAAAATGATAGAGCTTTTATTTTTAAAAAATAAAAAAAATCCATCAAATGGAAAAATAGAAAATTAATCAAACATACGAGTACTACCGCACACGAGTTCCGATGAGATATGACGTTTAGAGAGTAATAGTAATGACGATCAACCGTTTAACTATAGTCTATACAGGGCCGTCAATTAGGGTAAGTAACAAGTCCTACCGCGCGCACATGACCCCCAATTTAAAAAGACCCCAAATTTATTAAATATGAATAAATATATCATAATTTCTGGCACTTTTAATAAACTCGATCATGAATTTTTAATATGAAATCTAACTTGTGGTGGAGTTGTTCAATGATTCATTTTTAATGAACTTTAAATGCTTTAGAGATATGCATTTTTTCACTTATACGAGACCCTTAAATTTTATTTAGCTCGGGGCCCCTCCCAAAAAATTGAGACGGGTCTCGATACATAAGTCTATAGATACATCTAAGCTAGAACTATGACATGCATTTGGCACAGGTAAAATGATATGTACTATAAGTTTGTAATAGTTAAACACACTCACATAGTCACATACTTGCGCTAACTTTCATAAAATTCGGATAATCGATATTTATAAAGGAAGTGAGGGAGACACCTTACTATATTAAGAGGTGTTGGGTATGTAAAATAAGTTTCGATTGACCAAAAGTATAACTTACCAAAATGGTTACAAAAAACAATTTTATGTAGATGTTGAATAGATCCATGCCAAAACTATAAGATATCATGGCATTTACTAACACGTACTCAAATATAGAAGTATATACAAAATAAGTTTAACTTCGAACTTCATGATGAAGAAAGCAAACAAATTAACAACACGTAGAGGTCGATCGAAAACTTACAATAACGAGAAGATCTGCCAAAATCCAACAAAACGTAATGATCTCAGATCCAAGAGAAGGGATCTCTTATTCGATTTGGATCGATTGCGGTAGTTGACTTTTTACAATCCTGAAGAAAAATAGTCATAATTTCTTACTATCAGAAGATACAAGTCATAAAGGATATGCAGGGATCTTAAATTAAACTAAATGTTTGATACAGATCCATAAGATTCAACCTTGCATTAGACTAACATATATACATATCAAACAATATAGTTCATATTTTCTATGATATTATGTCAAAGAAAAAAATGGTGAGACAAATATATACTGACGATTGGAATTTAATATCTACTGATTTACAAGGCTACAAGTCTAGAATACCGAGAGCAAGACAATCTTTTATCAGCAAGGAGCAAATCGTAATCATGAAATGATGAAGTATAATTTGTATTGATAGAATGTAAACAACGAACGGGAAACAAGTGAGATCTCATAAACTAATTAATTAAGGATCCAGATCAACAAGATTTAAGCCGTAAAGCAGATGCCTAATCCAGATCTGTAAGATCGAACATGGCTTATACTAACATACCTACGAAAAAGGAAAGAAAATTAAAAAAGAGAAGATATACCAAGAAAAGAACTTGGATCGGAGATGTATGCTGGCTTGTGCTGCACCTGGATCGTGGCGCCGAATTCGGCGTGCTATCCTTTGATTGTTGATCATCATTATCAGAATGCCATTGTGTTCCCGCTTCAGAGTAGTTCTTGTTATCCCAATCTTATTTATATATAGATACGCTCCTAGGGTTTAGATACGGTAATTAAGGTAGACTGTAAAAATTTAGTAACGTGCAATAATTTTTTTTTAACTTATCCTTTACTTGCTCTTCACTGTTTCATTTTTATATTATTAGGTTGTGGATAACATCATACACCTCGTAAGCCATTTTAGTCGAGTACATTCTTATACTGCCCAGCTTTAGAGTTGGGTTTCCCAAGGTACCCAACTTCTTATTCATCTTCCCATTCTACCACCTTTTTCAATTTCTCACCTTATTTCGTTCTCTCTACTCCATCTCACATATATCCTACATTTCTATTCAAGCACAAGTTTTAAGAATGATTGATTGCCCTTCTCCGACCATTTCTTCTAGAGAATCTCCTAATTGTTCCAGAGGCCCGTGGCTCCCGTTTGATATCGGATAAAGCAAATCTTGGTTTTCGTTTTCCGAATAAGTCAACTTCAAAGTGGATTTGTTGTGCGAAGAGTGTGTTATGACCCGTGGCCACCTGCCCGGAAACCGTAATGTATCATTTTTATATTTC
Organism: Apium graveolens; assembly: GCF_009905375.1. Taxonomy (NCBI): domain Eukaryota; kingdom Viridiplantae; phylum Streptophyta; class Magnoliopsida; order Apiales; family Apiaceae; genus Apium; species Apium graveolens. Next base: position 161,789,116 of record NC_133656.1, on the reverse strand, counting down.
ATAACAATATTATTTTTATTTTTAAAATATATTTACTGTAATTATGTTATTATTTCAAGTTTTTATTTTATATTTCAAAATTACTTAAATAACTAAATTTATTAAATTTAATGATTATAAAAACAATATTAATAATTTCATTTTGAATTTATAATTAAAGATTTTTAAATTATTATTATATTCATTTCTTAAGAATTATCACATCTGACTTTTGATTGAGTAGCTTTTCAGTGGGTAGTCAATTTCAATCTTTTTTAAAAGAAAATCATCAGCTTTTCACCATGTTGTCACTTCAAAATTTTTGAGTGTGCTATCCCTTCAACTTATTATTGCTTGTATAAAAATATCTTATAAATAACATCCACCGGAGTTTAGAATCAAACAAACTGATCATCTAAATTTTTAAATTTATATAATCATGAATACTTTCCTACTCAAAGAAATTGCAAGATTAACTGCAATATATGATTTAAGTGCTGCCGATGATGATCAGGACTATCAACATGAGCCAGAAACAAATGAAGATGTGGCTGATGAGATAGATAATGACGAGCAAGATGATTTAGATGACAAGCAAGATAATTTAGATGACGAGTAAGAGCATATCCAACTACTCCCTTGTTTGCTATGTAATGAATTTTATTTTAATGTTTAGGTGATGTATTTTAATTTTATGTAATATATTTTATTTTAATGTTTATGTGATGCGTTTATTTAATAATTTTTTATTTTAATATAATTTTTATTTTATTTCAACAAATTTTAAATTATTTAAATTATAAATAAAAGTATAAGGTGAAAGTTAAAATGAGTAAATGTAAGTTGGTTTAGTTAAAAAAGAAAAAGAATTGATAAAGCATGTGGAGAGAGAGAAAATGTGAGAGAGAATGAAAAAGGTGGGCATGAATCAAATATATATCTTGTTTCCTATCGTGCACCCTGTAAACCTTTATAAACTGTTTTGTGTACATGTTTCATACAACCGTGTTTAAAATTTCATAAAAATCATACCCTGGGCCATGACAAAACAACACTGATATGAGAATTATATAGTAATAGGATTGCATGTGCAAAATTGGGTAAAGCTTAAAACCCGCAAAAGAGATTTTCGTAATAAAATGTTGTTATATATCTGCCATGCTATCGTATTGCTAAATAATTGCACAATCAGGTTTGTAAGAAATGACCAACTCACCAGATCACCAAGAAGAAGAAATCCAAACCCAAGACCCAGAAGTGAATCCAGAAACCACCATGATGAGCAGACTTGCTCAGCTTTTGCATCAACCTGTAGCCCTAAAGTTGGAAATTTCAAACATTTTCAATTTGTTCATCCCCCAGAGTTCTTAGATTTTCCAGACCCGATAAAAGCTCAGTCGTGGTTAAGAGAAATGGAGAAAGCGTTTGAGTTAACAGAAGTTAAGGATGACAAGAAAGCTCAGTATGCGAGTTATTACCTTAAAGATGAAGCAAGTTTCTGGTGGGAATCTTCGAAGGCGTTGCTGGAAGGAAAGGAGTTATCGTGGGAGAAGTTTACAGAAATTTTTCTGGAGAAGTATTTGCCAAGTTATATGCAAGATCAGTTGGAGATAAAGTTTTGGGACCTTAGGCAAGAAGATATGTCGGTAGCGGAATATGAAGTGAAATTCTCGGAGTTGTCTAGACCTGAATATGTAAATATTGAGGCAAAGAAGGCCAAAAGGTTCCAACAGGGACTTAGGCCGTGGATTAGAAGTCAAGTGGCGTTGTTGGAGATTAAGAATTATGCCGCCTTGGTGCAGAAGGCAATGATAGTGGAAGGAGAGCGTGAAGCTGCAAAAAGAGAAAATGAAGGAAGGAAAAGGAAGTTTGAAAGCTCGGAGCAAGAGCAAGAAAGTTCAAAGTTTAGAGGGAAGTTTGGAAAGAATGGTGGAGGTCAGAACCAAAAGTTTCAAAAGTTTAAGCCCGGTAATGGAGCCCAGAAGAACCGTTTTTAGAAAGCAGGACAACCTGGGAAGAATAATAGACCTCAGATTCAAGAGTGCAAGGTTTGTGGGAAGAGACACCCGTGAAGGTGTAAAAAGTTGAATGTGACCTGTTTCAAGTGCAATCAGAAAGGTCATTACTCATCAGAGTGCCCGAATGGAGCAAAGAAGCCTGATTTGGCTTGTTTCAAATGTGGAAAGGTGGGCCATATGGCCAGAAGCTGCAAGGAGCCTGTTCAGAAGGCCAATGTTCTTAGAATTGCTAGACCGCTGCCCCTCCCAGCACTAACAGCTCAACCCAGAGCTAGGACCTTCAATATGACAATGAAAGATGTTGTGCAGGATGTGGATGTGGTGGCAGGTATGCTCGTTATAAACTCAGTAGAAGTAAAAGTATTGATGGATTCTGGAGCAACTAGATCTTTTGTTTCTAAAAGTATTCTTGATAGACTTGATTGTGTTGCGTACCCTCTGTAACCTAAATTGATTATAAAGGAAGCAAATCAAGAGAAAGTCATTGTTAATAAAGTTTATCCCGATTGTGTTGTGGTTATAGAAGGTCAGCACTTTTCTGCTGACTTAATTCTTTTTAAGTTAGGAGAATTAGAGGTTATATTAGGAATGGATTGGTTGTCAAACCAAGAGGCGCAAATAGAGTGTAAAAGTAAGAAGGTGAGGTTAAGGACCAAGGATGGCGATGAAGTGATATTCAAAGGGAAAAGACAAGAGAAGAAATTTCTAACGGCTATCGAGACGAGGAGATTATTACGTCAAGGATGCGAAGTTTATTTGGCTCATGTTAAGGACGTGGAGAAAGAATTTGTGAGGATTGAAGATATTTCGGTAGTAAGAGATTTTCCTGATGTGTTTTCAGATGAATTTCCTGGACTACCTCCAACCAGAGAGATCGAGCTTACGATTGATTTGGCTCCTGGAATGGAACCAGTATCGAAAGCTCCCTATCGTATGGCGCCAGTCAAGTTGAAGGAATTGGCAGTGCAGTTGCAAGAATTGTTGGATAAAGGGGTGATTCACCCGAGTGTATCCCTGTGGGGTGCACCGGTGTTGTTTGTAAAGAAGAAGGACGGAAGTATGAGGTTGTGCATTGATTATCGTGAATTAAATAAGTTGACGATTGAGAATAAGTACCCTCTACCGCGAATCGATGACTTGTTTGATCGCTAAAAGGAGCTTCGTGTTTCTCCAAGATTGATTTAAGATCTGGGTATCATCAGCTAAAGATTAAAGCGGAGGATATACCCAAGACTGCGTTTCGAACAAGATATGGACACTACGAGTTTTTCGTAATGGCGTTTGGTTTGACGAACGCGCCAGCCGCATTTATGGATCTTATGAACAAAGTATTCAAGCAATATCTGGATAAGTTCGTTATAATATTTATTGATGATATACTGATATACTCCAATACGGAAGAAGATCATAAGGAGCATTTGAGGATTTCCTTGGAAATTTTGAGAAAAGAAAGGTTGTACGCCAAGTTTTCGAAATGTGAGTTTTGGCTAAAGGAAGTGCAATTTCTTGGACATGTAGTTAATAAGGAAGGAATCAAAGTAGATCCAGCCAAGATAGAAGCTGTGATGAATTGGGAAAAACCCAAGACTCCTACGGAGTTCAGAAGTTTTATGGGATTAGCCGGATACTATAGAAGGTTTGTGCAAGATTTCTCTAAGATTGTTGTTCCACTTACTAAGTTGACAAGGAAGAACGAGAAGTTTGTGTGGACGGATAAATGCGAGGAAAGCTTTCAAGAATTGAAGAAAAGATTGGTAACCACCCCAGTGCTGGTGTTACCAGATGAGAAAGGAGAATTTGTGATTTTTAGCGATGCTTCGTATAAAGGACTTGGATGTGTGTTAATGCAACACGGGAAGGTAATAGCATATGCATCAAGGCAACTCAAGCCGCATGAACAGAAGTATCCTACGCATGATTTGGAATTGGCAGCAATTGTGTTTGCCCTTAAGATTTGGAGGCATTATTTGTACGGGGAAAAGTGTGAGATCTATACAGATCATAAGAGTTTAAAGTATATTTTCACTCAGAAGGAGTTGAATATGAGACAAAAGAAGATGGTTAGAATTGATCAATGATTACGACTGTGCAATAAATTATCATCCTGGAAAGGCGAATGTGGTAGCAAACGCTTTAAATTGCAAGGAAAGATTGAATATGTTAACGTCATCAGAAGAATTGATCAAGAATTTCAAAAAATGGAAATAGAAGTGCATACTCCAGAATTTGTAGGTGAAGCAATGTATGCTATGTCATTTCAATCTAAAATTTTGGAAAAGATTAGATGTTGTCAAGAGCAAGTGATGAATCACGAAAATGATAAGTTGTCAGGAGAAGAAATCAAAGCTCAAAAGGATGAAAGAGGAATATATCGTGTTAACTCACATATTTGGATACCTAACGTTGTGGAGCTAAAGCATGAAATTTTGCAAGAACGCATAACTTGAGATTTTCGATTCACCCTGGAAGTACGAAAATGTACAAGGATTTAAAAGAAAGTTATTGGTGGCCAAACATGAAAAAGGAAATTGCGGACTGGATAAGTAAATGTTATGCGTGTCAAAGAGTAAAAGCGGAACATCAGAGACCAAGTGGATTGCTTCAACCACTGGATATACCAGAATGGAAATGGGAACATATCGCGATGGATTTCGTGGTAGGATTACCAAAGACCAAGTCTAATCATGATGCAATTTGGGTGGTAATCGATCGATTGACGAAATCAGCGCATTTCTTGACGATGAACGAAAGGTTTTCATTAGAAAAGTTGGTCAAATTGTATTTGGATGAGATTGTGATGCGTCACGGAGTTCCAGTATCTATCGTGTCTGATAGAGACCCGAGGTTTAACTCGAAGTTTTGGCGATAATTTCATGATCATTTGGGAACTAAGATGAAAATGAGTACGGCATATCATCCGCAAACTGAAGGACAAAGTGAAAGGACAATACAGACGATCGAGGATATATTGTGAATCTGTGAAATAGATTTCAAAGGAAATTGGGACGATCATTTGCTATTGATTGAGTTTTCCTACAACAACAGTTATCACGCAAGTATTGGCATGCCGCATTATGAAGCGTTGTATGGAAGAAAGTGCAGATCCCCTACATATTGGGACAAAGTTGGTGAGCGCAAATTATTTGGCCCAGAGCTAGTTCACAAACAAAAGAAAAGGTGGAAATGATTCGAAAAAGATTAATTGCTGCTCAAGATCGACAAACGAAGTATGCGAATCGAGAACGAAAAGATGTGCAATTCGAGCCTGGAGACAAAGTCTTGTTAAAGATATCTCCTTGGAAAGGTTTAACCAGATTTGGAAAGAAAGGGAAGTTGAGTCCTAGGTTTATTGGACCATTCGAAGTACTGCGACAAGTTGGAAAAGTGGCCTATGAATTAGCGCTACCTTCGCAAATACAACATCTTTACAATGTATTTCATGTATCTCTTCTAAAGAAGTATAATGCTGATGCAAGCCGTGTGATCCAAGTGGAACCAGTGGGAATCCAACCAGATTTGTCTTATGTGGAACAACCAGTTCGAATCCTAGATCGGAAAGAGAGGACGCTTAGAAATAAAGTTGTACCTTTAGTTAAAGTGTTGCAGAGAAATCCATTAGTGGAAGAGTCAACTTGGGAATTAGAAAGCGAAATGCAAGAAAAGTATCCCCATCTCTTTGCTTAGACTAGATTCTGGGGACAAAATCCCTTTAAGGGGGTAGATTGTAATGACTGGGAATCTCGCGACGTAATTAAATAAATAAAGTATAATTTCTGTGGAGTGATTATAAATTATGTGATTAAGTATTGATTAATTGTCTTTATTGTATATTAGTATCTGGGAGCGTGGTTAGATGCATTCCAATTTAAAGAGTCAGCTTAGGGGTTAAGCTGTGTTGTCGGGCCGTCAGATAGAACGGAACCCGTCTTAAAAAGAGATTAAAGTGTTTAAATGTGAAATATATGTGTTTGTGTGAAAAGCAATGTTTAATTAAGTATTACGTTTGTTAGTCCCTTAACAATATAGCAAGAATTACAGAAGGGGGGTTGAATGGAATTCTTGAACCTTTTTCTTGAAATAAAAATGTTCAACTCGATTATAGATATATTTGTTTTAATTAGCACAATGCGGAATGTAAACTTGAATGAATCAAAACATAAGTAATTAAAAACAAGAGTCTTTAAAAACTTTCTGGTGGATTTAAACAATTTCACCAGAGATATATATATAATATATCGAGAGGACTCTGTGTGCAGAAATGCTCACAGCTGCTTACAAAATGGAACTACTGAGAATACAGGAAATGCTAAAGATTATGCTTACAAAGATTTCTCTGTTTGTGTGTTTCTCAGCTATCTCAATCATTTTTCTATTTGCTACTCTCTTGGTTTATATATTACCAAGATTACAAAGTCAAAAAGACTGAACAAATATAAAATCTAACAATCTTGATCTTTGCTGCTTTTCATCCTCTATTACTCAGTTAATGGGCTTCCACAGTGTGTTTGTATCCAACTCGACGGCTGTGTGTCAGCTTTCACTGTTCAACTGATGTTTGAATTCTTGATATGATCATCCGTCGACTTTCAGATCATCCGTCGATGACATGATTGATCATCCGTCGACTGCTATGTTAAACATCCGTTGATAGTCATTTGATCACCGGTCGAAGGCTTTGTTAATCATCCGTCGGTAGCTATTTTGGCACTTGACTTCATTTCACTTATACAGAATTACAAGACATTGCTTATGTACAATTAATCAACCTATTCTGCATATCTAGTTAAAGTCAACATGACTTATATGCTACTACAGATTCTATACAAAGGTGCATACATCACTGTGCTACAAACTTATTATTACATAAGCTACTCACTTGATGGATAATAAGTTAATCATCCGTCGGGACTATAATGAGTTATCCGTCGGGACTATAATTCTTATACGTCGAGAGCTACATAATTTCAATAAGTAAAATCTACTTAGACATTTTGTTTAAGTGATCATCAAGTACACAACATATTCACAACAATCTCCCCCAATTTATGTCTACTGGAATTGTAGCCATAAATTAAGAGACACTTGATGATTACAAAACATCCTAAACATATATCTTTAAAGATAAGTAGATAAAACTGAAAGTGCTTCAATTTAAACAAAATGTACAAGGTTTGGCTCACAGTCAGTTCAAGATGCTCCTCTAGCCTGAGCAGATTTTTCTAGTTTCTTGAAGGTCTGGATCTTCTTCCAAGCTTTCTGTTGTTTTCTTCAATTTGATTCGGGAGCTTCCTGTGGAATTCTAATTCATCAGATTCTGAGAGATCTAGCATTTCTTGCATCTCCAAGAGAGTCTCATTGCTAGAGATACTCAATTGGTCTTCTAGTCTAAAGAATCTTCTCACACCCTTATCATCCATAAATTCCATCAGCCAGTAGGGCCTTAGATGCACTCTTCTCCCTGTGTATGGGATGATAAGAGTCTTGGGAAGTGCATCTTTGGCTCTAACACTCCTTAGCTCTTCAATCTTCTTCAATACTAATCTTCTTGCAGTTATATTGAACCCAAAGTTTTTCTTGAAGGATGAATAGACTTTGATCAACACAGCTTAGCTTTCTTGAAGTATCCTGTGAAGAGGCCACTGAATCTCCCTTCCTCCTTTGTACTTGAACACCAACCTTTCAGGTAGGTTTCTGTATGCATCAATTGCCCTTACTTCATCCAGCTCCTCCAGATAAAGGTTTAGGTCTGAGAATTCTTTGATGTCACACAAGTACAAGTAGTCTCCCCTGTTGACCTTGGGTTGAGCTTTGACTACTAACTTGGATTTGAGAGGTGACAGCTTCACTTTCTTGACTGTCCTTGATTTTGTCCTTTTTGGCTTAGTAAGGATTGACAAGTTGAAATCAGGAATTGGTAATTTATCCCACTCTATTGGCTCATCCTTTGGCACAATAGGCTCTCCATGTATGTTCCTGTAGGGGTCCACCACCCTTATGTCTTCAAATACCACAGAGGGCTTTGATGCTTGAGTTTTAGCTTGAGTGGATTCCTTAGGAAATTGATCTTCCAATTCCTTGTCAATAACATCCAGTTTCCTTTTTGTTCTTCTAGCCAGTTCTTTCTTTCTTGGGGATTTCTTCTGTTCTTCAATCTTCTTCTTTGATTCAGCAGCTTGAGATGGTTGAGAGGGAATTTGTTGAGAAGAATTCACAGCCTGTAGCTTGGCCAAGATAGCAAACTGTTCTTTCTTTTGTTTAGACTTCTTTGCATCTAGAGCAGCTTGCCTCTTTTCCTGCTTCAATCTGGCTTTTTCTTCTTTCTTTACATGAGCAAATTATGGATGTCCAACTACCACACAAATTTCCTTTCCATTTCTGAATATCTTTGTAATTCTCTTTCTTGAGGCTGAATCAGCTGGATCTTTGTAGAAGATAATAGATCTTGACAGAAGCTTCTTTTCATCAGGCTTGGGTGTCTCATACACAGTATCCATAGGGTTCTTCAAAGATGACTTTGAATAGTTTGCCCTTGGTTTAAGAATTATCTCAGCCTTTGTAGTCTTGATGCAGGAAGATTGTCCTTTCTCCAGATAGTTTATGCTCATCTCATTCACACTGATTGGCTTGACATGAGAGTGATGGATGGCTGACTGAACTGGTTCCTTGACTAATTCAAACTTTTTCTGTATTTCCTCATCAATCTTTTTCCAGTTGATCAGAGTCAACTTTCCTTTATCAGCATCTTTCAAATTTTCTGCTGCTGCATTGATAAGATCTATACCATCTGCAACTGGTGGCTTGGAGATAGTAATTGAAGGTATAATTACTTTGCTGATTTGAACTAGAAGTGTCTCCCTCTCAGTTGGTCCTTTCTCCCCCTTACTTGATTCTCCCTCCCCCTTTTTGTTATCATCAAGTGGAGGAGTTAGGCCTTGTGCTTTAGCCAGTTGCATAAGAAGATTTGTCTGAGTCTGTTGATTTTGAAGAAGTAGAGCCACTGAATTCTCAATAACTTGAACTCTGTTCTCCAGTTTGGCTATCTTCTTGTCAGAATCTGATTCTCTCCTTAATCTCAGTAATAGATTTTGCATGGTACCATATGGCATTACTGAATCCAGCTTCTCAGAGTTATAGGTCTTCAAGTCAGCTATATCCCTTTTCAATTCATCCACACTGAGATTCTGTCTTAAGTGCTGGATCTTCATTAGATGTAGAGAGTCCAGGTGAGCTTGAAGAACAACCTTGGTACCAGCATCTGAAGTTTCCTGAAGAGCCTGTTGAATAGCTATTACTTGCTTGACTAAGGACACCTCAAATTGTCCTGGTGTAGATTCCTTTGCCCATGCCCATTCAGGTAAACTTAAAGCAGAACTTGGGCCTTCAGCTCCCCCTAAGTTCATGCTTCCATCCAAGGAACCAGAGTCATCATCATCAGAATTTACTCCAAATTCTTCAGATGGCTCTCCAGCTTGAGAAGGCATCCTGTTAACAACAGCTTTAGCTCTTTGAAGAGATTCTGTGGTGTGCACTAAATTCAAAGTCTGCTCTGCCTCCACATTGCCCTGAGCAGCCAACAATTGATAGGCTGAAACAAGGTGAGTAAAAGTGTCAGCATCCAAGGAAATGTTATCAATTACAGCTTTGTAATGTTGCTGAAATTGTCTTTCCTTTTCAGCATCATCCACAATCATTGACTCACTAGCAATGGCTGGTTCCATCCTTATTTCTCCTGTACCTGCCTTTCTCTCATATTCTCTCTTTTGTTGCATCAGGGTCTTACCCTGGCTCCCCACCCTCACACCCTCACCTTCATCTACTAAGTTGGGACTCCTCTCACTCACTTTTGCCAATCCTGAATGAATAAATTGCTGAGATTCACTCTTTTCCTCTCCTTTTGCCTGGGAGCAACCCAACCTCTCACTCAATGCACTCTCCTCTCTCAGTCCTAAGAGTGATTGTATTACCACTAAGTCTTCTGCACTTGAAATTATTGAAGTTTGAAGTTGTGCAGAGACACTCGACGGATAAGTGATATCCGTCGGGTGAGTGGTAAAGCTATCCGACGGATAACTGCTGTTAAGCTTATCCGTCGGGATACAATCACTACTCGACGGATGAGCAATATCCATCGAGAGAGTAGAAGTGAATGAGGTGGGAAGAGAAACTATTATAGACTCTGTGTTGATTGAAGTTATTTGAGGCACAGATGTCACAATAGAATCTGAAAGAATTGGCAAGTGAGCCAGTAAATCATCTAAAAGATGATGCTCACTTGCACTAGATTTTGGCTTCCCCAACAGAGTTAAAGGAGGGGAATCAGGAATTGAAGTGTTTATCATGTCCACTTCCAGTGAGTTAGTTGGTGAGTATAGTGTTTTAGTGGCTTCTATAATGAGAGATTTTGGCTGTGACTCCACATTTATTGGAGCCACATCAAACTGAATTTGAGAAGGTGCAGGGACTATGTCTTTAGCACCAGTTTGCACTAAGTGTGTGCCCTGTACATCCCCAGTTGTTTTGGATTTCTTCTTTCTAGTGTAAGTTTGGGGTGAGCTTGTGTCCCTAACCCTCTTGGCCTGTGCTCTTGAATGAGAGCTTTGTTCAATAGCTACATCCTTTTGGGAGGATGCAGCTAGAAGAAAGCTTTTGTCCTTTTTAAGCACTGCAGTTTATTGGGAAACTGCAGTGTGGCTAGGCTGGGATTCACTCAACTCTCCAACCTTATCCTTGGGGTTTCTTTGATATTCACCCCTTCCCTCACCTATCTTACCCTCCTTCACACTCCCCTCTTTGGCTTTGGTAGATTTTCAACTGGTACCTTTTGAGAGATACCAGAGGGGGTTTTCTTTGATTTGGATTTGGAAATTGCAATTATTTTGGCAGCTTTGGTAGGCAACTGTTTGGTCATTGTCACAGTTGCCATAGCTATGCCTGAAGTCAAAGAAATAGAGGAGATTGGAATAGTTGAGGGTATGGATGAACTTACCTCACTTACCTGAGGTGTCAGCATTACAGGAAAATAGAACATTGGCACATCCCTGTGATGGTTGGCTCTGTTCAAGTCTGCAATGATTCTTCTCTCTTAAACCCAACAAGCTAATTTGTTTTCTGGGTTCTCAAGTACAATCTCTTGACAAAGATGGTTAGCCAAAAGCATAAAAAATCTAGCATAGTAAACATTCTTTCCTCTTTTGGCTAAGTCACCTAGTTTAAAACCTAACTCATACACCACAAGGTCACTGAAATTGTAAAATTTGTCTGTAACTAGCATGTATAGCATGTTAAGCATGGAAATGTTCACAGAATCAAAATTACTGATTTTTCCAGAAAAGACTTTAGTTACAACATGACACAAATAACTCCATTCCTTCCTAAGACCTAGTCTTCTAATCTCACTTAGCTTATTAGTAGGAAGTGCATAATGCATGGAATTAAGCATATTGATCAAATCAGTGTCAGTGTGTGGTGAAGTTACATTATCATCAGGAATCTTGAAACATGCTTTTATCACATTACTATTGATACATAATTCATTACCTTTGATGGTCAGAGTGATAGTTTTGTCAGTAGAGTTGTAGATTGCTGTTGTCCACATCTCCTCAACAACTTCACAATAAATTGAGGGTGATTCCAGCATGGCAAAACTTAACTTGTAGTTCTTCACGAAGTCCATCGTCTTGTGATAGTCCTCTGATTGCTGAATACCCTTATTGACCAAAGCAGTGAAGTTGTTCTTCTCATAGATGAACCCAGTCTGTGACATGATCTTTACTACGGGTGCCATTGTTAGAGAAGAAAAGCTTGAAGAGAAAGAGGATTTTTGCTTGAGAGAGAATGAAATAAACACAGTTGAATTTGAGAATGATAAAAGAAAATGATTAGAATGAAATAAGCTTTTATACTTTGCACAAAAACAACGGATAAAAATAATAAAGAGAAGTAAATTATCCAATAGAAATTGCCTAAATTAGCCGTTTTCAAATAAACTGTAAAAAGTCCACCCATTATCCGTCGTGTAATGCTTACAAACTGTAAGTATACTCGATGGATAATGTTCAAGAAATTAACGGTTAAGATTTAGACACTTCGACGGATGAGGATAAACTGTTATCCGTCGAGTTTTAAAAGATTCCAGAAAAATAATAGATTTTATTATTTATAATTTGTATATCGACGGATGACTCAACCCGATGGATAATGGTCATCCGTCGAAATGCAAATTTTGACTTAGCCAAAATTTCATTCAAGACTAAAAATCAGCTAAATTTCTGGCTACTTTTCAACTTGCAAAATAATTTAGATAAATTCAAGAGTAATTAAGCATACCTAACTCACTTACCAACCTAGAAAAGGTGGATTCATCCAGTGGCTTGATAAAAATATCTGCAAGTTGCTTCTCACTTGGAACAAAATGTAACTCTACAGTACCATTCATTACATATTCCCTTATGAAATGGTACTTGATGACTATGTGCTTTGTCCTTGAATGTTGCACTGGATTTTCAGTGATGGCAATTGCACTTGTGTTGTCACAGAAAATAGGAATCCTTTCAACTTGCAAACCATAGTCTAGCAATTGATTTTTCATCCATAAAATCTGTGCACAGCAACTGCCAGCAGCAATATATTCAGCTTCAGCTGTAGAGGTAGAAACTGAATTTTGCTTTTTACTGAACCAGGACACAAGCTTGTCTCCTAAAAATTGACAGGTTCCTGTTGTGCTTTTTCTATCAATTCTGCAACCTGCATAATCTGCATCTGAATAACCAGTTAGATCAAAACCAGAATCTCTAGGATACCAAATGCCAAGTTTTGGTGTTCCTTTGAGATATCTGAAAATTCTCTTAATAGCTATCAAGTGAGACTCTCTAGGATCAGCCTGAAATCTAGCACATAAACATGTAGCAAACATTATATCTGGCCTACTAGCTGTTAAGTATAGAAGTGAGCCAACCATGCCTCTATAGCTTGAAATATCCACAGACTTTTCAGTAGTGTTTAGTTCAAGCTTAGTTGCAGTAGCCATGAGAGTTTTTGCAGATGTGCAATTCATTAGATCAAACTTCTTTAAAAGGTCAAAAATATATTTAGTTTGACTAATGAATATTCCATCACTGACTTGCTTAACTTGTAAACCAAGAAAGTAAGTTAGTTCTCCCATCATACTCATTTCATACTTACTTTGCATCAGTTTGGCAAACTTTTTACAAAGTTTCTCATCTGTAGATCCAAAAATAATATCATCTACATAAATTTGAACAAGTATGCTAGAGCCATTAACATTTCTGAAAAATAAAGTTTTATCTACAGTACCTCTTGTGAAGTGATTTTCTAAAAGGAACTTTGATAAAGTGTCATACCAGGCTCTAGGTGCTTGCTTCAGTCCATAAAGTGCTTTCAGTAGATACTAGACATACTCTAGAAAATTTGGATCTTCAAAGCCAGGAGGTTGACTAACATACAATTCTTCCTCCAAATCTCCATTCAGAAAGGCACTTTTGACATCCATTTGATAGACCTTGAAATTGGCATGGGCTGCATAGGCTAAGAAGATTCTGATGGCTTCAAGTCTTGCAACAGGTGCAAATGCTTCATCAAAATCTATTCCTTCTTGCTGGCAATAGCCTTTAGCAACCAATCTTGCTTTGTTCCTTACTACCATTCCATTTTCATCCATCTTGTTTCTGAATACCCATTTGGTGTCTATTGGATTCTTTCCTTTAGGCTTGGGTACCAGCTTCCATACTTTATTCCTTTCAAATTGGTTTAGCTCCTCCTATATAGCTAAAATCCAATCAGGATCTAACAAGGCTTCTTCTACCTTCTTTGGTTCTTCCTTTGACAGAAAGCTGCTGTATAGACATTCTTCTTGAGTTGCTCTCCTGGTTTGAACTCTGGAAGAAACATCACCAATAATCAGTTCAAAGGGGTGATCTTTTGTCCATTTCCTTGGTTGAGGTAGATTAGCCCTAGATGAAGAGACCTCAATGTTGTCTTGATGTGTGATTGAGTTTTGATTGCTAGAAACTCCCCCTGAGTTTGTGGATCTTTGATTTGAGATAGGGGTACTTTCTATGGGTGATCTGCCTTGACTTCCTGCTCCTTTTGATAACCCAATGGATGGTGAATTTTGAGTACCGACGGATGAGGCAGGTTGTCTTCCGACGGATAATACAGATTGCCTTCCGACGGATGAAGCATTATGTAACTCGACGAATGTTGAGTTTTGTGCTTCATTTGTGGTAGATTTGTCTGCATTATCCTTAAACACTATTTCTTGATCATTCTCATCATCACTTTCATCACTGACCATCTCAACATTGTCGAATTTGAGGCTCTCATGGTAATCTCCATCTTTTAGTCCTTTAATCTTTTTATCATCAAACACAACATGTATAGATTCAACAACAATGTTGGTTCTTAGATTGTAGACTCTATATGCTTTACCAACAGCATATCCAACAAAAATTCCTTCATCTGCTTTAGCATCAAACTTCCCATTTTGATCAGTTTGATTTCTCAGAATATAGCATTTACAACCAAAGACATGAAGAAAGTTTAGAGTTGGCTTCTTGTTCTTGAACAATTGATAAGGTGTCATGCTTCTTGCTTGATTAATCAGAGAGATGTTCTGAGTGTAGCATGCAGTGTTTACAGCTTCAGCCCAGAAATATGTTGGTAATTTTGATTCTTCAAGCATTGTCCTTGCAGCTTCAATAAGAGATCTATTCTTTCTTTTCACTACTCCATTCTGTTGTGGAGTCCTTGCTGCTGAAAACTCATGCAAGATCCCATTTTCCTCACAAAATGCTCTCATGACATAGTTCTTGAACTCAGTTCCATTATCACTCCTGATTCTTCTAACTTTGAAATCAGGATGATTGTTAACTTGCCTTATGTTATTGATGATGATTTCACTAGCTTCATCTTTAGACTTTAGGAAATATATCCAAGAGAACTTTGAGAAATCATCTACAATTACTAGGCAAAATCTTTTCTTAGAAATTGACAATACATTGACTGGTCCAAACAAATCCATGTTAAGCAGTTGCAGAGGCTCTTCAATTGCTGAATCAAGTTTCTTCCTGAATGATGCTTTAATCTGCTTCCCTTTTTGGCAGGCATCACACAGTCCATCCTTTGTAAACTCCACTAGAGGAATGCCTCTAACTAGCTCTTTCCTTACCAGCTCATTCATAGTCTTGAAGTTTAAATGAGATAGCTTCTTGTGCCATAGCCAACTTTCATCTTGACTTGCTTTGCTGAGAAGACAAGTTACTAATTCTGCTTTAGTTGAGTTGAAGTCAGCTAGATACACATTTCCTCTTCTCACACCAGTGAGAACCACTTTGTTGTTTTGATTATTGGTCACAACACAGGCTTCTTTGTTGAAGGTTACTGAGTTGCCTTTGTCACAAAGCTGGCTGATACTCAACAGATTGTGTCTGAGACCATCCACTAAGGCAACCTCTTCAATGATGACATTGTCCTTTGAAATCAAGCCATATCCCACAGTGTAACCTTTGCCGTCATCTCCAAAAGTGATACTTGGGCCAGCTCTCTCTTCAAACTCTGTGAGCAGGGTAGAATCACCAGTCATGTGTCTTGAACAACCACTATCCAAGTACCAAAGATTCTTTCTGTTTCCCTGCACACATCAAAATCAAATCAAGTTGATTTTGGTACCCAAGTTTCCTTGGGTCCTGCCTTGTTAGCTTTCTTCTTCTGTTTCTTAGGTTTTAACTCATTTGACTTAGAAATTTCAGATTCTTCCTTAGTCATTTGGGTTGGGCCTTTGAAACCACTAGATGCAACAGAATTATCATGCATGTTATGGCTAACAGGAAATGGCATGCTTGGTGCAAACATGTTATTCCAGTAAGGCATGCTAAATGGCATTTGAGGCATATTGTATGCAGCATAATATGGATTTGGTGCAAATGGCATATTAGCAAACTGTGCATTCATATTCTGTGTAGGCATAGCATTAACAGGCATGGGAGGCATGTCATTTATGTTAGGAAATTGAGGTTGAACAGACATGGGAGATTTGCAATTAACAGACAAATGATTTACACTACCACACTTGACACAGATCTTTCTAGGAGCATATTTATCAGGTATGTAGTTATTGTGTTTGTTAATCCCTACTTTACCATTCCTATTGTTTTTCTTTTTAGTCTCTGTTTTTACCTCTATTTTCTCAAGTCTGTCACTTAACTGTTTGACAGTCATGTGACCGACATTACCCTTTTTCCCTTTCTTAGCTTGACTTGATTCTCCTGAAACAAAGTTCTTGGAAACAGACCCATACTTATCATTTAGCTTGGTTAATTTGGCTTTGCTGATGGGTTTGCTTACAGCCGACGAATGAGGATTTTTATCATTCGACGGATAACACTTTTTGTTATCTGACGGATAGTCCTCATCATCCGTCGAGTCTACATCTGTTAGCAACCCATCTACCAAAATAGGTTCTAGTTTCTCCTTATTCTTTTTCCAGGCTTCATCACAAAAGGACTCAATTCCTTGAACCTTGGTGATTTTAGCATGAACATCTCTGGATGTTTTCCATGCTTTAATCACCTCTTGTTCACGATCGAGCTGCTTCTTTAAAATTTCTTCCTTTTTCAAGGACTCAGTTAATTCCTCCTTGGCAATCCTACACTCAATTTTTAGTTTCTCAAACTCAGCAAACTGAGACTCAAGCATATTATTCCTCTCACTCAAAAACAAGTTGTTTTCTTTGATTTTAGCATTTTCTTTAGTGAGGGACTTAAGTGTAACACGCAAATGATACAATTCTGTAGACATGTCATTTATGGTATCATTACACTCGGCTTTAGATAAATGTGCAAGGTTTGTAGTGATTACCTGATTGCTTGAGGAACTTGTCTCTGTTTCATCAGACTTGGCCATTAGGGCTAGATTGACATAGCTGACATCTTCATCTTCATCCAAGCCTTCAGCTGCCCAGTCATTCTCTTGTGTAATAAAAGCCCTTTCCTTTTGTTTGAGCAGATCAAAGTATTTTTGATTGTAATCTACAGACTCAAATCTTTTCTTACTGGAATCTGACTTTCTACACTCATTTGCAAAATGCCCTGCCAAACCACATTTGAAATACTTGAATTTTGATTTATCCACCATGTTTCTATTTGGCTTGGCAGCTCCAAAGTTCTTCTTGAACTTGAGCTTGGCAAATCTTCTTGAAAGGAATGCTAGGTGCTCATCAATGTCCTCCATGTCATCTTGGCTCAATGAATCTTCATTTTCTGCAGCTAGCCCCTTACCCTTGCTTTCATAGACCTTTGAAGTTGATTCCACACCTTCCATTTTCACTTTCTTCTCCTTTTCCAGATCAGCAACTAGTGCAATGGATCCTCCTTTCTTCTTTCCTCTCTCCATTCTTTCATTCTGCTCTATCTCAAGCTCATAGGTCTTCAGAATGCCATACACTCTTTCCAAAGTAAACTCCTTATAATCTTGTGAGTTTCTCAATGAGACTGTCATTGGTTTCCATTCCTTTGGAAGAGATCTGAGAAATTTCAGATTGGAGTCTTTAGTCTGATAGACTCTTCCATGCAACTTAGGAGCATTTAATAGTTTTTGGAATCTACTAAAAATGTCAGTGAGTGATTCACTTTCCTCATTGTGAAAATGCTCATATTGCTGAATCAGGAGCTGCATTTTATTTTCTCTTACTTGCTCAGTACCATCACAAATTATCTGTATTGTGTCCCAAACTTCCTTGGCAGTCTTGCAGTTGATGATGTTATCAAACATGTCTGCATCCACACCATTGAACAAAATGTTCATGGCCTTTTTATCTTTCCTGACTTGTTCAATGTCAGGATCAGACCATTCATGCCTTGGCTTTCGAACAGATGACTCATTTCCTATTGCAGCTCTCATTGGAATATGAGGGCCTCTTTCTATGCAGTCCACATAGGCCTCATCTTGAGAAAGCATATGAAGATGCATCTTTACCTTCCAATGATGGTAATTATCTTTATCAAGAAAAGGAATCTTGACTCCAACATCTTTCTTGTTCATCTTGCTGAATTGTTTTGATCTTTAAACTCTTTGTAGATTAAGAGCTTGCTCTGATACCAATTGTTAGTCCCTTAACAATATAGCAAGAATTACAGAAGGGGGGTTGAATGGAATTCTTGAACCTTTTTCTTGAAATACAAATGTTCAACTCGATTATAGATATATTTGTTTTGATTAGCACAATGCGGAATGTAAACTTGAATGAATCAAAATATAAGTAATTAAAAACAAGAGTCTTTAAAAACTTTCTGGTGCATTTAAACAATTCCACCAGAGATATATATATAATATATCGAGAGGACTCTGTGTGCAGAAATGCTCACAGCTGCTTACAAAATGGAACTACTGAGAATACAGGAAATGCTAAAGATTATGCATACAAAGATTTCTCTGTTTGTGTGTTTCTCAGCTATCTCAGTCATTTTTCTATTTGATACCCTCTTGGTTTATATATTACCAAGATTACAAAGTCAAAAAGACTGAACAAATATAAAATCTAACAGTCTTGATCTTTGCTGCTTTTCATCCTCTATTACCCAGTTAATGGCACAGTGTGTTTGTATCCAACTCGACGGTTGTGTGTCAGCTTTCACTGTTTAACTGATGTTTGAATTCTTGATATGATCATCCGTGGACTTTCAGATCATCCGTCGATGACATGATTGATCATCCATCGACTGCTATGTTAAACATCCGTTGATAGTCATTTGATCATCCGTCGAAGGCTTTGTTAATCATCCGTCGGTAGCTATTTTGGCACTTGACTTCATTTCACTTATACAGAATTACAAGACATTGCTTATGTACAATTAATCAACCTATTCTGCATATCTAGTTAAATTCAACATGACTTATATGCTACTACAGATTCTATACAAAGGTGCATACATCACTGTGCTACAAACTTATTATTACATAAGCTACTCACTCGATGGATAATAAGTTAATCATCCGTCGGGACTATAATGAGTTATCCGTCGGGACTATAATTCTTATACGTCGAGAGCTACATAATTTCACTAAGTAAAATCTACTTTAACATTTTGTTTAAGTGATCATCAAGTACACAACATATTCACAACAACGTTCTAGTGATGTGTCGGTTGGTAAAGAAAATTGTGAAGTGTAATTGAAACGTTAAGCATCGGGCCGTCAGGCAGAACATGATTCGGTACGCGAAAAGAGGAATAATATTAAAAAGGGGAAAATTGTAAGGTCAATTATGAGTTGTGATGTGTGGATATATATGTGCTTGCTTGACTGTATGCACGATTACGTGATCTGTTAATTTTTAAACGGATTTAAGAGAATTATTTGATTTAAAATAAGGATTATTGGACCTTTATGCATTTTTATAAAATTATTCGAGAATGGTCAAGGCATGAAATTTGTTTTGTTATCTTCAAAATAGTCCTAGAGACTTTCTAAAAGTGATAGATGGATTTATTTCGTGATCGTTGCATTTTTAAATGATTTTATGGAATTAAAATGCTATTTTCAGCATAAACTTGTAAAATCCTTATTAAATCAACCGTTTGTTCAAAAATTATTCCGAAAATATGGATGGAAAGCTAATTTCAAATCCTATATTTTAAAATTGATATTTATTCCATTTTCATCTTTTCTGAGAGAGCTATATAATATTCAAATTCATTTTTGGGAATGAGAATAAAATAAATAAGAAGTAAAAATCTATTTGTGGCATAATTACCATTCTACCCTTGCCATACCATTATAAAAAGCCACCCACCCTTCTCTTTTTCTCCTCTTCTTCCCCCACTTCTCTTATTTCTCTCTTTTTCCTCCCTCACTCCCGAGTTCTCTCTCTCTCTCTGCTCTCTCTCCATCTCTCTTCTCTCTCTTACATGCAACAACAAAAACTAATCCAAATTCAAAGATCTTATCATCTATAGCCTTCATTTTTGATATTCTACTCATACACCACTTGCATGTAAGTGTTTATGTAAGTTTCATAGTTCCATCTCCTTGGTTGTGTTCAAGAAAATGTAATTTCTTGATATATGATCATAAGAGAGTCTAAAGTGATTTTTGTGGTTTAAAAACTCAAAGAGGAGACCCGTTATGGGCACTCTTAAGTTCGACCATCACCGGCCGTGATCCAAGGAGAGCCGGTGGAATTTTAGGAGTGTGATGTACTTAGTGAAATGATGTGTTCTTGTGAAAGTAAAACTTGCATGTTTGATATTTGATTAATTCTTGAGTTTTGATGGTAAATGAATTTTTATGTTTTGAAAATAAGAAATAAGGTTCATTGCTAAGTTATTCTGGTGTTTAGATGATTGAAAAGGGATGCATGTCATAAGAATCTATATGCATGTCACTAAAAATCATTGCATGTCAATGTTCTAAGTTTCTTTTGGTCTTGAACCTTTGCTAGGTTCAAATTTTTCTTAAATATTATGTGGAAAGAATGATTTTTAATATGTGATAGTATGGATGGTAGAATTAGAATGATTGCACATGATTTGATTTGGTTTTGTGCTAATGTCTGGTTCGAATTTGTGAAAATAAAAAGGAGAATAATAGTTGTTTGCTTAAGGTGTTTAAGGTATAAGAATTGTAACACCCCCAAATCCGGGGTCGGGGATTCGGGTTATCACGAGTTTCATTTCCCTTATCCATACTTAATCTTAACAGTCAACCAACTACTGCGTACTGTGACCCCACAATATACACACACACACCACAAGTTATAGTCTCAGAGATGAATACCAAAATAACACAAGTCATTTTATTCCACAATTATAAACCATTTCACCTTAAAAAGGGTTTCTGAATAATTTACATATTCTTTGCCATTATTATAATTCATAAATATACATAAGTTTGGTACATCAAAAGTTGAAAGCCCAGCTTATTGGTAGATCCTACCTCAGCTACAATGGCATCAACGCCGACAGGAAACTGGGGAATGTTTCCTATCCGCTCACGAATTGGGAGCTTGGTCCTGTTCATCTTGTCTATCTGTTGTTGTGTGATGAAAGAAGAAAGCAAGGGTGAGCAACAAGCCCACCAAAATAATATGTATAATAATTAACAATATATGAGCATTCTCATAGTACTCATGAAAGTCTTGGTCAAGAAGAATTGAACCAAGTTAATATCTTAACGCGACTAAGTCGCAAAATATTCAGTATATATGTATATATACTTTTCAAAATCTTTGAAGTCCTCTTCCATGCATAATATACACAGAGTTCCAGTTTATAACTTTATAAAAATATCGTTGCAAGGTGATCTCATATATCTAACCTCGTCTCAACGTTTTTGTGAAAATCTTTGTCATGCATAAGATAATCATTAACCAGATATAAGTTGAAAAGATGAAGTTACAAGATACTCCAATATACTTATATCTTTTCCGAATACTACTTGAACTACCACCGTTCAAGGTATAATCAGTTTCAAAAGTTCATTACATAGATGAGATTACAAGATAAGATTTGAATAGATTCAATCTTTGAAATATCATTCAAAAGAAATGAAGTGACGAGATACTTCATTAAGTCCCGATATATATATACACCTATATATATATCTCATACTTTCCTTGGAAACCTCTGTTATGAAAAGTATAAACAGAGTTATAATATCCAATAAATTTGGAAAGAAGAAAACCTTGGCATAAACCTGATATCTTGCTGATCAGGCAAAGATACCAATAAGTAACCTTTTCTACTAGTAGATGGATGAATTCCCCACTGGTCATCACCCTGGCCGCATTAAGACCTATGCTGGACTGCCACTCAGCCACTTACACATTGATGGACTCCCACTGAGCCACTTACACTTTCATGGACGCCCACTGAGCCCATGTTGCTTATGCCGACTCATATAGATGGACTTACTTCCCGAACGTTGGGGAAGTAATCAAAATGTTTTCTCAAAACAGCAACCTTGTTGTGAATATAAAATACACCACAGAGCCGGATCCCTCAGGTTTTGAGCGAGTATTTAAATCCCCTTTGAAAGGAAGATCTTAAATATAAAATGAGTTTTGGGATCCACTCTAACTTTTAAAATCATTTTGAAGACTCGAAAACATTTTTAAGAATGTTTGGAGTAATGCTGATTAAATAAAATAAATCAGTCCCGATATGTTGGAGAATATCCGAATATTATTATTTAAATAATATTCCCATAAAGGATAATCTCTATAAAAATAATTGAAGTAGGAGTTTTAAGACTCATACTTGAAATGAATATTAAATAACCAAAGATATACTTATACGAAAGTACGATCTTTATTTGAATAATCGAAAATAAGTTTGATTATCGAAACATTATTCTTTAATAAAAAAAGAATACTATTTAATAAAAGAAGCAGAGTCATAAGCCCTCGAATGAATATTCAAAATAATATTCATTAAATAAAATAAGCGGAGTCATAAGTCCTCGAATGAATATTCAAATAATATTCATTAAATAAAATAAAGTTATCGAATAAACCTTATTCGATTAATAGTTTTGAAAACTATATCTATATATATATAAATATATATATATATATATATATTATACTCGAGAACATCAACTCCCGGTTTAGAAAATGTTCACCTTTGGGTCCCCTATACTAAGGGTATACGCAACTACTGCTTATCTCTAGCATAGGTATTATGCAACTTATAAGCATTTGAATCAACAATTAGATATCAAGATTACGAAACGGGCATGCATATAAACCATATCAGCATGCTCCAATATATCGCAAGATTTGGTAATAACCATCATGCATCTATCACAAGATAATGCATATACATATATACATCACAACAATAGTATAACGGGTAGAAAACTTGCCTGAGTGCTCCCGGATAGACTTAAGCTTAGAGTGGGTCCGATAACCTATGAACAACAACATAAGTCGAAATTAAACCCCGGTCGCTTAAGAAACTAGACTTTAACCAATTGAACCCCTAACGTTCGCTTATGGTCACTCCTACGCTTAATGAATCATATAAGTTGTTCGAGTACCCTCGGCTCCACCATTTTTAATAAATTAACCATTAAGAATTTTAAGGCGATTCTTTCGCGAGTACTCTACCAACTGCCTAATACACTTTACATAATTGTTTCATACTCCAATTAGTCATTTAAGGGCCTTAACCAAGGTTTCAAAGTAAGGCGAGGGGTAATGGTTCGTTCATGAAACGCCGTTACCTAAAACGGTCGTTTCTCCTAAACCGTACATCAGATTCAAGCGAACCACATATCAAAACGAAGCTCGTAACATGAACTATCTAAACATGGAAATGGTAAGAATCTTACAATGAGTTCACGGGTCCTGAAGTTAAGAACAAAAACAGTCTAAGGTAAATCGGGCATTACGACGGCTATGTTTACTCGATTACCAAAGTTTATACCACTCCAATCAATCCACAATTCAACCCACAATCAACATTACAACCAAAATACCTCCAAACCTCACCACATCAGTTCATTACTTCATGTTTTATCCAACTCATTCAATCACAACAAAAGCTACTAACCATACTAAGGTTCATTAACTAATAACCAAGACTCAACCATCAAAATCTCTACAAACTCAACCAAACTTTCAACAAACAAGCATCATGCTTCTCATATACTATATCAATCATAAACATTCCTAAATACTCAAAACTAAAGCTAGGGTTTGGAGTTTATACCTTCTTGAAGCTTTTTAACACAACACAAGAGCTTTGAATGCCTAAAAGAACCTTGATCCTTGCTTGTATAACCTTAAACTTTCATAAATATTCAAGAAAACTAAAGTTATTTTTTGAAAGTTACTATTCACCATCTTCTTCCTTGAATTATTGGAAGATATTGTGAAGGAAATGGAAGCTTAGATTCATGGGATAGCTTTATCTATGTATAAAGAACCTTGGATAATTACCTCATAATTTAACAATGCTTGGATCTTGGATTTTGATTTTTTTCTCCTTGAAAATGAAGGAAGGCCAAGAACTTTCTTCTTGAAATGGGAAAGTCAACTTCTCATTTTGTGTTTATGATATTTTGTTGGTTGGTTGCTTCCTTTGTTTGTTAATTACTTTTTACCATGGTAACTTTTGCATGGCCAAGAATTAACCAACAACACACTTCCTTTTTGTCATGCTTAGGTCATCATTCTTATGTCATCCAATTGCCACATGTCTTCTCCTTGTAGTGTGATGACATCATCATCCACTAACCTCTTTGATTAACCCCTAATTACTTGACTAATGACCGCTTATCTGTTATACGGTTCGCTTAACTTTCGTCCTCGTTGATCATTTGAGAGATCATATCCGAGATCTTATTACTTGGGTTCCCCTAAACCCCTCTCAATATTTTATATTCCTTTTATGATCCTCTCTTATAATCCTTGAATTAAAATCCCTTTAATCATGTTACCTTATATTCAATTCTTTCGGTATCTGGTGAATTTTCGGGAAAAATCAAAGTGTCCGAATTTGGATTCTAACGATCTTTACATACACTTATATACCATATAGAGTACTAATAAGATCTCAGAATATCAATAAAAGAACCCTTACATAGTGTGACATGAAAAGTTTTCTTATTCAGCATAATCAACAAAATCACTATTCATAAGGGTTACAAAAAGTCCAAAATTTTTAGGGTTATTACTAGAATCAAGGAACCTTTTTGTCTTGATTAAATGATTTTAATTTGAATTTTTACTTCTTAAAAAGGGATTTTTGATTTTGATTCAAGTTTACAAAAGGGTTTTGACTTGAAGGTTTAAACTTGCTTCGGTTTTTCTATGAAAAAGATTTGGAAGGATGAATTTTGGCTTGAACTAGAGATTATAAATGATCTCTATCCTTGCATGTCAATTTTTAGTCTTGCATGTGTTGTTTCTTAAGGAATTCGAATGGAATAAGTTGAATTTATAGAAATTAAGATGGATTATGTGCTTGAAGTGTTACTTATGTGTTCCAAGATGAATTAGAGTTAGATTTGGATGAAATAAGTATTGCATGTTAAGATGAGAGGTTGTATTTGACAAGATTAGAGTCTAAAAGCATTATTGGACCTCTTGTTCGTGTTATGTGATAAATTCGAATGGTTTATGGTTATAAAAGTTATTGATTTGAATCCAATATCTTACCAAGTGAATGCATGTGAGATTTCTAAGAAATTATGTGGATTATTTGTTTGTTTTGGTTCGAATTAAGTGATGTAAAAAGGAGATCTTTGAGTCGTCTTGATATGAGATTATGTATTGATATGGTAACTCAAGTATAGAGTTTAAAATACAAGGATTAATTGCTATATGTCGTATTCGCATCGTAATGCGTGATTCGAAGTCTATATGGTTAAAAGTATACGAGATACGGTATAGACATGTTGTGTGATTATAATTGAGTATATATATACCCTTAGGGTATTGCAATTAAGGGAAATATTAAGCGTTCTGGGAACGTCAAGTGGGAATCTAATTAAGGTTTTGGTTTTGATTGTAGATTCGGAGCGTGAGGGCATTCAGGCTAGGAAAGGGAAAAGTATACTAGGTGGTAGTAGTTCAACCTTTGTGAAATAGGAAAGTGAATTCAAGCAAGTAACTCTATTTACTTGTGTAAATGGTTATAAAGAGGATATTATTCATGCCATGTAGAGTATTGAACTGTTAAAGTAATGTACCCCTGTTATTGATTCTTGAGATATCCTATCATTGATCTTGTGAACTTGTTATTGATAAGCTTATTGATCCAACCCCCTTTGGTAACCTCTTTTTCCTATTCTTATTACTTTTTATATCATGAACTGTTGTAAACCCGATAAGTACCTTTACGAACCCCTTGTAATGATTCTTCATTCCTTGTTTACCTTATACTCTATTGATCCTTAAAACGGTTTTGATTTCCCTAACTTGAGTACCTTGTTATCATTTGATCAAGATCCCTAAAATTAAACTTTCCTTATCCTTGATTCATTTCCTTAACTTTGAATTCTTGAAATTGAACTTAAAAATGAGTTTCGACTTGAAAGAGTCTGAATGATTTCATATTTTTGGTAATGATAAAATGAATTTAGTAAAACCCTTCTTTTCCAATACAAGGTTTTCCAAACGAATTCCTGATGGATTGGATTGAGACGTAAGAGACTAGTGGGACTAGTCCAGTCATAACAAGAGGCTAGCGGGGCTAGTTCAGTTAAGGCTGAAATTATGCCATAGGTACCTTAAAGACCGGATGGAGGTCGGTACGGGCTGATCACCCGTATTAATATGAATTGAAAGTTAAAGTAGTCCAATCAAGGGTTCCATAATTATTGAAATTTTATTTGGTGAATGATTATTTGAAAATGAAATGGTATATAATGCTTTGAAAAGAGTTGATTGTGATATTGATTAGCTTACAACTTGTGAACCCTGATTATGATTCTGTTATCAATCATATAATTGATTCCCAATGATGAAAATATTCTCGCTTTCCATTTGAAAGATCAATTGTGATCCTGTTAATGATTCGTGATGAATGTCGGCTTTCACCCTTTCTTGAGCCTTGTTCCTTGGAAGCCCAAAGCTTTTTCTTCTTACCCCTTTCATAGCCCAAAAGATAGAAATCTGCCACCTAGAAATGATAAAGTAGAATGCCCTGAGATCAATAATGTATATTGTGGATTTTGTATCGTAGAACTGTTTTATAGTTACTTGCTGAGTTTTATACTCATATGTTTTGTTTAATCTAACCATGACAGTTAAGCAAGAAGATGGCCAGGCTAAGGCGCACTGCTCGTAAGAGCGTACCTGGTGGTCCCTACCGTGTTGAGGGCTTCCAGTTGTCAGAGCACGTAGTACAGGTTTTGAGTGAGCAAGCGCTTAGCCAAAAAGTTGTAAAGATACAATGGGTTATCTGTCCGTTCCATGTGGGAATTGACTGTGTAAATTTGGTTGTATTTTGGGTTGTAAATTATATTCTATGGTTGGTAGTTGTAATCTTGTCTCATACTTTATTCTGTTTGATCCTGTTAGTAGTTAATCGGGGTTTATGCTTATTTAATTTCATAAATTAGAGGTGTGTGGGTCCTCATTTCCTAACCCCGAGATTGAGGGCGTCACAATCAATGTATCTCCTAGAAATTGAAAGTGACATCCAGATATCCTCTTATGAGATGATGAGAATGATGAAATAGAGTTTTGGCCATTCGGTAAAGTAACAGTCACTAGAGAAGGTACTTCATGCCCATACAAATGCATGCATACCGAATAGATCGTCTACACATTGTTCATAAAATACAAAAAAAAATCAATATCTAGAATTGGTCAAATTTTAATGCGAACAAATGGGAAAGGTAAATGTATAGATGCAAATATTATATGGCTTAAAATTTAAAACTTTACTATTATACCATTGCGTGATGCCGCCATATGCCGACAAAGTGAATTTTTTTCCATCCCACCCCATTTGAGTGATCTAAAAAGGAAAAAAATAATCTATTATATATAATATATAATATAAATACTTGAAATATTTTGTTTGTTTGATCAAGAAATTACCTTGAGTTGGAGGATTATAGAGAACCTCGGTCAAATTGTTCATCACGTAGACAGTGAAGAGTTTATTGCCCTTGTAAGTGAACATTGCACAAATCCCAACAGTCATTAGAAAATTTTGAAAAAAGACCTCACATTATCAAAAACGCCTTCCTCCAATAGGAAGCGAACACGAGTACTCTGACCATTAGAAATGTGGAATATTACCCGCTCGGGTATATCACTTCCATACTTGTCTAAAATACCTTGTGGTATGGCCTATGAAAAAAAATGAATTTTTAAATACTAACACAATTAAATATGAAACAAAATTTTAGTAATATTATTAATGTACGCACTAATTTATTTTGCTCATTTAACGCGGGACGTACGAGGTGCATAAAACGAGGAAAGTGCACATTTTCAACATCCATCTCTATAACATACCAAGTACCTCGTTTACTAATTATAAACCAACTGACCTACTTTAATTTGAAGTTTTAATTAACTCCAAGCCAAATAATCAAATTAAACCAATTAATATATTCCTACATATTTTCATAAGCATTATAATCTTCATATATAAATATAAGATGATAAAGTAACAAGAAACTACTTGCTGATTTTGGAAGATTAGGATTGAGAGAAGTAAGAGAATTGAGTGAAAAGATGTAGATGAGTTTTGATTTGAGAATGGGGAAAGATAAGTGGGAAAATATAGAAGCCTTCCATCTTTTTCTAAAACTTAAAACCGGCCGATATGGTCAGATTCGGTACCTTGGGGTCAACTAATCCTTGACCGTCTATGATTTATATTATCATAGTGATAAATTATATATTTATAAAAAAATTGTCGGTTTAATACTTTCGGTTTATCTAATAAGTTGCAAAAACTTAGAAGATGCAGAAGCAAAAAACCCAATCGTATTTAATTCGATCGTGAGTGCAGTTGGTTGTTGGCTTACGGTCGGGTTTGTTGGTCGATCTTAACTTTTCTTTTCTTTTCTTTTTTGTAAAAAAAAGATGGAGTAGCTAAATAACCGAGCGATTATAATCCGACCATCCCGTAGCAGTCGGTTGCACGCTGAAGGTCGGATTTATTGGTCGGTCTTAAATTTTCAAATTTTCAAAAAAAGATGCAGTAGCTAAATTAACCAACTGATTGGAATCCGACCATCGCCCGGTCGGTTTTGATTGTTGGAAGATTTTGATTATTATTAGTTTTATTTCTTGCATATATAATTAATTGAAAATACATTGAACTATACTAAAATTACAAAAAATTAGTTTTAAATAACTATTGATGAGTTTGGAATTAAAGTACAAATTTAAATATTAAATTACAAATAATTAACTCATCAAATTAATCGTAATCGTAATCGTAATCTTCTTCTTCTTCTTCTTCTTCTTCTTCTTCTTCTTCTTCTTCTTCTTCTTCTTCTTCTTCTTCTTCTTCTTCTTCTTCTTCTTCTTCTTCTTCTTCTTCTTCTTCTTCTTCTTCTTCTTCTTCTTCTTCTTCTTCTTCTTCTTCTTCTTCTTCTTCTTCGTTGTCCTCTTTCTCCTCCTCGTCCTCGTCCTTCTTCGTCTTCGTTGTCCTCTTTCTCCTCCTCGTCCTCGTCCTTCTCCTCATCTCCTTGCCCTAGGTTATTTGACATGAATGGCACATATTGAGCAAAGTCAATGAACAAAGAAAATGAAAGCATTGATTGAGTTTCTTGAAAAGGTTCTTCTTGTAAAGAATGTGTCTTTATTGATTCATCAAATAAACAGATTTTATGTTTTTATGACTGAATATATAATATTTTGTGGGGACAACACACTAAGAGCATAATACACTTGGTTAACTTAACTAGTTGTTAGGAATATGTTGTGAACTTGATGATAAGTTAAACAAAACACCTTAGTAGATTTAACTTAGTGAAATTGTAGTTCTCGACGGATATTCCAATATAGTCCCGACGGATGAACTTTACAGTCCCGACGGATGACAACTGAACATCCATCGAGAGTGTAGCTTATGTAACAATAAGTATTGTAGCACATTTATGCAAACAACATGTTTAGTTGAGTAGATTGTAATAACCCAAATTTTTGGAATTTTTGAAACACTGATGAATAGTAACTTTTTGCTGATGATGCTGATAAAGGAAAATTCTGTTATGAAAATTCTGAGATCGTATTAGTATTCCATAAAGTAAATGAGTGTACGTAAAGATCGTCAGAATCCAAATTCGAACATTTGATTTTTTCCCGAAAATCCACCAGATACCGAAAGAATTAAGTATAAAGTAACATAATTAAAAAGATTTTATTTAAGGATTATAACAGAGGATCATTAAGGAATATAAGATATTGAGAAAGGTTTAAGGGAACCCAAGTAATAAGATCCCCAATATGATCCCTCAAACGACGAACGAAAACAAAAGTTAAGCAAACCGTATAACAGATGAGCGGTCATTAGCCAAGTAATTAAGCACTAATCAAAGGGATTAGAGGAGGATGACATCATCCAACCATAATGATTGAACAAGTGTCCTTGTGATGATGTAATCAAGGTGAGATCATCACTTTATTAAAGCAAAAGCAAAGATATTTTGAAAGGTTAATTTTCAACCAAGCATTTCATTTCATTCAAAAAAAAATCAACCAAGCAACATTTCATTTTGTCCCCCATTTCCAAGCTTCTTGCTCTCAGCCAAAATAATACCAGCAACTTCAAACTGCCATATATCCTTCAATACTCACTCAAATGTTGTGTTTTATAGCTCGTTGGAAAGTTATTGAGATGGCCTACAACTCTTGTTCACAAGTCTCGTCCAAATAATCAAGGTAAGATCCTCATATTGACAGTTCTTTAAATCGAACTAATTGTAACTCCAAAAGTTCTAACTCATTTCTTGAACTCCTTTGCAAGTTTGAACATGATAAACATAGATCAAGGCTCTATTAAGAATTAAAATCTCTTGTAAGTGGTTTAAGGATCTAAGGAAGGTATAAACTTCAAACTCTAGATTTGATTTTATGATTCCATTAAGTTTTATTGAAGCATTGTTAGTATTAAGGCTTGATCTTTGATTATAAGTAGTTTTGGTGGATTTGTATTGGTTTTGAATATTGGTTCTATGATTGGTTGGATAAATTGGTAAAACTTGGAGTTGGGGACAGAGTTTGTAGTATGATGGTTGAATATTGTTGTGTTGGTGGTTGTGAGTGAATTGATGAGGATTTAGAGTGATAATTATTTTGGGAATCTCGTAAACATAGCCGTCGTAATGCTCGTTTTCCTTAGACTATTTTGCATGAAACTTTAGGACCCGTGAACTCACTGTAAGCTTCTGACCCTTGCCATGTTTAGATAGTTCATGTTACGAGCTTCGTTTTGATATGCCGTTCACCTAAATCCGAGTTACGAGCGATGAGAAATGACCATTTTAAGTAATGGCGTTTCACGAGCGAACCCCGAAACCTCTAGTAACTTTGAGAACATAATTGAGACCCTTAAATGATTAATCGAAACAAGAAACAATTATGTAAAGTGTATTAGGTAGTTGGTAAAGTACTCGCGAAAGGGTCGCCTTGAAATTCATAACGGTTAATTTATTAAAATTGGTGGAGCCGAGGGTACGCAAGCGATTAACACAAATCGTTAAGCGTATAAGCGACCGTAAGCGACCGTTAGGGTATGAGTGAGTTTTGACTAGTTTCTTAAGTGACCGTGGTCTAATTCCGGCTTATGTTATTGTTCATAGGTTACCAGACCCACTCTAAGCTTAAGTCTACCCCGGAACACTCAGACAAGTTTTCTACCCGTTATACTATTGTTGTGATGTAAATATATATATATATTATCTTTTGATAAGTGCATGATTGATATTAGCAAATCATGCGATATATTGGAACATGTCAATATGATATATATATATATATATATATATATATGCATTCCTATTTCGTAATCTTGATATTTCATTGTTGATTCGATTGATTATAAACTGCATAATACCTATGCTAGAGATAAGCAATACTTGCGTATACCCTTAGTATAGGGGATCCAGAGTTGAACATTTTTCTAAACCGGGAGGTGATGTTCCCGAGTATATTATATATATATATAAATATTTTTCAAAACTATTAATCAAATAATGTTTATTCGATAGTTTTATATTATTAATGAATATTATTTTGAATATTCATTCGAGGACTTATGACTCCGCTTATTTTATTAAATAATATTCTTTATTTTATTAAAGAATAATGTTTCGATATTTTCCAAGTATTCGGAAAATGATTGATACCATCAAATCATTCTTACTTTAAATATTTCAAGAGATCAATTTGAAACTCTATCAAAACTATTTTAGGAAAGTTAGAGCGGATTCCAAAACTCATTTTCAAATTTAAGATCTTCCTTTCGAATGGGATTTAAATACTCGCTCAAAAATCTGAGGGATCCGGCTTCGTGATGTATTTTTATATTCGCAACAAGGTTACTTTTTTGATAAAAGAGTTTTTGATTACTTACCTAACACTCGGGAAATAAAATTCTTGGAATAAGTTAATCCATTAACAGGCATCTCCTAGAAAATATCGGTGAGTTTTTCTTTCCAACTAGATGCGACTTCTTGCTGGAGTCGTATCAACAAGTTCCTACTTGGGGAAAGGGGAGACGAACTTTACGTTTCAGAGTCATGGATTTCTTCTGAACTAGGAGTGGCATCAGTGGTCGAGTGGCGCCGGCCCAGCCTTATTTATTGGCCCAAATGGCCCGGAAGTTCCGCTAAGACGGTCAATTCCTTAGGAGTCCAGCGTTCGGTCGACAAGTAAATCCGACTGTTCTCCTCTACATGTAAAAAATTATGGGGTTGCACTACTGTGACTGATCGTCGTGAGTGTCTTCCTGGCGCAGCTAACTCCCGTAATGAGTTCATCATCCAGTTGGATATTTCTGCAACACTACCCAGAGCACTTCGATAGAAAGGCTACGGCTGGGCGACTGTTGTGTGTTGGCAGGGTCGAGTTTTCTAAATGATGTTTTCATCAAATGAAGTATCTCGTAACTTCATTTCATTTTGATGATATTTCAAAGATTGATTCTATACAAGTTTTGTCTTGTAGCTTCATCTATGGGATCAACTATTAATACCTTGAACAGTGGTAGTTTGAGTAGTATTCGGAAAAGATATAAGTATATTGGAGTATCTCGTAACTTCATCTTTTCAACTTATATCTAGTTAATGATTATCTTATATACGACAAAGATTTTCAGAAAAATGTTGAGACACGGTTAGATATATGAGATTACCTTGCAACGATATTTTATACAGTTATAAACTGGAACTCTGTGTATATTATACATGTCAGAGGATTTCAAAGATTTTGAGAAGTATATATGTATATATATACTGAATATTTTGCGATTTCGTCGCATTAAGATATCAAACTTGGTTCATTTCTTCTTGACCAAGACTTTCATGAGTACTATAAGAATGCTCATATATTGTTAATTATTATCCATATTATTTCGGTGGGCTTGTTTTTCACCCTTGCTTTCTTCTTTCATCACACAACAACAGATAGAGAAGATGAACGGGACCAAGCTCCCGATTCGCAAGCGGTTAGGAAACGTTCCGCAGTTTCCTGACAACGTTGATGTCGCTGTAGCTGAGGTAGGAATTACCAACAGGCTAGGTTTTCAACTGTTGATGTACCAGACTTCTGTATATTATGAATTGTAATAATGGTAAAGAATATGTAAATTTATTCAGAAACCCCTTTTGAGGTGTAATGACTTATAATTATGGAATAAATTGACTTGTGTTATTTTGGTATTCATCTCTGAGACTATAACTTATGGTGTGTGTGTATATTGTGGGGTCACGGTATGCAGTAATTGATTGTTTATTTAGATTAAGTGTTGTAAAGGGAAATGGAACTCGTGACAACCCAGATCCCCAACCCCGGATTTGGGGGTGTTACATAAATGGTATCAGAGCCAAGCGTTATAAACCTCAGAGATGATGCGTCGTTAAAATGATAAGTTCACTAAGAGAATAAGAACTCTTGCAAAGTTCATAGTCGGACTACCTAACGTAGTACTGACAGTTTAAACCCTTTTGGGAACCTTTATAAATATCATGATAGTAACATAGATCGGTATCGTATAAGGTAGCGGGGCACCGAACCCTGAAGTTCAAGAGCAACAACACGATGATGTTTTGTTAAATATTGGGGATCAAATTATGGATCCAATGGAGCACCCTAACCAGGGACTAGATGTTGTCCATATTAAGGATGTAGCGATTAAGGATGTTATCCCAGAAAGGGGTTGTTGCTGAGGAGGATCCCGTGAAGGATCCTAACAAGACTAAAGAGATTATCGCTAAGGAATCAATGATTGTAGTCAGGATGACTACCAGAGATAGGATTGGCCTGTTACTATTGTAGGTTCGTTCAAGTTTGCAAAGAGAGCATCCCCTTTAGCGCGGCTTACTCATAAGACCGAGAAGTTAGAATAGACAGAGAATTGCAAAAACAGCTTCCAAGAATTGAAGAAAAGATTAGTGACAACCCCTATGTTGGCGTTGCCAGATGGAAAAAGAGATTTTTTGATTTGTAGTGAAGTTTCGCACAAGGAATTAGGATGTGTTTTTATATAACACGGTAAGGTAATCGCGTACGCGTCAAGACAATTAAGGGAATATAAAATTCGATATCCCCACCCATGAGCTTGGGATCGTGGAAATAGTTTTTCCCTAAAGATTGGAGGCACTACTTGTATGGAGAGAAGTGCGAGAATTACACAAGCCATAAGTGCTCTAGTACATTTTCACGCAGAAAGAGCTCAACATGTGCCAGATAAGGTGGTTAGAGCTAATCAAGGATTATGATTGTGAGATTCTTTATTATCCAGGGAAATCCAATATGATGGCTGATGCCCTTAGTAGAAAGGAGAGACTCGAGCTGATAATGTCTTCGGAAGAGCTGAAAGAGATTTCGAGAAAATGGGAATAGAAGTGAAGGTACTCGGAGCCGGTATTGAAAAGCTGTTTGAGATTGTAATGCAACCCGAATTATTGGAAAATATCATATTGTGCCTAGAAAAAGTGATGAATGAAGGAAGAGAGCCAATAAATAGAGAAGAGATTAATACCGAAAAAGATGATAAGGGAATAATGAGGTATTCCTACAGAATTTGGGTTCCAAACATTCAAGAGCTTAAGGACGGGATCTTAGATAAAAGCCATAGTTCGAGGAATAAGATTTAGGGCAAACCCTGAATGTGATAGCCAGGGAGGTCGCCATCAAGATAAAAGGAACCCATGACATAATGAAGTGGAAATTAAGGATTTTAACGTATAAGATGACCCCAATTATGGATAGTAGGATGAAACATTCTAAGAAAAACATAAGTCGAGCGAGGAAGGGAGCACCAGGATGGTACTCCTATGGGGCAATTCATGGACCTGCCTAAACAAAACTTATACTTTTACCCCCAACCACCACCCTAAGGAAACAATGTGGTGGGAAATTCTTTCATGACCTTTAAGTCGCTAAGCTCTCAGAATTCCAAGGAACAGGTTGACCCAGTCGAGGCAAGAGCCTGGCTAAAGGAAATATTGGAATCATTTGAGATTCTAAATGATTGATGAAGCGCAAAAGACTATTTTTGTCACTTACCTTCCTAAGAGAGAGTCCACCAGCTGGTGTGTTAGGTCACACACACTGTAGAAGGGGGTTGAATACAGTATTTATTACAATCAAATCGAATATAAGAACTCAAGTAATAGAACACAGATTTTATTCAACACAATAAACTCTGTTACAAAGAACTGTTCTCTCTCAGTGATGAATAAATTATCACGATAGCTGCTAGAGTTACAATAAATAATAATCTCGATTAAGATAACACATATAGTGTAAACCCTATGTCTGTGTTTATATACTACACAATTACAAGATAATCTTCTAATTGATATCGAATATAATTCTGCTTCCTAATATATTTTAACTAGTTATCTTTTCATCCAAGTATTATATTCTTCATAGAATTCTTCTCCATGCATATCTCTTCTTATGTTTGTCTTGATCTTCTTTCCTTTCAATCAGCCGCCTTCCTTATCTGAAAGCCTCCTTAAGTCTAGATATTATCTCCTGATAAATATCTCCTGATAACTTAAGTTCTGACAACTTAAGTTCTGATATCTTAAGTCCTGACTTCAGTATAAGTACTGATTTCCAGTTAAGTACTGATTTGTCCTGTTAGGTAAGATCTGAGAAACTAAACACAAATCATATTAGTCATGACATCACAAATATATCTAACATGGTGAAAGGCCAAGAAAGACACGTGGCCAGAGGTTATAATAAACCGATTAAAGTCCAGTCAATTATTTTCGGGAAAGTACTTCCCAAGGTTATAGAGATAGTGTAAAAGCTTTAGAGGCAGAACAAAAGCGGACGAGTATGATGAATTATGAATCTAAGTTGTAAAAGTTGGCAAGATTCGTCCTGAGGACACGAATCCCAAAACAATGTGATATTTGAAGTCAATGATTAATGGGTTCATGAAATGATTTTAAAAAAAAATGAAAAAAGAAACTGAAGTGGAAAGGAATATAAAGGCAATAGAGTTTGAGAAATTATAAGGGAGTTGGGTATGAGCAAATCCTAAAGACTCGTAGTAATAGAAATTGAAAAGTATGTGATCATCAGGATGAGGGTGATTCACCATGAGTTAAAGTTGATGGTTGAAGGCATAAATGATATGTATATATATATATTATCCCCTTTAAGTTTGGAGTATTCGAAGACACTTCGAGATAAATCGATGGGTTAATAAGGAAACACGGATGGACTGAGGAGACATGATAACAAGAAATTAGGAAAATGGGATGAAGGAAGTGAACTTCAAGAATGTGAAGAGTATGTAAGACCGGTGGATTGATACCCAGAAAGGAGATGCCAAGTATAAAAGATATCCCACCATTGAGATGACGGTTGTGAAAAATAATGGAGATAAATGAATAGTTAGAACTAAAAAGTTCACATTAAACACGACCAATATCTTCCAGAACATCCATGTTATCACTACCAAATCAGGAAGAATAGATGATAACCATTGTTATCTTTTCGAGGCCATATGGATTGACCCCAGCTTGAATAAGGATACTATTGTGAAATTTGGTGTAGACTATCGAGGTGGGAATGATTGAATAAGATAATCTATCAAGGATATATGACTTGATTCATCCATGGAAGGATGCAAGTACTTTATTTAAAGGTGGAATTAAGGATAGAACCTCGATAACTTGAGATGAATCCTAGAGGAATGCATAAAGAATGGAATTTCACCCTTAATAGGGACAGTATGAGTTTTGACAGTATGAATTGGAAAGGATTAGGGTAACAACAACCTTTAAGGATCAGTGGAGGAGTTTTTATAAGTATATAGACAATAGTTCTAGTATTAGTAAATGGTATTTTGATATGCCCTGTATCTAGGGAATACAGGAGGAATGATTCAAGGATAACCTTAGAGGTCTTACAAGGAGAAATGTAATATTCAAAGTTCTGAAGAATAAAAATTTTGATAAAGGAAATAGTAAGTAATTATAATAATGCCAGGTGAGCACGTGTTGAACCATAAGAAAGTATAGATTGACCCAATGAAGGTTGAGATTGGTGAAAACAAGAAGGACCCAAGATAAGAGACATCCTAAGTATGATCGAGAGTTAGTCGTGATAATGTTAACCTCTAAAGACCGAGGAAATAACTTATGGAAAAATGGTGATATTTTTTTCTCACCAAAGCTTAAGGAAGAGCATTTTCACACAAGCAGTGATTGGAAATGAGGTAGAAAATTTAGTTGGAGATCGTTCAAAACACATTGATTATAAGGAACTATTACTATCAGGAAAGGCCAATGAGGTGGCCGACACTCTAACTGTAAAAGAGAAATTATAGGCACTCGTGTCAGAGGAATACAGTAATGATGGTTAAAGTCGTGAAGGTGGTATTATGGTGTGAAAGATTGACATTCCTTCTGATAATTGTGCGATACACAACCATAATAGTAGTCTGGTAAAGATTTAATTTATGTTATCGCTGTGAGCGGGCTACCTATCTTAGAAGGTACTATCTTGAGATAAGCGAGGACCATGTTATAAAAGGACTAAATAAACCTTTGAGCTTCACGTCTCCTAATAAAGACGTATGGTTAATAATGGTATTAGCCTGCTATCGTTGCTTTCATTGAAACTCTTCTGCAATTTTATCTGCTTCATGTCATGTATGTACGTCAGGATCAGGAGTGTTCTTCATGAATCATGAATGGTGATTATGTTACTTCCTTAGAAGAATTTGATACGACAGGTATGGACTCCGTATGGTTTGCTATTAAGATTCCAAGGAAAATGAATGACTACCGTAGGTCCACGGTGGACTATAGTAATACAACAATGATTCTGCGAATAATGAGATGATAGCAACCGGGAGAGTTGTATTATAATGGATGTTGAGATTGAGTACCACTAATCGGGTCATGGTGATGTATAAGTTATCATTGAAAGACTAACTAGTGGATTATCTACCTATTGAATATTTATTTTTTCTTATCGACAAAGAGTCGTATTACTATACGAGTAAGGTTGTGGGGAAAGCGTAGAATTCTAGTAACGCTGATGTCTAGAATGAAATCCCAGATTTGATTTTCGTTGTCGAGGGAGTTTCAACGGTGATTGTTTATAAGCTCGATCAAGAGCATGGGTTCATAGAATGATGGACGGAATAGTAAAAATATTCAGGCACGTGAATTGCGATGCTATAATACTTGATGTTGAGATATATACAAATATATATTTTGTTCTCCTGGGATAAACCTCTATAGTTCAGAGGTAGACTCCAAGCCAGGTGTTTTGTGGAAATATTTTTATATAATTCTCTTAAATTCTTTCTTTTCTCTTTTTTTCATTTTCGTGTAAACTGAGAAGAACAACCCATCCAAAAGGGGAGGTATAGCCGAATGACTATCTATCTGTGTGATAGAAGCCTAGTAGGATACCACATGTTGTTTAATTGCTTGTCAAGTACTAAAGGCTGGCCACCTTCTATACTAATTATGCGATATAACAAGTGTTCATGATCATAGTGATCTCTCAATAAATTCTTTTAATTCTATATGAAGGACCAAGATTTCGAAGACGGAAGCAGCTAGAGATGAAGTGGTATCAGTACGGTGAAATTCCGAATCTAACGCGTTTGTGATACTAAGGTTGACGCGGTTATTAAAAGGTTATAGAACGCTAACGAGCAAAAGTGTAACCAGTATAATATTAGGTACGGAAGATAGTATCGATTATGAACTAGAAAATAGTGGGTATTGAGAAGCAAAACCTATAGCGCAAGAAGCTATGATGAGAGGCTGTGCGATAGACTTGAAAGAATTTAGAATGATCACTTAGCACGTATCGAGTTTTCTTACGACGATGGATGATATGACAGTGTCAGAATGTCGCCTTACGAGGCCCTATACAGAAAGAGATGTCGATCTCCTTTGTATCGGAATGAAGTTGGAGAGCGCAAGATGCTCAGATCGAAAGTAGTCCAATTAACCAAGGACATAGTATATCTAATCAGAGGACGGCTAGTAGAAGCCCAAAATCGACTGGAGGAGTACGCCGGTATGGCCCGAAACGACAAAGAATATGAAGGAGGGAACCTTGTATTGTTAAAAGTATTCCCTTGAAAGAATTGATGAGGGTTGGAAAGAAAGGAAAGTTTAAGTCCACGATTTATTGGACCCTTGGAGATATTAAGACATATTGGGAAGTTAGCATATGAGCTAGCCCTACCCCCGAACCTGTAGCAAGTTCATAACGTGTTCCACATATCAATGTTAGGGAAGTGTAATCCGGATGCCAGACAAATAGGGGCATATGAGTGCATAGACATGCAACCAGACGTAACCTATATGGAGCAACCATGAGAGGTTATAGATCGAAAAGGAACAAGTGCTTAGGAGAAGGTTTATCAAACTAGTCAGAGTTTGGTGGTAGAACCACAATGTGGAAAATTGACTTGAGAGTTAGAAAGTGCATCGCCAAGAAAGTATCCCTATTCATTTTCTATCTAATTCCGGGATGGAATCCTTTCAGGAGGGGAGACTGTAATAACCCTAATTTTTGGAATTTTTGAAATGATGAATAGTAACTTTTTGCTGATGATGCTGATTAAGGAAAATTATCAGACCATACTATATAGGAGTACTGTTATGGAAATTCTGAGATCGTATTAGTATTCCATAAAGTAAATGAGTGTATGTAAAGATCGTCAGAATCCAAATTCGAACACTTTGATTTTTTCCCGAAAATCCACAAGATACCGAAAGGATTAAGTATAAGGTAACATAATTAAAAGGATTTTATTTAAGGATTATAGCAGAGGATCATTAAAGGAATATAAGATATTGAGAAAGGTTTAAGGGAACCCAAGTAATAAGATCCTGGATATGAAAGATCCTGGATATGAAAGATCCTGGATATGATTCCTCAAACGACGAACAAAAACAAAAGTTAAGCGAACCGTATAACAAATAAGCGGTCATTAGCCAAGTAATTAAGCACTAATCAAAGGGATTAGGGGAGGATGACATCATCCAACCATAAGGATTGAACAAGTGTCCTTGTGATGATGTAATCAAGGTGAGATCATCACTTTATTAAAGCAAAAGCAAAGATATTTTGAAAGGTTAATTTTCAACCAAGCATTTCATTTCATTCAAAAAAAATTAACCAAGCAACATTTCATTTTTCTCCCCCCATTTCCAAGCTTCTTGCTCTCATCCAAAATAATACCAGCAACTTCAAACTACCATATCTCCTTCAATACTCACTCAAATGTTGTGTTCTATAGCTCATTGGAAAGGTATTGAGATGGCCTACAACTCTTGTTCACAAGTCTCGTCCAAATAATCATGGTAAGACCCTAATATTTACAGTTCTTTAAATTGGACTAATTGTAACTCCAAAAGTTCTAACTCATTTCTTGAACTCCTTCGCAAGTTTGAACATGATAAACATAGAT
The DNA here is from genome assembly GCF_009905375.1 of Apium graveolens. Lineage (NCBI taxonomy): Eukaryota > Viridiplantae > Streptophyta > Magnoliopsida > Apiales > Apiaceae > Apium > Apium graveolens. Next base: position 161,748,495 of record NC_133656.1, on the reverse strand, counting down.
CAAGGCTCTATTAAGAATTACAATATCTTGTAAGTGGTTTAAGGATCTAAGGAAGGTATAAAATTCAAACCCGAGCTTTGATTTTATGATTCTATTAAGTTTTATTGAAGCATTGTTAGTATTAAGGCTTGATCTTTGATTATAAGTAATTTGGTGGATTTGTATTGGTTTTGAATATCGGGTCTTTGATTGGTTGAATAAATTGGTAAAACTTGGAGTTGGTGACTGCGTTTGTAGTATGATGGTTGAATATTGTTGTGTTGGTGGTTGTGAATGAATTGATGAGGATTTAGAGTGGTAATTATATTAGAAATCTCGTAAACATAGCCATCGTAATGCTCGTTTTCCTTAGACTGTTTTGCATGAAACTTTAGGACCTGTGAACTCATTGTAAGCTTCTGACCCTTGCCATTTTTAGATAGTTCATGTTCCGAGCTTCGTTTTGATATGTTGTTCGCCTAAATCCGAGTTACGAGCGATGATAAATGACCATTTTAAGTAATAGCGTTTCGCGAGCGAACCCCGAAACCCCGAGTAACTTTGAGACCATAATTGAGACCTTTAAATGATTAATCGAAACATGAAACAATTATGTAAGGTGAATTAGGCAGTTGGTAAAGTACTCGCGACCGTAAGCGACCGTTAAGGTATGGGTGAGTTTTGACTAGTTTCTTAAGCGACCGTGGTCTAATTTCGGCTTATGTTGTTGTTCATAGGTTACCGGACCCACTCTAAGCTTAAGTCTACCCCGAAACACTCAGGAAAGTTTTCTACCCGTTATACTGTTGTTGTGATATAAATTTATATATGCATTATCTTGTGATAAGTGCATGATTGATATTAGCAAATCTTGCGATATATTGGAACATGTCAATATGATATATATATATATATATGCATGCCTGTTTTGTAATCTTGATATCTCATTGTTGATTCGATTGATTATAAACTGCATAATACCTATACTAGAGATAAGCAGTACTTGCGCATACCCTTAGTATAGGAGACCCAGAGTGGAACATTTTTCTAAACCGGGAGGCGACGTTCCCGAGTATATTATATATTTATCTAAATAGTTTTCAAAATTATTAATCAAATAATGTTTATTCAATAGTTTTATAATATTAATGAATATTATTTTAAATATTCATTCGAGGACTTATGACTCCGCTTATTTTATTAAATATTTCCAGAGATCAATTTCAAACTTTATCGAAACTAATTTTGGAAAGTTAGAGAGGATCCCAAAACTCGTTTTCAAATTTAAGATCTTCCTTTCGAAAGGGATTTAAATACTCGCTCAAAAATCTGAGAGATCCGGCTCCGTGATGTATTTTTATATTCGCAACAAGGTTGCTGTTTTGATAAAAGAGTTTTTGATTACTTACCCAACACTCGGGAAGTAAAATTCTTGGTATAAGTTAATCCATTAACAGGCATCTCCTGGGAAATATCGGTGAGTTTTTCTTTCCAACTAGATGCGACTTCTTGGTGGAGTCGTATCAATAAGTTCCTACTTGGGGAAAGGGGAGATGAGCTTTACGTTTCAGAGTCATGGATTTCATCTAAACTAGGAGTGGCGTAAGTGGTCGAGTGGCGCCGGCCCAGCCTTATTTATTGGCCCAAATGGCCCAGAAGTTCCGTTAAGATGATCCATTCCTTAGGAGTCCAGCGTTCGGTCGACAAGTAAATCCGACTGTTCTCCTCTACATGTAGAAAATTGTGGGGTTGCACTACTACGACTAATCATTGTGAGTGGTCTTCCTAGCGCAGTTAACTCCCGTAATGAGTTCATCATCTAGTTGGATATTTTTACAACACTACCCAGAGCACTTCGATAGAAAGGCTACGGCTGGGCGGCTGTTGAGTGTTCGCAGGGTCGAGTTTTCAAAATGATGTTTTCATCAAATGAAGTATCTCGTAACATCATTTTATTTTGATGATATTTCAAAAATTGATTCTATACAGGTTTTGTCTTGTAGCTTCATCTATGGGATCAACTATTTCTATCTTGAATAGTGGTAGTTCGAGTAGTATTCGGAAAAGATATAAGTATATTGGAGTATCTCGCAACTTCATCTTTTCAACTTATATCTAGTTAATGATTATCTTATGTACGACAAAGATTTTCAGAAAAATGTTGAGACAAGGTTAGATATATGAGATCACCTTGCAACGATATTTTATACAATTATAAACTGGAACTCTGTGTATATTATACATGTCATAGGATTTCAAAGATTTTGAGAAGTATATATGTATATATATATACTGAATATTTTGCGACTTCGTCATATTAAGATATCAAAATTGGTTCATTCCTTCTTGACCAAGACTTTCATGAGTATTATGAGAATGCTCATATATTGTTAATTATTATACATATTTTTTCGGTGGGCTTATTTCTCACCCTTGCTTTCTTCTTTTATCACACAACAACAGATAGACAAGATGAACATGACTAAGCTCCCGATTCACAAGCGGTTAGGAAACGTTCCACAGTTTTCTGGCGGCATTGATGCCACTGTAGCTGAGGTAGGAACTACCAATAGGCTAGGTTTTCAACTGTTGATGTACCAGACTTATGTATATTATGAATTGTAATAATGGCAAAGAATATGTAAATTTATTCAGAAACCCCTTTTGAGGTGTAATGAATTATAATTGTGGAATAAATTGACTTATGTTATTTTGGTATTCATCTCTGAGACTATAATTTATGGTGTGTGTGTATATTGTAGGGTCACAGTATGCAGTAATTGATTGTTTATTTAAATTAAGTATTGTTAAGGGGAAATACAACTCGTGACAACCCAGATCCTCGACCCCGGATTTGGGGGTGTTACATAGATGCTGTAGGATTTTGTAATTCATGATGACTGCTAGATTGATGTACAGAATAGGTTGGCTAATTGTTAATATAAAATGTCTTGTAATCCTGTACAAGTGAAATAGAGTCAAGTGACAGAAATACTTCCAACGGATAATCTACAAAGGCTCCTAACGGATAATCACTAAGGCTCCTAACATATAACCAACTTAGTTCCGACGGATGATCATATTCAAAATAGCTGTTGATAGTGATAACACAGTCACATGCATCGGGTGTTTGCAAAAGGAATGTGGTAGCCTGTTAAGCAGGATTTTGAGAACAAAGAAGCATTACCATTTCCATGCAAATGTGAAGATATTCAAAGATGCTGGATAGAGTAATGTAGCGGCATGATTTTAGACTAGATTAATTTTGTTTTATTGTCTTGTCTTATTATCATGTAACTTGGTGATATATAAACCAAGAGTAGTAAGTAGAAAAAAAGTATCTAAGAAAGCTTATATTTCCAGAGAAATAGATAAGGTTGTATCTGCTAAGAATTTCTCTATAAGTTTGTTTGTTCACTTGTAAGCAGTTGTGTGTTATTCAAAGCATCACAGAGTTCTCAATATGATATATATATATATATCTGGTGGATAAATTCAAATCCACCAGAAAGTTTTAAAGCTTTGTATTTTATTACTTAGTATTTTGATTTCTATTATTCTTCCATTCAGCATTATTGCAAATCAAACACTGTTATATATTAAGTTAGAATATTTTTAAAATCTTAAAAGAAGCCAGAATTACATTCAACTCCCCATTCTATAATTCTTGTTGTATTATTTGGGAATAACACTAGCCAAGATAAAAGTCTCATTCGATCTTAATCATGAACTTATATCAACAGTAATAACCCAATTTTGATCAACTTGAACATCGGACCGGCACTATCGAGCCAATCACATTGGAACAAGTACATACATTTTCCTTCTTGATAAACAAGTTTGATGATTTTTTGCAATTGATCATAATAATCGTCAATAATATTATCATGTGAACCACATTTCACCATAACTCTCGAACTACCACTTGAAGTATATTTGATCCGAAATTTATAGCCATTCACCGTGCAAGTTTGATAAAATAATTCTGTTTTTGCCGATCCCAAAATTAAGCTTCTAAAATGCGGACCGTTCACATCATCATTCTCAACCTTTTCCCGAAACTATGCTTTGAAATCAATTTTTAACAATATCTCTAATTCTTTCGGAGTTGTGTTTGGTTGGTTTCCTTTGACATGAATTTCATACTCTTTTATGTAAGGTTAAACTTCCGGTGAGTTGAACAAAACATATTGCTCTGCAAGTAATCGTTCATCATTCGTCAAATAGATCTTGACCGGGTTCCCCGTGGTTCTAATAGGATATATGAACACTTCTAATTCATGGTCGTCATGTGACTTACACATGTTAGGCACAAAGCATGCGCTAATAATTCACGTAAGTATACGCGTTCGCAAGTAATATAGAATAATTTCTAGTTCGTTCCAACAGAGACTCAGACTAATTATGTTTAATTAACACTTACTCACCAAGGTATGATTACTTCTCAATATCAAGACAATAACACTTAAGGTTAATTAAATAATTAATATCTACAAAAATTAAACACTTAAATTAACACTTGAATTAACAATATTAAACACACATGAGATCATAACTTCATTACTACTTCCTTCAATAGTCATTGTTATTACCCTTAGCATGTAACGGTGATGATATTAATCTAACAACATGAAACTGATAAAAGCCAACTTTCGTTGCACAAGTACCATTCTACCAAACATCCACAATTAAGATTGAAGTTGAATAGGCATCAATTATGTTGAGACCCTATATGTCTACATAATTTGACAATATAACGATTTAAGCGCAAGTTATTCATTATGATTATACAGGGCAAGTAAAACGGTTAGAGTTACCCACTAATCATGCATACAATACATGAACCTATGCTAGCATGGCAAGTTCTAAATCTCAAGATTCACTATCGCTTCACAAGAGATTAACAGGCTATCTTATATGTTCGCGATGCACATAAGACGAATAAGCACAACCTATGATAGATATCATACAACCATCACATACCAAGTTATTAAATAATTAACTAAAGAAATCCATAGTAAATCCGCTACGACCCCATGATCACGATTAGCTCATGATAGAACTTATCATCACCATGGGTTCATATGAAAACATGATAATAACACGATAATATAAACTAATAAAAATACTTATTAAAACCAGAGTATGTCACAAGAGTATTAAGGTTCAAAGTAAAGGAAACTAGCATCCACTGTTACAACGAATAAAAGAATCACAAGATAACGTATGCTTCCTCTTCTTCGTTGTGGTGTGCTAAAACGGTCTTCTTAATCTTCTCTCCTTGCTCCTTGCTTGATTGATACTTGTTCCTTGTTGCTTGTTATTATGAAACGTCTCTCAAGTAGGTTTATAAAAGAGTCCACAAGAAACAGCGCCGTCAGAAGCCTAGTAGAATACGAATTAAAATCCAGAATTAATTTTCTCGACCCCAAGCGGCCGCCCCAGGTCCCAAGCGGGCGCCTGCACCTCCAGGCGGTCGCCCCACATCCCAGGCGGGCGCCTGGACAGCTTCTGGAAAAATCAACATTTTGCTCCTAATTTTGCTGATTTCTTCGCACAACTCCCCGCAACTGATTCCAAGTACTTCCCTTGGCTTTTTTTTGATAAAATCCCCCCTAAATTCGCAAGTTATACCCTGAAATGCAGAAACACTAGAAAAACGCATCAAATACACAAAATACTTGATTTCAAGACATCAATTCAAGCCATTATAGTACATTCTAAGTGGTATAAAATGCCATTTATCACACCCTCAAACTTAAATCGATGCTTGTCCTCAAGCGTCACAGACTCAAAAAAATAAAATAAAAACATGCATGCAAACTACATGAAATGCAGCGATCCCCATCGTGATGACTAAACCAACCAACTAATAACATCGCAACAAATGCAATTAGGTGACTAAAGATCAATCAAATCACGCAAGCTAACATACAACTAGAAACGTGGTGTATGCGAATGCTTAACAGATATGCTTCGAAACTAGATCAGTTATCATAACTCAATTATCCTCAAGGCAATCACAAGATTATACGAAAAATATATTCTAGACACAAAATGACTTATAACACTTCAAGATCACTGGAGCTTATTACAGAATCATGCTTTTATTCAACACAATAAACAAATGCTTATTTGATCGTGCAATGAGTGAGGTCCACAAAAGACTAATGCAATGGCATCCATTTAGCGAGCGTTAGGTTAGCGGATCCCAGACTATAAAAGCCTTAGGTCACTAGGCACAAAGTCCCCTAAGAACTTAATAACTCGAATACTAAAGAGCTCACTCGTGATCAATTATGCATTAAACCATATTTTTTTCTCATTTTTTTTTCATTTTTTTTTTCAATTTCTAAGCAAGTGCGTTTCGCTCCATCTTGCTCAACCCTAGACTACTCGCATACAATACGAGCCGGCTACTAGCCATTTGACACCTAGCCAAGACTAGCAATGAATTCTAATTTTACTCCAATTTTCTCTTTTCATGCCTTATATCATTAAGAGCCTATCATACATTCTAAGCATAATCAATAAATTAACCTAAAAAATCATCAAGCCATGACAATAATCTAGTCCTTAAGCATACTCTAAGACTTGGTAAAATTACAAGTGTTTCTAGCATGCATGTCAACCTACCAAGATTCAACATCCCTCTAACGCTATCACTACACTCGCATCAATATCACATATCAATTGGTAAAGCAACACAAAAGGGATCATGGACTATGCATGAGCTACATGACATGATAAATAAAGCTATAAAATAAAAAAAACTATATGGAAAAAATATGCAACTATATGAACTAAACTATCACGAATATGCAACTACATGAGACACACACAAATATGTTCCTTAACTACCACCCCCAAACTTAAAATCTTCACTGTCCCCGGTGAAGGTAATAGAAAGGAACACAGGGTATACCTACTCAGAGAAATCATCATCATCACCCTCAGAGGGTGGAGTGTCAGGAGGCGGATAAGCAGAGTCCTCACCAAAAACGGGGCACTGGATGTCAGCTCCAAGGCCTCTGAAAGCAGTCCCAAGTGCTAGGGTGAGCTCCTGTGCAAACCTACTCTGCAACTCATACATCGCATCCATCCTCCTGGAAATCTTCCTGTACTGGACATCAGCCATCCCTGAACCATCACCTCCCTGGGCTCTAGAAGAACCTGCCTCACCATGAGCCTGACTAGGCCTAGCCATCGTAGCACCAGCTATTGGACGTCCTCCTGGAAGATGATATCCCAAACCATGCTCCTCGGGCTCTCCACCCGTCCACTCCTGCATCACATTTAGCGTCGATGAATCAATAGGAGTGGCAGGCATCTGCAGCTGCTCATAAGAAGGCCAGTGGACTCCAACTGCCTTGCACAGCTTCGTGACAACAGAGGCATAAGGGATGTTGTTATGCATCCTCCCCTTCAAAAACTTCAAAATCCCTTGGTAGATGAACTCACCAAGGTCCACATAATACTCCTCATTCAGAATCCCCCACAACAACCTAGCTCTCTCAACTGTAACCTCATGTGCTTGTGAAGAAGGCAAAATATTAGCACAAATAAAGGCATTCTATGCACGGGAATACCTGTTCATTGCAACAGCTGGGAAAAAAAAATACTCATTAGATCCCGTCTTAAACTTCCACACCGTGCCCGGCTGATAGAGAGTAGCAATAATCAAATCCGAGTCAAAATCCTCGGGAGTCTTCTAATTCCAATTCTCCTCCTGGGGCTTCCTTTGTCGCTTCCTAATAACACGGCGAATCGCCTCGGGCTGATAATCAACCATAAGCCCACGAATAACAGAGTATCCATTCTTGTCGGCCTTGGCGTCCGCATAGAACTCGTGAACAACACTCATCGGGACCGCCTCAGGCGATTCGCCAAAAGTGATTCAACCCTTCTCTGCAATCATCGACAATAACTCACCATCCCTCCCTGATGGCAAAAATCCCCTCTCCTTCAGAATCGGCTTAGTCAGAAGCCTAGCATACTCCTCCTCAGCAGCCCTATCCACCAATCGGGGCCTCGCAGTAGTACCCCTTGATGAATCAGCAGTAGGAATGGTGATGCTACTATCGACAGTTCGAGATCTCTTTGGAGCCATTGAAACTAAGAGTAAGATTTGTAGAGTTGTGTTTGTGTGTAGGAAAGGGTTTGTAAGTGTTGAAAGTATAATGTATATGTATGGAGAGGATGTGTGTATATATAGGGTAAGATTTAGGTTTAGAAATTGATTAGGAGTGGGGTTTGTGGCTTGTTTATAGGAGAAAATTTGTGGGTTAATGGGGTTATGGCTGTGGTATTTTGTTTTTTCTATTTTTTTGGTTTTTTATAAGGCTGAATTTTTTTTCAAACAGTCGGCCTCCAGGCGGTCGCCTGGAACTAGCGGGCGGGCGCCTGCCAGCAAGCGGCCGCCTGGAACCTGCAGGCGGGCGCCTGGTAGGCTCCTGGAATTTGTTTTTTCTCCTTTATTTTTTCTGATTTTTTTGAGTTTTTTGATAGAGTACTAACTTCTGAAGGTTACTATAGTCTCACATCTTGGGTTGCCTCCCAAGAAGCGCTTCTTTTACGTCATTAGCTTGACGTAGAGTAGTGCGATCAAGTTGACAATAAAACGGCACTAACCACTTCCCGGTTTTCCATGTCCCCATAATAGTTCTTCAATCTCTGACCATTAACCTTGAATGCTTGGCCCGGATCATTCTCAAAAATTTCCACCGCTCCGTGTGGGAACACAGTTTTGATGATAAATGGTCCAGACCACCTTGATTTCAACTTTCCAGGAAAAAGTCGGAGACGAGAGTTGAATAAAAGAACTTATTGCCCCGACATAAATAACTTAGGAGATAACTTCCTGTCGTGCCACCTTTTTATTTTTTCCATGTACATTTTGTTATTTTTGTATGCTTGTAGTCAAAATTCATCAAGTTCATTTAACTGAAGCATTCGCTTCTTCCCAGCTACATCTAGATCAAGGTTTAACTTCTTAAGTGCCCAATAAGCCTTATGCTCAAGCTCCACAAGTAAATGACATCCCTTACCATAGATAAGTTGAAATGGGGACATCCCAAGTGGAGTCTTATATGTTGTTCTATAAGCCCAAACAGCTTCATCGAGCTTCAAAGACTAATCTTTTCTTGACGAATAAACAACTTTCTCTAGAATACGCTTAATCTCTCTATTAGACACTTCATCTTGACCATTAGTTTGCGGATGATAGGCAGGAGCAATACGATGATTCACATTGTAGCGTTGCATCATAAAAGTAAACTTACAATTGCAGATGTGCGACCCCTCATCACTTATGATAACTCGTGACATTCCAAACCTTGTGAATATCTGCTTATGAAGAAAACTCAACACTACCTTTGCATCATTCATTGGTAGAGCCTTGACTTCTACCCATTTCGAGACATAATCGACTGCCAGCAAGATGTACTGATTATTGCAGGACGAGATAAATGGTCCCATGCAATAGATTCCCCAAACATCGAAGACCTCAACTTCAAGCATCACATTTAAAGGCATCTCATCCATTCGAGTAAGATTCCCAACTATTTGGAAATGATCACACCTTAAAATGAACTGATGTGCATCCTTAAACAACGTAGGCCAGAAAAAACCTGCTTGAAGAATACGAGCTGTTGTCTTTTCACCACCATAATGTCCACCATAAACTGTGGAATGACAATCTCGTAATATCCCCTCCGTCTGGCAGAATGGGATACATCTCCTGATGATCTGGTCAGCTCCTTGTCTAAACAAATATGGTTCATCCCACATGTACCACTTCACTCATGTAGAAACTTCTTCTTTTGAGCCGCATTTATATTAGGAGGCATTATATTGCTGACAAGATAGTTCACAATGTCTGCGGACCATGGCTCTTCCTCCTGAACTGCGAACAACTGCTCATCCGGAAAAGATTCGTTGATCAATGTCTTATCATATGAAGTAGAATCGGGATTCTCCGGTCTAGAGAGATGGTCAACTACTTGATTTTCAGTACCTTTTCGATCCTTGATTTCTAACTCAAATTCCCGTAGCAAGAGCACCCAACGAATAAGTCTAGGCTTCGAATCCTTCTTTGAAACCAGATAGCGGATGGCAGCGTGATCAGTGAATACTGTCACCTTTGTCCCAAGTAGATAAGATCGAAATTTTTTGAAACCAAAAATTATAGCCAAGAGCTCCTTCTCAGTAGTGGTGTAGTTCATTTGAGCTCCATTAAGCGTCTTACTAGCATAGTAGACCACATGAAAAATATTATTCTTGCGCTACCCAAGAACTGCTCCCACTACATAATCACTCGCATCACACATCATCCCAAAAGGTTCTGTCCAATCAGGTGTCGTAATAACTGGTATAGTTATTAAACTCTTCTTGAGAGTCTCGAAAGCTGCCAAGCATTCATCATCAAATTTGAAAGGCACATCTTTCTCGAGCAAGTTGCACAACGGCTTAGATATCTTAGAGATGTCCTTGATGAAACGCCGATAAAAACCCGCATGACCAAGAAAACTACGGATTCCTTTCACAGGAATAGGTGGCGGAAGATTTTCAATGACTTCCACCTTGGCTTTATCCACCTCAAGACCTTTACTAGAGACTTTATGCCCAAGAATGATGCCTTGTTGCACCATGAAGTGACATTTTTCCCAATTGAGCACCAAATTAGTTTCCACACACCTTTTGAGCATAGAACGAAGATTATTCAAGCTTCATCAAACAAATGTCCAAAGACGGAGAAGTCGTCCATGAACACTTCGACATTATTTCCAATTATATCAGAGAATATTGCCATCATGCATCTCTGAAAAGTGGTAAGTGCACCACATAAGCCAAAAGAAACTCTGCGAAAAGCAAACGTGCCAAATGGACAAGTGAAAGTAGTCTTTCCTTGATCTTCTGGGGCAATGCAAATATGATTGTAACCCGAATAGCCATCCAGAAGACAATAATACTCATGACCAGCCAACCTGTCAAGCATTTGATCAATAAATGGAAGAGGGAAGTGATCCTGCCTTGTGGCTTTGTTCAACTTTCTGTAGTCCATGCATACCCTCCATCCTGTGATTGTTCGAGTGGGGATGAGCTCATTCTTCTCATTTGCTACCACAGTAATACCTCATTTCTTAGCTACACATTGCATGGGGCTCACCCAAGAACTGTCAGAAATAGGATATATGATTCCTGCATCCAGCCACTTTATAATTTCTTTCTTCACCACTTCTTTCATGATAGGATTAAGTCTTCGCTGTTGCTCAACAGTCGTCTTGCTACCTTCCTCTAGCAGAATTTTATGCATGCAATACGAAGGGCTGATCCCTTTTATATCTGCCATAGTCCACCCAATGGCCGATTTGAATTCTCTCAAGATCCTCAAGATCTTGTCCGCATCACTACCTGAAAGGTTAGATGCAATAATAACATGTAAAGTAGATGCATCACCTAAAAAGGCATACCTCAAGTGTTCAGGCAATGGTTTAAGCTCCAAAGTAGGCGCTTCCTCAATAGATCGTTTGAGCTTTCCTTCAACATTCTTGAGATCAGTAGTACCAAGAGATTCAAATGGCATGTCTAGCTTTCGCTTCCAAGGAGAAGCATTTAGATATTGTAGTTGCTCATTGCCTTCCTCATCTTCACTGTCAAATTCCCCCAATAAGGCTTTTTCTAAGGAATCAGACCTTAGCACATGATCAAGTTCTAAAGTTACCCCGGTATCAATCAAATCCACCTTGAAGCACTCCTCATCTTCTGTAGGGAATTTCATCGCATTGAATACATTGAATGTTACATCCTGATCTTGCACCCGTATAGTAAGTTCACCTTTTTGCACATCAATCAAGGTACGGCCTGTAGCCAAGAAAGGCGTTCCCAAGATTATGGGAATCTTCTTATCTTCCTCGAAATCCAGAATGACAAAGTCTGCAGGAAAGATAAGCTTATCCACCTTTACTAGCACATTCTCCACGATGCCTCGTGGGTATGTAATAGAATGATCAGCCAATTGTAGAGACATATATGTGGGCTTTGGATCAGGAAAATTCAGCTTTTTGAAGATAGACAACGGCATCAGATTGATGCTTGCTCCTAAATCGCAAAGGCACTTGTTGAATGACAACTTGCCAATGGTGCAAGGAATGGTGAAGCTTCCTGAATCCTTAAGCTTTAGAGGTAATTTTGTTGCAGCACAGCACTGCACTCTTTTGTTAGAGCAATGGTATCAAGATCGTCCAGTTTCACCTTCCTTGAAAGAATACCTTTCATGAATTTTGCATAACTAGGCATTTTCTCTAGAGCCTCAACGAAAGGTATGTTGATGTGAAGTTTCTTGAACACCTCCAGGAACTTACCAAATTGCTTATCCAGCTTTTATTTTTGCAATCTCTTAGGAAAAGGCGGTGGAGGAAATAGTTGTTTCTCCCCTGTATTACCCTCAGGCATAGTGTGTTCAACAGTAGACTTCCTTGGTTCCGCCTCTTTCTCCTTTTGTTTCTCTTCTCCATCTTCAACTTCAGCTTCTCCATCTTTTGCTTTTTCAGCTTCAGCAACTTTTCCCGACCTTAAGGTAATAGCTTTGACCTGCTATTTAGCTTCCTTCCTTCATGGCACTTTAGTATCGCTGGGAAGTGTGCCAGGTTGACGATTGAGCAAGGCATTGGCTATTTGACCGATTTGATTCTCCAAGGTCTTGGTAGAAATAGCCTGACTTTTGCACAACAGTTTTAGCTCCTCGAAATCAGCACTGGAAGGTGGAGCAACACCTCCTTGTTAAGGATATGATTGCCTTTGAGCATATTGCTGAGGTTGCTGGAATCCAGGTGGATTAAACTGCTTACTTATAGCTTGCTGATATGGTTGCTGAACAGTATTCTGAGTATTGCTCCAGCTGAAATTGGGATGATTTCTGTTATTAGGATGATAAGTAGCTGGCATAGGCTGTTGCGAACGCTGATAATTGTTCACATACTGAACAGATTTATTAACAAGAGAACACTGATCTGTAGCATGAGAGCCTGGAGAAAGCTCACAGACAATAGCTATCTGATTGACTCCATAGTTGGCTAAAGAATCGACCTTCATAGACAGCGCTTGGAGCTGTGCTGCAATAGCTGTAGCTGCATCAACTTCCAGAATGCCTGCTACCTTCCCAGGCATCATCCTTTGAGTTGGGTTTTGATGCACGTTTGCAACCATAGTTTCAATGAGATTATAGGCTTCAGTATAGCTTTTGGCCCACAAGGCACCTCCAGCAGCTACATCGAGCATGGGCCGAGATTGGGCCCCCAAATCATTGTAAAACCCAGTGATCACCATCCAGTCAGGCATACCATGATGTGGATACTTTCTCAATATCTCTTTATAGCGCTCCCAAGCTTCACACATAGATTCTGTTGGTTGTTGCGCAAACTGAGTAAGAGCACTCCTCATAGCCGCAGTCTTGGCCATTGGATAAAACTTCACCAGAAACTTTTATGCAAGATCTTCCCAAGTAGTGATGGACCCAGCTGGTAAAGAATGTAACCAGTCCTTAGCTTTATCCCTCAGAGAGAATGGGAAAAGCCTCAGCTTGATAGCCTCATCAGTAACACCATTATATTTGAAAGTACTACAGATCTCGACGAAATTCGTGATGTGCATATTGGGATCTTCAGTCGCAGCACCTCCGAAAGAAACAGAATTCTGCACCATCTGAATAGTGCCCGGCTTATTTTCGAAAGTATTGGCCTGAATAGCCGGATGAATGATGTTTGACTGAATGTCATCAATTTTAGGCCGATAAAAGTCCATAAGAGCTGGATATGCTGGAACTATACGATCACCCATGATTACCGGTTCTTTCTTTTCACTCTCTTTATCCGAATCTTCAAAATCTATCTTTTCCAGAATATCAAGAACTGAATATTTCTCCTCAGCCGTATCTAGAGTCCTCTTGCGAGTGGGAGAACGTGTTTGCATAAACGCTCGCTAGAGTACCTGAAACACAACCGGAAACAATAAGTAACAAGTCTTAATCAATAAGTCCTAATGACCACTGATGGCAAGTACATAAACTAAACAACTTAACACCGAGTCCCCGGCAGCGGCGCCAAAAACTTGTTAGGCACAAAGCATGCACTAATAATTCACGCAAGTATACGCGTTCGCAAGTAATATAGAATAATTTCTAGTTCGTTCCCACAGAGACTCAGACTAATTATGTTTAATTAATACTTACTCACCAAGGCATGATTACTTCTCAATGTCAAGACAATAACTATAACACCCTCCAAATCCGGGGTATAGATTTGGGGCATTATTAATAATAACTACAAACTAAACATGCACAAGCGGAATATAAATATAATAATTACCCCGAACTACAGCTACTCAGGATCTTTTAAGGTTAAGAGTTAAAAACAAGAACGGCATACTAACTTTATTACAACCCATTTAAAAATAATCTGTCTCAAGAACTCTCTTTATTACAAAACTTTATTCTATCTACATTCTCACCACACAACTTTATTTAAACCAACATTACTACTTATCCTGTTACACCTAATCTGGTAACTCAAAGCTCTCTTATGGGATAGGGATGAACACTCTTGGTATAAGAGGGTCCCGCTGCTTGACTCGCTTCTTGACTACGCGGGTTCTGATTGGTTTCATTCTCTACCTTTACTGAAAAACAATAGGAATAACAATAAAAGGGGATGAGCCAAAATTGCTCAACAAGCCTGCAAATATATATATAGTATAAAGAAAGAAGAATAACTGAATCGATAAACGGCTGGTTTGAACAAATATCTATTTCTGTACAGAATAATAATTTGCAACACTGGCGAATGCCAAATGAACAAGAGTGGAAATAAGAACCAACATATGCACTATAAGCTGCTGATCAGTCAGGATACAGTGATGATCTATACCCAACTGCATAGACCCAACCAACATAAGGAGTACTCAGGCAACTATGGCCTATTAATTAAAGGTCTGGGTAAAAACCAACCCGTATCGTAACCTTCCAGTCCAAAGTTTAGCATCCGGAACAATCAGAATGCTTTTTATGTATCCCAACATCAGGATATATCAGAGTATATGTAACAAGGGTAAAAGTATTGGAATATGGATAGGGAATTCAATAAATTGAGAGAAATCAAGAATCGAAATAGAAACAAGAATCAATAATTGTGTAACAGTGTATATGAACAAGAATTAACAAAGTGTAACTGATATGGAAAATGGGGTATAATTCACTATTCTGGATTTAGAATAGGGGAAAACTTGCCTTGCGCGTACTTAACCTGGTTCAACTCACCGCCTTCGGTCTCTAGCTTGATCTGCCTTGCTGATACTGAATCAATCATAGAAAGATAGTCATTTAGATAACTTACTACATACGCATATCTCGAATTGATACTACGCAACCCTAATAATCTACCCATGCGTTTCTATCTGACTCGCATATATACACATATAATTATTTAGCATATAGGGTTCATATAATCATGTAAAGCACATAGCACATAAAGCATATAATTGATTTTTTTGGACTTATAAATATTTTTAGAATCGATACTAGACTCATACCTGTATTACCTAACCCTATTTGATTTTATTATAAATTTTTGGAATTTATTTGACTCGATTCTACCCCTATTAGGGCCTATAAACCATTTACTAACACAAGACAACTCTCTTTTGGAAGAAATTATGATTTACAATTATTTTTATTGGATTCGTTTCATTTTTCTGAGTCTAGGGGTCTTCGTTTCGCTCAAATCGGACTAACGGTTTAATTATTATGAATTAAACAAGAATTAATTAATTAATAATTAATTATAAATAATTAATTATAATTAAATAATCCTTAATTATATTTTTAAATAATTAATTAGTCATCATTGTATTTTAAAATAATTACTCCCTAATTATTAGGATTAATTACAATATATTATAATTATTTACAAATTATTATTACTTACTCGATTAGATCGATCATTCATAAATAAATAATTAATACAACTAGTTGATACGCTATTTATCGAATATATAAATATTACTCGAATCATAATCTAACTCAACGAGCAACTACTCGTATAAATAAGAGATACTCGCGATCCTCATATAATTATCGAACTATTATTATTATTATTATTATAACCTATACGATTAATTAATCATTTATAATTAATTATTCGTTACGAATAATTATTACGACATTCTTATAATAAATTATCGCTCGAATATTAATTCTAATTATCGAATCACTACTCGAGTTACTCGTAATATTCAACTAATTAACGAATTATTATTCATTTTATTCGATTATTTTTAATCCTTATTTATTAATTAATTACCTAATTATTAAATAATAGATAAATAAATAAATAATTAGATAAATAATTAAATAAATAAATAATTAATTAATTTCAAATTTCTAAATTAATAAAATAATTTAGGAATTAATTATAATAATTTTCATAATTTAAAACTAATTTTTAATTTGATTTTCAGAATTTATAAAACTGATTTTTTCTGATTTATCAAAATAAAATAAATAATTAATATAGAAACTTTAGTGATTTGATTTGGAGTTTTAAGGATCAAAACCGGGTCAACCAATCGGGTTGACACCGGGTTCTGAAGAACAGGAACCGGGTTTCGTCGGCCGGTTAAAATCCGCCGGCTTTACCCAGGTTCCGGTGAACCTCGTTCCCCCTCCAAACAACACGATTTCGATCGGGAATTTCAGGGTTTCTCTCCCCCGTGACTGCAGAAACACGACCCTGCCCCCAGTTGCCTTCCACCGTCCCTGTCGCGCCTTCTCCGGCCAACGCCGTTACCATCGCCGGCGAGCTCAATACCCAGGTCCGGCGAAGTCGTTTTTGATGAATACACAACCAAACAACTTGATTCTTATACCAAATTAAAGCTACAGACTGCTATAATCATTCCCAACATTTCATATTAATAAAAAACATCCAAAAATTTAAAGAAAACAAAATCAAAAACACTAAAACTCATGAACTCGGCACATCGATTTAGGGGTTATAAAATCAAAATAAAAATACGTAATCACACCTAGGACTACATCAAAACTAACTGCATCAACCAAACAATCAAACGATTCTTCAAAATCAAAAGCCGAAATTCATGCCAAGAACATAAAAATCAATTTTGAGATTAAACGAACCTCAGTTGTTGATTTTATTATCAATAGATTCGTCTCTTCACAAGGATTGTATCGGTTACTCGAGCTTTTTCAGTGGATTAGTGAATATCCCAAAAACATGGTTGATCTTCTCCCTCGAACACACTTGTCACCCACACTTTCTAATTTAGTTAAACTGATTTTTAATAATTAATTAAATAAAAATTAATATTAATTCAACTATTTATAGTACTGAAAATAATACCCCTAAATAAAATTAAGGGGATAATTACACTCCTAATAAAAATATTTGGCCCCAATTTTTATAATTTTTGGGTATTAATTATGAATTTTTAAATATCCAATAATTACAAAATAAATGCTAAAAATTCCCAAAATTTGTGAATATTACAAAAATGCAAAGAAAAATGATGTATGATAATTTCATGATCATATAAAAATAAAAATGTGATTGTTTTTGGGGTTTTTGGTACCCGAAGGGGTACGGAAAAGTCATTTTTCGCGAAAAAGGTAAATTTGTAAAACGTCTAGGGGTTCAGAATAGCGATATCGTATATGTCATTTTTGGAAAAATAGGGCCAATGATTTTGTTTGAAATATGGGCTTTTAAAACACTGTTTGAGTTGTACGGGTTTTGATATAAAAATATATAACTTACGATAAAACACTCAATAAATATCCAAAACACGTTCGGATCAAAACAGACAACACGTAGCACATAGTAATTAGGGTTTAATGACTCAACACATTTAATCACATAATAATACACATAATTTATCTTTATTATAATATAATACAAGCATAATTTCTCGGTCGTTACATTTTCCCCACCTTAACAAGATTCTGTCCTCAGAATCACACTATATAAATAACTGAGGATACTTCTCTAACATATCACTCTCTAGCTCCCAGGTTGATTCTTCAACCACTGGGTTTCTCCAAAAAACTCTCACTAATGGTACATACTTATTCCTTAATACCCTCTCTTGCCGATCTAAAATTCTTATCGGCTGCTCTACATACGACAAATCTTCCTGAAGTTCTATCGGCTCATATTCTATTACATGTCTTGTATCAGGATTATACTTCTTAAGAATAGATACATGAAATACGTTATGAATATGCTGCATATGGGGTGGTAAAGCTAACTCGTACGCAACCTTTCCAACTTTCTTCAAAATTTCAAATGGTCCAACGTAGCGAGGTTTTAATTTGCCCTTGTTGCCATACCTGGTTAGTCCCTTCCATGGTGATACCTTTAGCAATACACGTTCCCCTTCCTGATAGTCCACATCTTTTCTGGATAGATCTGCATATTTATGCTGGCGATTCTGCGCTGCTTCAAGTCTCTTTCGGATAAGTTCTACTTTCTCCTTGGTCTGCTGAATCAGTTCTGGACCTAGAATCTTACGTCTCCCAACTTCATCCCAACATGTAGGTGACCTGCATTTTCTCCCATATAAAGCTTCATAAGGTGGCATCCCAATACTTGCTTGATAGCTGTTATTGTAAGAAATTTTCACTAGCGGTAGGTGCTCGTCCCAATTGCTTTCAAAGTCTATTGCAGACACTCGTAACATATCTTCGATTGTTTGGATTGTCCTTTCACTTTGCCCGTCCATATGTGGATGATAAGCAGTACTCATGTTCAGCTTGGTTCCTAGACATTCTTGGAATTGTCTCCAAAATCTTGAATTGAAACGGGGATCTCGATCCGATACAATAGATACGGGTACACTATGACGCATTACGATTTCCTTAAGATATAAGTGCACTAACTTTTCCAGTGAAAACCTTTCGTTGATCGGAAGGAAATGTGCTGACTTCGCTAATCGATCAATAATAACCCAAATTGCATCATGATTTTCTTTCTTCTTTGGAAGTCCCACTACAAAATCCATGGCTAAGTGCTCCCATTTCCATTCTGGAATATCTAGTGGTTGTAGTAGTCTGCTCGGGCGTTGATGTTCAGCTTTCACTCTTTGGCATGTATAACACTTGCTGACCCATTCCGCTATTTCTTTCTTCATATTTGGCCACCAAAAGTTTTCCTTCAGGTCTCTATACATCTTGGTGCTTTCGGGATGAATCGAATATCTTGAACTATGAGCGTCTTGCAAATTTCCGCTTTTAATTCCGGTACGTTAGGTATCCAGATCCTCGAAGCAACTCAAAAAATTCCTTTGGCATCCTTCTGACTGGTAATCTCTTCTCCTGTTAAATTGTCAATTTCCTGATCCATTACTTCTTCTTGACACCTTCTTATTTTCTCCAATAGTTCTGGCTGAAAAGTCATAGCGTAAATCATTTTAGTAGAGCTTTCTGGAACACGAACTTCAATCTCCAGTTTATCGAATTCCTTGATTAAGTCTTCTGAAGATGTTAACAGATTTAATCGTTTCTTTCGGCTTAACGCATTTGCTACTACATTGGCCTTGCCTGGATGATAATTGATTGAAACATCGTAATCCTTAATTAACTCTAGCCAACGTTGTTGTCGCATATTGAGTTCCTTCTGCGTGAAAATATACTTCAAGCTTTTATGGTCCGTGTAAATCTCACATCTTTCACCGTATAGATAGTGTCTCCAGAGCTTCAGTGTGAATACAATTGCTGCTAGTTCGAGATCGTGCGTTGGATATTTCTGTTCATGCGGCTTTAGTTGTCTAGAAGCATATGCGATCACATTGCCATGCTGTATCAGAACCCATCCAAGTCCTCGATACGAAGCATCGATGTATATAACAAAGTCTCCTTGATCATCAGGTAAAACAAGTACAGGTGCAGTTACTAGTCGATTTTTCAATTCTTGGAAACTTGCTTCGTATTTCCCGTTCCATTCGAATTTTTCATTCTTTCGTGTCAACTTCGTCAATGGTGTGGCTATCTTTGCAAAATCTTTAACAAATCTTCTGTAGTAACCGGCTAATCCCAAGAAACTTTGAACTTCCGTTGGAGTCTTTGGTCTTTCCCAATTTAGAATAGCTTCAATCTTTGCTGGATCCACTTGAATTCCTTCAATACTAATGATGTGTCCTTAAAATTGCACTTCCTTCAACCAAAATTCACATTTTGAAAATTTTGCATAAAGCTGCTCCTTTCGTAACGTCTCCAATGTCGTTCTTAAGTGTGCTTCATGTTCTTCTTCCGTCTTCGAATAAATCAAGATGTCATCAATAAATACAATGATAAACTTATCCAGGTACTTCTTGAATACTCGATTCATCAAATCCATAAATGCTGCAGGTGCATTCGTCAGTCCAAAAGCCATCATGAGAAATTCATAGTGTCCATACCTCATTCTGAACACAGTCTTTGGAATATCTTCTGCCTTGATCTTTAGCTAATGATAACCTGATCGTAAGTCGATTTTCGAAAACCATGCTACTCCTTTCAGTTGATCAAATAAGTCGTCAATGCGAGGCAAAGGATATTTATTCTTGATAGTTAGCTTGTTTAGCTCACGATAATTAATACACAGTCGCATACTACCGTCCTTCTTTTTCACGAACAATACTGGTGCGCCCAATGGGGATATACTTGGCCTTATAATTCCTTTGTCGAGAAGTTCTTGTAATTGCTTTGCTAATTCCTTCATTTCAACAGGTGCCATTCGATATGGAGCTTTCGAAATTGGTTCAGTCCCTGGTGCCAAATCAATAGTGAACTCGATATCTCGATCCGGTGGTAGTCTTGGAAGTTCATCTGGAAAGACATCGGGAAACTCACAAACTACAGGAATATCTTCAATCTTCGGGCTTTCTTTTTCGGTGTCCAACACATAAGCTAAGTAAGCTTGACATCCTTGACATAACAATCGTTTCGTCTGCATCATTGTTAAGAATCTCTGCTTTTGTTTCTCACCTTTAAATATTACCGTTGTATTTTTATTCAGTCTGCAATTTCACTTTCTTATTTGTGCAATCAATCTGAGCATTATTACTAGCTTGCCAATCCATTCCTAAAATAATATCAAATTCTCCAAACCTGAAAGGTATCAAGTCAACTGAGAAATGACATCTTCCTATCTCAATATCACAACTTGGACATACTCGATCTACCATAACCTGATCATCATTTATAAATTTAATGACCAGCACTTTATCTAACCACTGAATCTCACAGTCTATCTTAGAGATAAAATATTCAGAAATAAAAGATCTAGTAGCTCCTGAATCAATCAATACTAGAGCATCTATGGAATTCATAGGGAGCGTACCTGCAACCACATTCGGACTATATACAGTTTCCTTCAATGACATGTTGAAATTCCTTGCCCTGGGCTAATTTTGTGGTGGTAGTGGAGGTGGAGGTAATGCTAAAACCCTTGGAATACTAGCGGCCATCGCAACTCCTCTGCAGTCCTTGGCAATATGTCATTTTCTTCCGCACTGGAAACAAGTGACCTCTGCTCTTCTCATCGGACATTCTCCAGAGTAGTGTCCCTTTTGCTTACACTTGAAACACATGACATTTAGCTTGTTGCAAATCCCAGTATATTTTTTACCACATGTTCTGTAATCAGGTATAGGCGGTCGGATAAGTCTTTGTTGAGTTGGGGCTGGAAGTCGATTACCCATCCTCTAGTTGCCCTGTTCTGGTCTCCTGAAGTTTACTTTTCCCCGGGCTTGAAATCCCGGCCTTCTGTTGAAACGGTTCTGGGAATTTCCTGGTCCCTTTTCTTTCTGAGCAACTTCACTCTCACCTTCAATAATCATGGTCTTCTGAACAACAGCCGTATAAGTGGTCAGCTCAAATACAGCTACCCTGCTACGAATCCATGGCTTCAGTCCCTGCTGGAATCTCTTGGCCCGCTTTTCATCCGTATCCACTTGCTCAGGAACAAATCTGGCCAATTCAGTGAACTTGGTCTCATAATCCGCGACCGATGAGTTGTCTTGCTTCAGTTCCATGAACTTGATCTCCATCTGATTCTTCATGACACGAGGAAAATATTTCTCCAGGAAAAGATCAGTGAATCTATCCCGGGTCACCACACCTTCTCCTTCCAAAGCTTTCTTTGATTCCCACCAGTAATTGGCTTTGCCCTTCAGAAAGTAACTGGTAAAATCCGTCTTCTGTTCTTCCTCAACTTTAACCAACGTAAAAGCCTTTTCTATCTCCTTCAGCCAAGCTCTCGCTTTTGTAGGATCTGTGGAACCGGTAAATTCTGGAGGCTTTACCGACTGAAATTGCTTGAAAGTAACTACAGGTGCTGTTGGTGGTATTTGATGTTCTAGATGAGCGGCTTGCTTTTGTTGTTGAAACTGCTGCTGTTACTGTTGCATCTGTTGTTGCATCATCAGCATCTGCTGTTGCATGAGATGAAACATTTGATCCATCTGAGTATTATCGTTTTGGCCCTCGGTATTTCCGTTAGACGAGTCGGGTCGTGCTTTTCTTTTAGGTGCCATTTTTTTGATAATAAAACAATGGGTTCTTTTAATAACAATTTACTAAATAGGTGTTATGGAATAGAAACAGTCTTTATAATATTAAAACAACGTTAAAATAGTTGATATGGAGAAAGAAAACAATTTATTAAATTATTAAATAAATGAGTAAAAACAGTGCGATGTTTAAATAAACCCTTTTAAAATAATTTAAAATTTTGAAAACATAAAGGGTGCAACATGATTATAAATAAAACAATATTTTAAAATATGCAACGGTACATCAGTAAAATAAATGTAAATTCTTAAATGACTGAAAAAATAAAATAAAGAAAACGTGAAAATGTTCATCTTATATATATATAGGTAGGACACCAGCTGCAGGTGTCAATGCTTGATACAAAAGTCTATGATATGTCAGTCGTACTGCTACTGCTATCAGTCAAAACTAGTAACTACCCTCATATACACTAGTCATACAATACTACGCTGCTTCTATCTACAAATAATATACAAGGTACAACACTCCTCCGTCTGCTAAGATCAGAATCCTGGTGGCACACGGCTCAGCTCCTCCTGCAAAGCCTCTAACACTGCCTCTGTGAGTCTCATCGCCCTGCCATATGCTGCCTCGGTACTAATGTCCTGCTGCCTCAAGTCAGTAAGCTCCTGAGAACCAGCCATATGGATCTGGCATAATCTCTCCCTCAAGATGTAATCTGGGTGAAGTGCTCGAACTGGACCATCCTCCTGTCTCTCAAACAACCCAAAGATCTCTCTACACTGATCCTGCCATCTGACTCTCTCCTCTCTCTCTAACTGGTACCATTGATATGTAATTGTGTGATGCTCACGAAGATCTGTGCGGGAACCTCGAGAAGGCAATGGTAATGGCTCATCCACTACTACCTCGTCCATAAACTCTGGCTGCAGGAACTGGTATACTCCGGGCACAGGGGCATAAACAGCTAGCGGTGTAGGAAACAAAAAAGGCTGCTCCATGAGTGCATATACCGGTGGCTCTAACTCTGGCTCCATCTGTGGAATCTCTGGAATCTCAAACTGTGGCACAGGAACCTGTGGCTCTAAGTCCTCCCACTGTGGAATGTCAATCATATCAGGAACATCAAACATCGGAAACTCCAAAGGTGGAAAGTCGGGTATCTCCGGCTCAAAATAAGGGAAATAATTAACAAATTCTGGTACCTCTGGTGGAGGGGGTATCTCAGGTGTTGGTCCAGGTGGCAATGATGGAGGTGGTGGTACTGGAGGAAAAATGTGCACTGATGCTGGGGCTAGTACTGGTGTTGCTACTGGGTCTGACTCGGTCTGACACAGTCCGCTCTGTAGATGACGACGAAGAAGCCATCTAATATACACAATAACAATAACACAAGAATAATCAAATCACAATCCTAAATCTTATAACTCCTAATCACATAAACAAATAACCCTAACATTCTTACTTATATCCTGTATAACCTTCCCGATCTTATCTTAACCCTAATGTTCTTGTTTTCAAGGGTCAAAACCTAAGCTCTGATGCCAACTATAACACCCTCCAAATCCGGGGTATAGATTTGGGGCATTATTAATAACAACTACAAACTAAACCTGCATAAGTGAAATATAAATATAATAATTACCCCAAACTACTGCTACTCAGGATCTTTTAAGGTTAAGAGTTGAAAACAAGAATGACACACTAACTTTATTACAACCCATTTAAAAATAATCTGTCTCGAGAACTCTCTTTATTATAAAACTTTATTCTATCTACATTCTCACCACACAACTTTATTCAAACCAACATTACTACTTATCCTGTTACACCTGATCTGGTAACTCAAAACTCTCTTCTGGGATAGGGATGAACACTCTTGGTATAAGAGGGTCCCGCTGCTTGACTCGCTTCTTAACTACGCGGGTTCTGATGGGTTTCTTTCTCTACCTTTACTGAAAAACAATAAGAATAACAATAAAAGGGGATGCGCCAAAATTGCTCAACAAGCCTGCAACAATATATATAGTATAAAGAAAGAAGAATAACTGAATCGATAAACGGCTGGTTTGAATAACCATATGTTTCCGTATAGAATAATAATTTGCAACACTGGTGAATGCCAAATGAACAA
Source organism: Apium graveolens (assembly GCF_009905375.1). Taxonomy (NCBI): domain Eukaryota; kingdom Viridiplantae; phylum Streptophyta; class Magnoliopsida; order Apiales; family Apiaceae; genus Apium; species Apium graveolens. The sequence continues at coordinate 161,723,821 of NC_133656.1, read as the reverse complement.
GACTGGAAACAAGAACCAACATATGCACTATAACCTGCTGATCAGTCAGGATACAGTGCTGATCTATACCCAACTACATAGACTCAACCAACATAAGGAGTACTCAGGCAACTATGGCCTATTAATTAAAGGTCTGGGTAAAACCCAACCCGTATTGTAACCATCCAGTCCAAAGTTTAGCATCCAGAATAATTTGAATTCTTTTGATGTATCCCAACATCAGGATATATCAGAGTATATGTAACAAGGGTAAAAGTATTGGTATATAGATAGGGAATTCAGTAAATTGAGAGAAATCAAGAATCGAAATAGAAACAAGAATCAATAATTGTGTAACAGTGTATATGAACAAGAATTAACAAAGTGTAACTGATATGGAAAATGGGGTATAATTCACTATTCTGAATTTAGAATAGGAGAAAACTTGTCTTGTGCGTACTTAACCTGGTTCAACTCACCGCCTTCGGTCTCTAGCTTGATCTGCCTTGCTGATACTGAATCAATCATAAAAAGATAGTCGTTTAGATAACTTACTACATTCGCGTATCTCGAATTGATACTACGCAACCCTAATAATCTACCCATGCGTTTCTATCTGACTCGCATATATACACATATAATTATTTAGCACATAGGGTTCATATAATCACGTAAAGCACATAGCACATAATTGATTTTTTTGGACTTATAAATATTTTTAGAATCGATACTAGACTCATACCTGTATTAACTAACCCTATTTGATTTTATTATAATTTTTTGGAATTTATTTGACTCGATTCTACCCCTATTAGGGACTATAAACCATTTACTAACACAAGACAACTCTCTTTTGGAAGAAATTATGATTTACAATTATTTTTATTGGATTCGTTTCATTTTTCTGAGTCTAGGGGTCTTCGTTTCGCTCAAATCGGACTAACGGTTTAATTATTATGAATTAAACAAGATTTAATTAATTAATAATTAATTATAAATAATTAATTATAATTAAATAATCCTTAATTATATTTTTAAATAATTAATTAGTAATCATTGTATTTTAAAATAATTACTCCCTAATTATTAGGATTAATTACAATTTATTATAATTATTTACAAATTATTATTACTTACTCGATTAGATCGATCATTCATTAATAAATAATCGATACAACTAGTTGATACGCTATTTATCGAGTATATAAATATTACTCGAATCATAATCTAACTCAAGGAGCAACTACTCGTATAAATAAGAGCTACTCGCGATCCTCATATAATTATCGAACTATTATTATTATTATAACCTATACGATTAATTAATCATTTATAATTAATTATTCGTTACGAATAATTATTATGACATTCTTCTAATAAATTATCGCTCGAATAATAATTCTAATTATCGAATCACTACTCGAGTTACTCGCAATATTCAACTAACTAACGAATTATTATTCATATTATTCAATTATATTTAATCCTTATTTATTAATTAATTACCTAGTTATTAAATAATGTATAAATAAATAAATAATTAGATAAATAAATAAATAATTAAATAATTAAATAAATAATTAATTTCGAATTTCTAAATTAATAAAATAATTTAGAAATTAATTATAATAATTTTCATAATTTAAAACTAATTTTTAATAGAATCTTCAGAATTTATAAAACTGATTTTTCTGATTTGTCAAAATAAAATAAATAATTAATACAGAAACAGGTTTTTGGGATTTGATTTGGAGTTTTAAGGATCAAAACCGGGTCAACCAATCGGGTTGACATCGGGTTCTGAAGAACACGAACCGGGTTTCGCCGGCCGGTTAAAATCCGACGGCTTTACCCAGGTTCCGGCGAACCTCGTTCCACCCTCCAAACAGCACGATTTCGATCGGGAATTTTAGGGTTTCTCTCCCCCGTGACTGCAGAAACACGACCCTTCCCCCAGTTGCCTTCAACCGTCCCTGCCGCGCCTTCTCCGGCCAACGCCGCTACCATCGCTGGTGAGCTCAATACCCAAGTCCGGAGAAGTCGTTTTTGATGAATACACAACCAAACAACTTGATTCTTATACCAAATTAAAGCTACAGACTGCTATAATCATTCCCAACAGTTCATATTAATCAAAAACATCCAAAAATCTAAAGAAAACAAAATCAAAAACACTAAAACTCATGAACTCGGCACATCGATTTAGGGGTTATAAAATCAAAATAAAAATATCTAATCACTCCTAGGACTACAACAAAACTAACTGCATCAACCAAACAATCAAACGATTCTTCAAAATCAAAAATCGAAATTCATGCCAAGAACATAAAAATCGATTTTGAGATTAAACGAACCTCAGTTGTTGATATTAGTATCAATAGATTCGTCTCTTCACAACGATTGTATCGGTTACTCGAGCTTTTTCAGTGGATTAGTGAGCCTCCCAAAATCATGGATTGATCTTCTCCCTCCTTCAAGAACACACTTGTCACCCACACTTTCTAATTTAGTTAAATTGATTTTTAATAATTAATTAACTAAAAATTAATATTAATTCAGCTATTTATAGTACTGAAAATAATACCCCTAAATAAAATTAAGGGGCTAATTACACTCCAAATAAAAATATTTGGCCCCAATTTTTATAATTTTTGGGTATTAATTATGAATTTTTAAATATCCAATAATCTCAAAATAAATGCTAAAAATTCCCAAAAATTGTGAATATTACAAAAATGCAAAGGAAAATGATGTATGATAATTTCATGATCATATAAAAATAAAAATGTGATTTTTGTGGGGTTTTTGGTACCCGAAGGAGTCCGGAAAAGTCATTTTTCGCAAAAAAAGTAAATTTGTAAAACGTCTAGGGGTTCAGAATAGCGATATGGTATAGGTCGTTTTTGGCAAAATAAGGCCAATAATTTTGTTTGAAATATTGCCTTTTAAAACACTTTTTGAGCTGTACGGGTTTTGATATAAAAATATATAACTTACGATAAAACACTCAATAAATATCCAAAACATGTTAAGATCAAAACAGACAACACTTAGCACATAGTAATTAGGGTTTAATGACTCAACACGTTTAATCAGATAATAATACACATAGTTTTTCTTTATTATAATATAATACATGCGTAATTTCTCGGTCGTCACAATAACACTTAAGGTTGATTAACTAATTAATAACTACGAAAATTAAACACTTAAATTAACACTTGAATTAATAATATTAAACACACATGAGATCATAACTTCATTACTACTTCCTTCAATAGTCATTGTTATTACACAGGGCAAGTAAAACGGTTAGAGTTACCCACTAATCATGCATACAATACATGAACCTATGCTAGCATGACAAGTTCTAAATCTCAAGATTCACTGTCGCTTCACAAGAGATTAACAGGCTATCTTATATGTTCGCGACGCACATAAGACGAATAAGCACAACCTATGCTAGATATCAAACAACCATCACATACCAAGGTATTAAACAATTAACTAAAGAAATCCATAGTAAATCCGCTACGACCCCATGATCATGATTAGCCCATGATAGAACTCATCGTCACCATGGATTCATATGAAAACATGATAATAACACGATAATATAAACTAATAAAAATACTTATTTAAACCAGATTACATCACAAGAGTATTAAGGTTCAAAGTAAAGGAAACTAACATCCACTGTTACAACGAATAAAAGAAACACAAGATAACGTATGCTTCCTCTTCTTCGTTGTGGTGTGCTAAAATAGTCTTCTTAATCTTCTCTCCTTGCTCCTTGTTTGATTGATACTTGTTCCTTGTTGCTTGTTATTGTGAAACGTCTCTCAAGTAGGTTTATATAAGAATCCATAAGAAACAGCGTCGTTAGAAGCCCAGTAGAATACTAATTAAAATCCAGAATTAATTTTCTCGACCCCAAGCGGCCACCCCAGGTCCCAAGCGGGCGCCTACACCTCCAGGCGGTCGCCCTACATCCCAGGCGGATGCCTGGACAGCTTCTGGAAAAATCAACTTTTTGTTCCTGATTTTGCTGATTTTTTCGCACAACTCCCCGCAACTGATTCCAAGTACTTCCCTAGGCATATTTTGATGAAATCCCCCTAAATTCGCAAGTTATACCCTGAAATGCAAAAACACTTAGAAAAACACATCAAATACACAAAATACTTGATTTCAAGACATCAATTCAAGCCATTATAAGAGGTTCTATAATGCCACCTATCAACACACAACTTCGTTACGACGTTATTTTTTTTGCTAATTACGGTGCAAATGATTATGTACCGTGTTAGACTTAAAATCAAAGTAAAATGAACAAAAATATAACATCTCCTCCTCTACATAATGTTCCGCATTCAACCTTCAACCCTCGCCTTATTACAAACCTTGTATTTCATATATCCCATCATTCACTCAATAAAATACATCCAACGATAAATAACGCCTCCCCTAACCTACATTCTTCGGCCAAATGTAGTACGAAGTGCTCCATCGAATCAAAAATACATGGTGAAAAAAATGTCTCGAGCACAAATATCAGTTATACTATAGACCTATCTAAAATTTTTAAATCATCACGGATTAAGGTAGAAGAATAAATATCAGAAAGAAATTTGAGAGCGAAGAAAGTGCATCTAAGATGTACGGTGATAAAAGCTCACAAGTTGCATGTGGTAACAACATTTGCATGATAATACGACACTCATGAAATTTGAACCCCAAAAACCTAGAATTATATGCATTGTTTTTCTGTGAGTCTGAAAGGCGCTGTTGACTTTTTCCTTTGACCATCCGGGATCCAAAATTCAGGAAAAACATCCATCAAGTTGCAATCACCGCTTAACTTGGTGTGATCCTTTGACTTCTTAATGTCATTGACAATTTTTTATAAAATATTATCAAACACATTCTTTTTTGCGTGCATGACATCGATACAATGTTGCAGTGAAAGTGATGATCAATATGGTAGCTCAAAAAAATTGAATAGCGCGTCCAATTGTGAGCAACTCCAAAACCAGGACTTTTCTTTTTTTTTATTTGTTCTCCCGGGTTGTGGAAATTGTAAATTTTCATAAAAAATCTTTAAAGACTCACAACTTGACCTTCCAACAAAAACCCGTATTACTTTACTTGGAAAATTAGCACTTGGAAGACGGAGAGGATCATTTTTAGGTAAAAGAATAATAAATATAAACGGTTTTTTCATTGCCATAGAAGGAGGAAGATTGTAGAACACAACTACTACCGGCCACACCATGTATACCTTCTTTCCTGAATGGTTAAACGGGAAAAATCCATCGGTCCCAAGGCCAAGACGGATATTCTGACTCTCTCTTGCAAATATTGGATGATGACGATCAAATTATTTCCACTCCTCCCCATCTGCGGGGTGACTAAGTTCCCCCAGCTTAGTTTTCCTTTTTTGTACCATGTCATATGTTTAGCCATATGCTCAGAGATATACAACTTTTGTAGACAAGGGATAAGTGGAAAATATCTCAAGATCTTGTCCGATGTCCCCTTGCCATTTTTCTTCTTTTTACCTTTGTAACGATCCCTACCACAAATGTCACCATCATCGATATTAATATTCTCACCATTAACATCATGTAGTGATGCATTTAAATCAAGAGGTTCTTCAACAATCTCTTTTGGAATACGATTACACTATTTCTTTGTAGGAGCCTCTTTCTCTTACCCATGTTTATCCCATACTTCATAATTTTCTAAAATGTCATTTTGATACAAGTAAAATTCAATAATTTCATTACTCATGCATGTTTCATTTTTACATTTATTACACGGACATAATTTTTTCCCGGATATCATCCCATTTGCATGAGCAAATTTCAAAAACTCTTTTACACTGTCCCAATATGCGTTGTCTGATGAAACTTGGACATGTTCAAATCGTAACTTTATCCAATCCCGATTTCGATTAGATATATACCAATGCAAAAAATTTATTTGTATCGATTATATAATTCATTTTAATTTATAACATTTAAATAAAATAATATTCATTTAATACCACCAAATCTTTAATCATAAATCAAAATGAACAAATTAATTAAGCAACACATTTACATACACGATATATAAATTGTGATAATATCAAAACAAATATGTATGTACAAGTTATGTGTATATATATATACACCCATATATTTTTAAATTGAGCAAATATTTAAGATAAGTAATAATTAATGCTTCACATTTAAAACTTACAATCAATGAGTGTTAGATCCTCTTTATTTTTTAACTTCAAGATTTTCGCTCTACACCCATTATTATCCTCCTCTTTAACTCAAGAAATAATTGAAGAATAAAACAAAAAGAAGGTAGATCGAATATTAATTGTATATTTATATCCGACTATATCAGTCAGTTTAACTAAAGTCATGTTTCCCGCTCAACTGATATGCCCTTTGGTAGTTGTAAGCATTAACTATAACTTAAAACCAACTGAAAAACGGTCGGTTCATTACGATCGGGTTCAGTGGTCGGGTTTGATGGGCAGTTTAAGTTTACGTGGCACTGGCCGAACGGATTGCGTCAAATGCGGGTCCGGTAGAAGATACAGTCAGTTTTGCTGGTCAGTTTCGTTCTGCAAAACGGTCGATTTATATCGGCCAGGTTTATCGGTTAGAATAGGTGGTCAGTTTTAGTTGACAAGGCAGAAGTAAAACTGATTCGCCCAAAAGTGGGCCCGGAAGAAGTTTCGGTCGGATTTCATTGGTTGGTTAAATAATAAAACTGATTGTCACATAGAATGGTCGGGTTTATCACTTGAGTAGTGATGGTCGGTTAAGTATCGGTTGGTTTAAGCTCTGTTTCTTGTATATTATTGAATATATTTTATTTTTACCTCTTTTGATTCCTTTATTTTTAAAAAATAATTAATGAAATAAGGCGACTAATAATGTGAGAGTGCCAAATTTTGATTATAACTATGTAATTTAGTTTAGTTAATTTCATGGGGTTTGGACCTTCACAAATATATATATTTATACAAGATTTATTTATTTTATTTTAGTTTTTTGGTTTCACTTGGTTTAGTTCCCTATAATTATAATATTATTTATAACTTGTTATATATTTTTATCCTATTTTCAAATTTAATACTGTAAGGATGTATTATTTTTAATTTTATGTAACTACATAATTGACAACCATATATATAGTCCATCCAATGAAGATCAACTATATTTGTTTACTCCATTTCTGAATATAGGTATATTCTTTCAATACTTAATAATGTTGATTTATGTTTGTTAAAATATCCGCCAATCATGTTGCTCATGTTACTCACTGAGTGGCTAGAGCTAAAAAAGCTTCATAGTAAAATGGAAGTTCCCTAAAGATTAACTCTAATTATTTACTCCATTTTTGAACGTGGGTATATGTTTTAGGTACTTTAATAATTTTGATTTATGTTTTGTTAAACTATTGGACAATTGCGTTGTTCAATGTTTGGCTAGAGGTTTATTGTAAAATGTTAGTTATGTTTATTCAGTCAAACATAAATATAAAAATGTTGAGTTCGGTAATATTTAAGTTAATAAAAACTATCTATAATTTCGAAAGAAAATTGTAATAATAATAATAATTTGTTAAGTATATATTTTAATTATAATTTTGAAATAATTTATATAATAATTTTATTTAATATGATACTAGTTGGTATTCGTGCGAAACATGTGCCCAAAATTAAAAATATTAGTATCACATGATTATTAAAACTGAAACTCATAATCCGTGCAAAATATAGATCTAAATATAATAGATAAATTGCTGTTAAAATATGTAGTTAAAAAAATCGAAATTAAGTGTAACTCTAAAATTTCACTCTATAGTTCTAATTATGCATGCACCTAATTATTTACTTATATAAATCTGACATGTTAACTTACTAATACGATTATTTTAAAATAAATTGAGGCTTGGATGTTCAGCAACAAATAAAAATTGAAGGAAAATAATATTTACAGAGAGTAGAAGTTAATTTTTGTCCGTTGAGATTTTATTACATAATATTTTAAAAATAGTTGTATAAATTTTTAGTGAGTAGAAGGACCTGAACATAGTTTCGCTTATTATTATAGATAGTTGATATTTGATAACCTGAAATACGGGAACGAGACTAAAAATATCGAATTAATATTTGTAGAGAATTATTCATAATCTTTGTGAAACACGAATTAAAATTAATATATTAATATAAAAAATTAAAATTGGTACTTGCAAACAATAGTTATGTGGTTAAAAAAAATCGAATCAGTTATAAAAAATTTGACTATAATTCTAGTTTTGCATTGTGTTACTTGATATAGAAATCTAACTAATAAATCTAACATATTAGTTTTATTTTTGTGAAACGAATTGTATCTCTATCTTACGAACTAAATATTTGTTCTTTAGATAATTTAATATTAATTAATATTATTTGATAATTATTTTATAATAAGTTTTTTCAATATAGTTTATTTATTATTACCTAATTATCGATAAAAATTAATTTACAAATTAAAAGTAAATAGATGTTATTAAACTTAATTTAATATTACTTAATATAATCTAAATACAAGCCATAAATTTGTTATTGTTAAAATATATTTTTTGTTTGTTATTGTTAAAATATGTTTTTTTAATTTTAAGTAAATAAACGTTGTGATGGACAGTAACAAATACGATCGTTAAATCAATAATTTTTAGTTTAAAAGTTAATAAATGTTACTAAAGTCATTTTCTATTACTTAATTATTTTTTTAATAATATTATCCAATTTAAAAGTAAACTGACACTAGGATTGACACTAACTAATAGAAAATAAAGTTTACAAAGAATAGAAGTCAATTCGTGTTAATAGTTTATTTTGCAGTTAGTAGTTTTTCAAAATAAAAGTAAATATATGTTATTTTACTTAATTTAACGTAATTTAATAAATTTTTAATATAATTTATAAATAAATAAAGTTTACATAGAATATAAGTCAATTTCTGTTAATAATTTACTTAGTAGTTTGCAATGAAAATAAAATTTACAAAGATTAAAAGTCAATTTGTCTTAAAAACAGAGTTTATAGAAAATAGAAGTCAACTTATATTAGGTAACTATCAAAATTTAGTAATTTAATATTTTTAACACCAAATTAGATTTCGTTTATTAATAAAAGAGTATAGATTTAAATCTGGCCTGGGCTAACAACAGTAACTATGTCAAGATTAAGACTTGCAACTATCATATATTAGTAAATAATAAACAAATAGAGTGGGAAAGCTTATCTGAAGACTTTGAGATGAGGCCAATACAGTATCCATGTAGGGACGTGTCAATTTAATTTTTGAGAATCATTTTCAGTTTGCGGTATAAAATTGCAAGTACAATACTTGACCAGTTATCAACCGCTAATTGCAAAATGTTCGTGAGCAGAAAATATGTACACAATTTACAAACAAGGATTACTTACATATGGACGAAACGCTGAGAATTCTAAACTGCTCATGAATCAACATAATGTGTATAATACGAGTATAGATTGTATTACGAGATTTGCATACAACTGTTGTACAATGACACTACAATTTCTTCGAAATTTTGTTATTTCAACTATCAACTTATAAACTTATAACCGTTTAGAAGGGCACGTTATCAACTGACGCGCTAGGTATTATTTTTATATTTGTGCAAGGCTTCGATGGACATACCATAATTTAGTTTATAAATAGCAAAGCTCCCCTATGTTCTTTCTATATTACCGCTCCCATATAATTGTCTCTTTGTTTACTACCATTAAATTGCTTTTCGCTAGCTGCTAATATATACTTTGAGGTAAGTATTACAACTTTAATGTATTTCTTAACACACTCACGCACCTTTTCTTTTTAATTGTTGTTTGAGTGGTCGTACCAATACCTTTGTATAAGCTATCTATCCATGCAAAGCTAATTTACCTCAAAGTAACTCTGTAAAATTAAACATGTAGTTAATTAAGCATGAATATATATAAATCCTTTCTCTTTTTTATTTTTGGTTAATTATGCATACAATCCTTTTTAAACTCATTATTTATCTTATATATGTATTTACATGAATTGGAAATTTAATATTGTGGGAAAGAACTTGATTAAGAATAAGAAATGATATCAGAGTATATTTGTTTAAAGTAGAGTAGTGGGATTGATTACTTGATCATTCATGTACAATAAGCTTTAGTAAATCCTTTAATAATCACTGTCCCTTTCCAAGCTAGGTTTCACAAGACATTTTCTGACTTTGCTTAGATGAAATTCTTCACTAAAATATTTGAGAATTTAGTTTGAATATTTTGGTAGATCATAATAAAATTTATCCTTTGGAAAACTTCAGGATATTTCAAGATTGGTGAATTGATAATGTTGTCTCTGTTGTATTAAGTAGAGTTTACAAGTCATCTCCCTTCATTTTATATAAATGTTTTGTGGAATAATAAGAATCAAGTAGCATTGAAGACAAACATACAATTTATTAGTAGTAGTGCTGCAGCCTGCAGGTCTACTTCTTCAAGCATGAGTAAAATGGATCAGTCAATGGTTGCTGCGAAGACTTTCGTTCTCAAGACCAATATTCACTGCAGTGGCTGTGAGAAAAAAATAAAGAAATTACTGCAAGATATTGGAGGTGTGCACAGAATTTCAATCGATGCCATGCGGGGAAAGATTGAAATTTCAGCGACTATAGATCCGCATATAGTTTTGAAGCTTCTCGAGAAGAATGGAAAAAAATCTGAGCTGGTGTGGGAATCTATGGGTGATGAGAAAGACGCGAAGAGTATCAGAAGAACCAAGTCACCTGTGAATAAATATTATGGTATTCATGATAAAGATATAGTATCTGAATTGCAAAAATTGTCTGAAATTAAGGGCCTGAAATCTATTGAAGCCGGCAGAGATGGGATAAAAATAAATTTCAAAGAAAATAATGAAAATGAAACTTGTTCTGCAAGAAAATGCCCCGGGAAAGCCATGCATAGGAAATATGATGGCCGTGAAAATGTGATCGATAATGATTGCAATTTTGAAGAGAACCAAGAATCTTGTTGTTCAAGGAACCAAGCTATGTACAAACAGTTTTGTGATGGTTGCGGCCGGCCAACAAATTGTAGATGCATAGCTTCAAATGGGAGTGTTTCACAAGGGATTCCGTGGCCAGGGTACTATCCATCAGCACCACCAGTGCCTGAATATTATCCTCCACCAGCACCACCACCTCCACATGGAATGGGTTATAATCACCCATTGTATAGTACTTTTAGCGACGACAATCCAAGAAGTTGTATTATTATGTGAGCTTTTTAAATTAGTTGTGGAGTGATTCGTCCTCGTTTTTACTTCATGCCTGTGCTTGAAGTCCAAGTTTCTGCACCTTTTGCTTTGGTGGTACTGTACATATGTTTGCCTTTTTGTGTGTTTGTCAATGTGTGTAATGTGTGACGAAGTATAATTGTAATAAACATACATACGTTTACATAATTTAGAGACTTTTGTATTTACATTCTATGGACTTATAATCTAATTCTGCACCAGCAGTACAACCCTTTCTATTTTCATTTTAAGGTTTGGGGAGTTGTATTAAGAATCTATGCTTATAACTTCTATGCATGAGTTATAGAAACAGTACATCAAAGGCAAAGACAGAATACAAGACAGCAGTATAGTCCATTACTTTAAAAGATTCTGAGAATGTACAAAATTTTGCTGGAAAGTACGATTGTTATGCTGCAAGAAGCTTGGACTGGAGAGCTAAGAAATGCTATTATGGTGATCATTATGTGATGGATAATTATAGTGATTTCAATGGTAATAACCATCATTGTATCTGTTCAAACCAAGCTATGGACAAACAGTATAATCATGGTTGCCCTCCAAGAAATTGTAATTGCATGTCTTCACATGGGAATATTTCGTTAGGCATTTCCCCTGCCAGGGTACAATCCATCAGCACCACCAGTTGTCCAGTTCCTGAATATTACCGCAATTCCCCTCCACAAGAAAAGTCTTATGATCATCCATTCTATTCTGCATTTAGCCAGGACAATCTATCAGGCTGCGTTATAATGTGAGCTTGTTAGACCTGTGCTGGAGTGATTGCTCATTGTTTTTTAATTTCGAAGATTAAGTTTCAGGATCATGTCCTTGGGAATAGTTTTTAATTTTTGTACAAGAGAAGTGAAAGTAACTTCATGTGCGTGTATGTAAAGCCTTTTTGCCATTTTTTTTGAATTATGATGAAGTTACAAAGTTACTTTCTCTAGTAAGTGTGGAGGTTTCTATATAAAAGCTAGGATATTTCATCATATTCTTACATCATATTTGTTTTAATTATCCTGAATGGCAGTGTTTGGTTTGTTTTTGATTTTATTTGCAGATAGTATAATTAAGGTTTCAAATGGCAACCAAGGCCTTTGGCCAAATCGTTGTAATTCCCCTCTCATGTAGAGGGATCGAAGTCCCACCTCTCCAACAATAATACGTTGGTGGAGGGTTGTGATGCCCTTTTGTGGGCTTGCAGGTTGACTCTGCCTTGTTTACGTGTTTCCACTCTAGTAAAAAACATAATTAGGGAGATAAGCTCATACTTCATAGTCGTCGCTGTGGTCGTTGCAGCTTTGCAGATTGCCTACGGTGCTGTGCTTACATGTTGGAGTTGCCAAGATTGCTGGTTTGTCTGGAGCTGCGATCAGTTCTTTAAGCAAATATGGTGTCAATTGCATTGGAATTCTAGTAAGGCCCGATGCCTTTACATTTTTTCATCAAATATTCCAAAGCTAATTAATGTAACCAGCTTTATTCCCTTATTAAACATTACAAAAACACGGCAAAAGTCTTCACACTTACATAAACAGCTTTATTCCCTTATTAAACATTACAAAAACACCGCAAAAGTCTTCACACTTACATGGAATACTGCCTGCCCAATTCTGAACAAAATTTCAAAGGACTTCAAAGTTCAAACACAAGCAGGAACAAGCTAGGAGCTATCTGCTCACATCACAGTGTAGCCTGAATTAGCAAAAGAAGAAAACAAAACAAAAAAAGTACAAAGTAGCCTGTTGGGTTGTCATCAAGATATATCCGATCAGAAGTCTTTTCTTGCAAAGGTGAATCCGGATAGAACTCAGGCACAGGTGGTGCTGATGGAATGTACGGAGGGGGCGGACATGGAATCCCTACCGATACACTCTCAGGTTGAGGCATGTACCCACAGTTTGTCGAATAGCAACCAATTCTTGAAGAGCAAGTTTTATGAAGATCACTGCAGTCATTATGCACGGCATTCCTATGCAAGTTTCTTGTAGAACAAGATCCAATCTTGCCGTCTAGATCTTGTACATGTCCATCTTCTTTGTAAGTTAGCTTCATCCCATTTTTTGTTACAGCTACAGTCTTGAAGCCTTTAAGTTTAGACAAGGCCTCCAATCGTGACACCACTTCATAATCAACTACATGTTTCAGTGGTGAGTTTGGTCTGGGAAAATTTGGCAAGTCTTTCTGATCAATGCTAGCCCCTAACACGTGCTCAGATTCTATCCCATTCATCCAAAGAATCTCAATAAGTTTCTGCGGATCTATAGTACCCGAAATTGTAACCTTTCCTATTTCATTTGGATGTAAAAATATTCTGCGCACCCCTTGAATATGTTGCAGTATTTTTTCCATATTTTTCAAACAGACATCGCTGTGAATATTGGTCTTCAGAATGAAAGTCTCCTCTCCAACAGCCGGTTGATCCATTAAAGTAACTATCAAGTTATCTTGTGATCTAGCAGCTCCTTGCTTTTCAGTTTCTGATCAATTCAGATATAGAGTATGAGGATTATGGTATTTTAAGATTGTTTCATGTGCAAACCGTCAACAATAAATCTATATATGGTGGCATAGACACGGTTGATTCCCCTATTCTTATAAAAAATAAATAAAATGATAGAGCTTTTATTTTTAAAAAATAAAAAAAATCCATCAAATGGAAAAATAGAAAATTAATCAAACATACGAGTACTACCGCACACGAGTTCCGATGGGATATGACGTTTAGAGAGTAATAGTAATGACGATCAACCGTTTAACTATAGTCTATACAGGGCCGTCAATTAGGGTAAGTAACAAGTCCTACCGCGCGCACATGACCCCCAATTTAAAAAGACCCCAAATTTATTAAATATGAATAAATATATCATAATTTCTGGCACTTTTAATAAACTCGATCATGAATTTTTAATATGAAATCTAACTTGTGGTGGAGTTGTTCAATGATTCATTTTTAATGAACTTTAAATGCTTTAGAGATATGCATTTTTTCACTTATACGAGACCCTTAAATTTTATTTAGCTCGGGGCCCCTCCCAAAAAATTGAGACGGGTCTCGATACATAAGTCTATAGATACATCTAAGCTAGAACTATGACATGCATTTGGCACAGGTAAAATGATATGTACTATAAGTTTGTAATAGTTAAACACACTCACATAGTCACATACTTGCGCTAACTTTCATAAAATTCGGATAATCGATATTTATAAAGGAAGTGAGGGAGACACCTTACTATATTAAGAGGTGTTGGGTATGTAAAATAAGTTTCGATTGACCAAAAGTATAACTTACCAAAATGGTTACAAAAAACAATTTTATGTAGATGTTGAATAGATCCATGCCAAAACTATAAGATATCATGGCATTTACTAACACGTACTCAAATATAGAAGTATATACAAAATAAGTTTAACTTCGAACTTCATGATGAAGAAAGCAAACAAATTAACAACACGTAGAGGTCGATCGAAAACTTACAATAACGAGAAGATCTGCCAAAATCCAACAAAACGTAATGATCTCAGATCCAAGAGAAGGGATCTCTTATTCGATTTGGATCGATTGCGGTAGTTGACTTTTTACAATCCTGAAGAAAAATAGTCATAATTTCTTACTATCAGAAGATACAAGTCATAAAGGATATGCAGGGATCTTAAATTAAACTAAATGTTTGATACAGATCCATAAGATTCAACCTTGCATTAGACTAACATATATACATATCAAACAATATAGTTCATATTTTCTATGATATTATGTCAAAGAAAAAAATGGTGAGACAAATATATACTGACGATTGGAATTTAATATCTACTGATTTACAAGGCTACAAGTCTAGAATACCGAGAGCAAGACAATCTTTTATCAGCAAGGAGCAAATCGTAATCATGAAATGATGAAGTATAATTTGTATTGATAGAATGTAAACAACGAACGGGAAACAAGTGAGATCTCATAAACTAATTAATTAAGGATCCAGATCAACAAGATTTAAGCCGTAAAGCAGATGCCTAATCCAGATCTGTAAGATCGAACATGGCTTATACTAACATACCTACGAAAAAGGAAAGAAAATTAAAAAAGAGAAGATATACCAAGAAAAGAACTTGGATCGGAGATGTATGCTGGCTTGTGCTGCACCTGGATCGTGGCGCCGAATTCGGCGTGCTATCCTTTGATTGTTGATCATCATTATCAGAATGCCATTGTGTTCCCGCTTCAGAGTAGTTCTTGTTATCCCAATCTTATTTATATATAGATAAGCTCCTAGGGTTTAGATACGGTAATTAGGGGATACTGTAAAAATTAACGTGTAATAAGTTTTTTTTTAACTTATCTTTTACTTAATTATACTCATTTATTAATTAAAATAATTAATTTTTGGCATTTTTGTACATTCTTCTAACATGAAAATAATATCATTTGTTATAATAAAGATACGTACTTTCATTTTATTTTAAATTAAACTTATTTTAAATTATATTTGTATATCAATAATATGACATTTTTGAATATTAATTATTAGAATAGATTTTGATAAAAAAAATGTCAAAAATACAATTGAAAAAAGAGATAATAGTATATTAACACTACTAATGAGTTGATAATATTAACAACATTGATTCAAAACTAGAGCTGTTCACGAACTGAGCCGAGCCGAGTTTTGATCGAATCGAGCCGAGTTTTCATTTTTTTTCTGACGAGTCGAGCCGAGCCGAGCTTTCTTAACGAACAAAAACCCGTGTTCGAGTTCGAGTTCGTTAAAATAACAAATCAAATATATTTATTTTTTTCTAAAAAAAATTCCATGTCACTAAAATATATATAGATATTAACATCCGTACGGTTGGATAATTCATAAGTATTTTTAAAAAAATTGAAACATTAATATGAGAATAAACACTAGTTACAAGTACTGTTCAAACAATTGGTTGATTGTCTAAATAACAAACAAAATAAATTTATTTTTTTCTAAAATTTTTATCATGTCACTAAAATATGTAGATATTAACATCCGTACGGTTGGATCATCTATAAATATTTTTAAAAAAATCAAAATATTAATACGAGACTAAACACTAGTTACAAGTACAGGTCAAAACACCGGTTGAATGTTAAAATAACAAGCCAAATTCATTTATTTTTTTTCTAAAAATTTTGTCATGTCACTAAAATATATAGATCTTAACATCCATATGGTTGGATCATTCATAAATATTTTTTAAAAAATTGAAACATTAATATAAGACTAAACACTAATTACAAGTAATGTTCAAACAATTGGTTGATTGTCAAAATAACAAACAAAATAAATTTATTTTTTTCTAAAATTTTTATCAAGTCAATAAAATATATAGATATTAACATCCGTACGGTTGGATCATTCATAAATATTTTTAAAAAAATTGAAATATTAATATGAGACTAAACACTAATTACAAGTAATGTTCAAACAATTGGTTGATTGTCAAAATAACAAATAAAATAAATTTATTTCTTTCTAAAATTTTTATCATGTCACTAAAATATATAGATATTAACATCCGTACGGTTGGATCATTCATAAATATTTTTTAAAAAATTGAAACATTAATATGAGACTAAACACTAGTTACAAGTAGTGTTCAAACAATTGGTTGATTGTCAAAATAATAAATAAAATAAATTTATTTTTTTCTAAAATTTTTATCATATCACTAAAATATATAGATATTAACATCCGTACGGTTGGATCATTCATAAATATTTTTTAAAAAAATTGAAATATTAATACGAGAATAAACACTAGTTACAAGTAGTGTTCAAACAATTGGTTGATTGTCACAATAACAAACAAAATAAATTTATTTTTTTCTAAAATTTTTATCATGTCACTAAAATATATAGATATTAACATCCGTACGGTTGGATCATTCATAAATATTTTTAAAAAATTGAAACATTAATATGAGACTAAACACTAGTTACAAGTACATGTCAAAATACCGGTTGATTGTTAAAATAACAAATCAAATACATTTATATTTTTCTAAAACTTTTATCATATCACTAAAATATATAGATATTAACATCCGTACGGTTGGATCATTCATAAATATTTTTAAAAAATCGAAACATCAATACGGGACTAAATAAAAGTACTGGTCAAACTACTAGTTAAATTAAAATAGCAAATTAAATATATTTATTTTTTCTAAATTTTTTATTATATCACTTAAATATATAGATCTTGACATCCATACGGTTGGATTATTTATAAATAATTTCAAAAAATCGAAACACCAATCAGGAAATAAATACTAGTTACAAGTAGTAGTCAAATCACTTGTTAATTATTAAAATATCAAATTAAAAAATTTATTTTAATATCTGATTTTTTTCAAATTACTAAAATATATAATTTGAAATTCGTATAATTCAATAATTTAAAAATATTTATAAAAAATCTAAATAAAATTCATAATAATTAAATATATAAAAAATTAAAAAAATAATAATTTTTTTCGAGCCGAGTTGAGCCGAGCTCGAGCCGAACCGAGTCGAGCCGAGTTCGAGCCGAACATGCCAAAAGCTCGGCTCGAGCTCGTTTTCTTAACGAACACATTTTTGTGTTCGAGCTCGAGCTCGAGCCCTTAACGAGCCGAACCGAGCCGAACCGAACACTTAACGAGCCGAGCTCGAGCTTGTTCGCGAACAGCTCGGTTCGCGAACAGCTCTATTCAAAACATTAATTGAAAATGTTCTTGCATAGATAGTCTAACCGCTTTCAGTTTCGTGTGTGACTAGTTGACAGCGTGGCATACCCTTCAACTCTAACCTACTCACGGGGACGTGACTAATTAAAGTATTGATATTCTTTCGTTTTCAGTGTGCTCCGAAAAACTTAAAATAACTAACTTATTATTTAAAATGAATAAGTAAATTATAAGTGATAAATAAAAAAAATACTTATAAGTTAAATAGGTGTTTGGATAATTTTACTTATTAGTCAGATTTTTCTTCTTAAATGAACTAAAATAAATAAATATTAAATATAATTATCTTAATTCTTAAATTTAATGTTAGATTAATATTTAAAAATATATATTTTAAAACTGATATTAATAAATCAATGAAAAATCAAAATAAGTTGAGAAAAAATACGTTGTTAATAACATTCAAATTATTAGCTTATAACTTATAAATTCAACTTATAAGTTGGGTTGACAAACGGAAATAAATAAGTTGTTACAAACTAATAAACGATAAGTGAGCCTATTTCTTGCGTGTACCCATTGAAGTATTTTGAAAAATGAGCTGAACTTATAAATGATAAGTGGCTTATAAGTTCGGCACCAAAAGAGGCCCACTATGGGCCTGTTTGGGGAAAAAAAATAAGTGGCTTATTAACTTATAAGCTCGTAAGTACTTATCGACGAGTGTTTGTCGACCCAGCTTATAAGTTAAATTTACAACTTATAAGCTGATAAGTTGAATGTTAACAGTGACATATTTTTTCTCAACTTATTTTTATTTTTCGATTTTTTGTTAATTTTTATTTTAAGATTTATGTTTTTACATGTGTTTCCGATTTAAAATTTATGAATTAAGATAAATATATTTAAAATTTATTTATTTTAGTTTATTTAAGTAAAAAAAAAATCTGACGTTTAACCAAACACTTATTTAACTTATAAGTGTCTATCTACTTATCATTTATAAGTTACTTGTTCATTTTAAGTCATAAATTACTTATTTTAAGATTTCCCAAACGGGCACTATATCATCATCACTTCACGTCTAAAGATGTCTATAATTAATTTTGTGCCATTTTGGCTTAATTTTGTGCTTTTCTGGCTGTCATAAATTAAGTAACTTATTCACTTCACTTATGAGCCCGTAAAAATTTATCGACCAGTGTTTGTCGACTCAATTTATAAATCGAATTCACAACTTATAAACTGATAAGTTGAATATTAGCAACGATGTATTTTTTTAAACTTATTTTAATTTTTCCTTTTTTTATTAATTTTAGTTTAAAAATATATGTTTTTAAATATGTTTCTAATGCAAAATAAGATAATTATATTTAAAAGTTATTTATTTTAGTACATTTAGGTAAAAAAAATTCTATCTCATAGATAAAATTATCCAAACGCTTATAGGTATTCATTTCCATATCACTTATAAATTACTTATTCATTTTAAATCATAAGTTATTTATTTTAAATTTCTCAAACAGACACTTTATAAAATCTCTATGAAATGGATGAGATTTTAAAGATTTTATAAAAAATTACAAAATTATGACAACCTTTATCAAAAGTTGCGACATATTAATATCAATAATATTTATTTAAAATCAATGAATTATTATCAATTTTTTATAATTTATTTGAAATGAATATTAGGGGTGGGAATAAAAATTTGAAAAAACCCGGACCGAACTGGTCTGGTTTCTTTTCATAAATTTTGATACGGATCCGACACATATTAATAAGAATTCGAATATTTGAATCTGATCTAATAAAAATATAAATTTTATATGTAATACTTAATCTAATTATTTTTTTTTTAAAAATGAAGTGTATTTTGAGTTTTGGGCTTTAATCTAGCAACGTAGAACTATAAGAGTAACTGCAGTGGTGCACAACCAACTTCCTTCTTTCTGTTCCCAGCCAGTTGCCAACCAAGCAAAAGTTGTCCCAACAAAAAATGTATTTGATTCTCTCCAACGCAATGTCCAACTTTTCTATTACTTTAATATTACTTTTTTATATTTTTGGACCTTACTAAACTCAATTATATATAACTTAATTAACGTATAATTAACTTATAAGATTTTCGTTAGCATATAATTAAACTAATACATTATTAATCTTAATAAACACAAATTTAAATATAAAATCAAAACATCTTCCATAATTCAAATACATGACATATAATAAAAAATATTACGCGAACAACATAATTATAATTCAAAATCTAAACATTTAGATAGTTTGACGGGTAGCTTGAAATTGTGAGATGTGCTCCACCAAGTCAGTTTGTAGTTGACGATATTTTTGTCGATCGCGAATTTGGACAATTCTTTCAACATAATTTTCATACGGGATAAAAGGCTCCTCGCCTAAATTTGGTGTGATATTCTATCTATTGTGTCATCGTAAGATGGTAGTGGACCAAATGGAGTAGCATATGTGTCTATTCATCCTCGACAATCATATTGTGCATTATGATGCATGCTCTCATTATTTTAGCAAGTTCTCCTTTATCCCAGAATTGCGCAGGATCACGTACAATTGTAGAGCGAGTTATAGTACACCTAATACCCGTTCAACATCATTTCATTGACTTTTCTAATATTTCACAAATAATTTTCTCTTCTCACCTTGTAGACGTGGAATCATTTTGACAAATATTGGTCATTCTGGGTATATTCTATCTACTAAATAATACCCTAAATTATAGTTGTGACCATTCAACATATAATTTATTTCTGGTGCACGGTCTGCTAGCACTTCATTAAATACTAATGATCGGTCTAAAACATTTATGTCATTGTTAGATCCGGCAACTCCAAAAAATACATGTCATATCAATCTCCATATCCTTGTGCCTTCCATAATGATCTTTATTTGCATCTCCTTGTCCTTGGCTGCCATATCTCTTTCCCTGTTTTTATTAAATTTTTCCAACAGAAAGATGTCATTTCTTCGTAGCGTTCAACATCTAAATCCATGATTTTCTTCTTTCCCTTCCATTTCCTTTTGGCTGCTTTTGTTCCTTTAAAACGAACCGGGGATTCCACGATATTATTATCATCTAGTGTTTCATTATTACCTGATGACGAATAAGCTCCAGAATCATTAAATTTAGTTCTTTTTGTACTCTCACTATATGTAGTAGGACCTGTTAGGTCACACTTTCACTGTAGAGGGGGTGAATACAGTGTTTATTACAATCAAATCAAACTTCAAGAACTTATGTAACAGAAAACAAACTTTATTGAAACAATAAACTCTGTTACAATCTGGAACTGTTATCTCTCAGTGATGAACAAAATATCACGAGAGCTGCTAGGGTTAAGTAAATAATATTCTCGATTATGATAACACTTATAGTGTAAACCCTATGTCTGTGTTTATATATTACACAGTTACAAGATAATCGCTAATTGATATGGAATATAATTCTGCTTCCTAATATATATCAATCAGATATCTTTTATTCCAAGTATTCCATTCTTTATGGAATTCCTTCTTCATGCATATCTCTTCTTATGTTTATCTTGATCTTCTTAACTTTAATCAGCTGCTGTCCTTATCTGATCGTTCTTCAGCACTTAAGTTCTGATATCTATCTCCTGATGCTTATCTCCTGATAACATAAGTACTGATATCTCTTAAGTCCTGACGTCCAGTATAAGTACTGATCAGTTAAGTACTGATTTGTCCTGTTCAAATAAGATCTGAAATCTAAACATAAAACATATTAGCCATGACATTATCAAATATATCTAACAATCTCCCCCAACTTGTAAATTAGCAAAATATACAAGTTTAACAGATATTTGATGATGTCAAAAACATTAAGTACAAATGCATGAGAATTAGACAAGATAACTACAACTTACAGTCCTTAAAGCTTTTACCAATTCAACTTCTGATAACAACTTTAGTCTGTATACACATCAGAATTTAAGCAGTTGTAGATCTTCAACTTGGCTTCATCATTTTCTGATCTCTCTGATGTCAGGAGTTGTTCTGAGATAATTCTTCAACAAACATTTCTCAGCATATCTGAGTTCATCAATCATTCTCCGTTTGACATCTTTAAGCTCTGCAGTATCTTCACCAGTTTGAAATATTGCAGCTCTGAGATCATTAATCTTTGCTTTTCTCAACTCCTGATCTAGTCTTATGACATAGGCTTTGTCAGACTCTAGATTAAACTCAAGCCCCTTAATACCAAGATATGTTCTGATCTGTGCAGTATTAGGCTTCATATCAACAATATCACCATTGTGATTTCTGTACTTTGGAACATATATGCTGTCAGACTTAACAGAATAAAGTCTTTTCTATCTTTGAATCTGTTCTTTCAAATAGTTTGCAGCAGTCCCTGTCAATCTGTCATCCACTTGAAGTAAGAATAATACATGCTCCAATTCTTCAAAATACTTCAATGGAATGGCATTTTGTCTTATATGATATACCCTACCATCTGTCATGAAATACAACAAGATGTGTTTCTTCAAGTAGGTATGGTAAACCATTTGTACAGATTCCAGTTGATTCAATCTTTCAGGAGTTGCTCCAATACCTGGTTCACTCAAGGAAGTTGGATCATTGGTAGTGTTGTGTACTCTTCTTTCATCAGCACTTCCCAATCCAGTTTTATCTCTTGCTTCCTTTCCAGTAACTACTCTAGCTTCAAAACGACTTGCAGTAGTCTTCAAAGGTTGAGTTTGTTTTGCTTTAGTGAATCCCGGTAGGAGTGTTTTTGATCTTCCTTCTGATATCAAGTTAACTTGAGCTATGTCAGAGGTTACTTGCTTCTTTTGAATATCAGAACTTTTAATTTCTTGACTCTGAACAACTTGAGCCATGTCAGAGGTTGTTTTAAGAACTTTTCTTGAAATCAGAGCAAGATTATCTTTGTCATCAGTAATTTCTTCATCAACAGGAGGTACATAAACTTTAACAGGTTCACCAACCTTTTCTTTACCCTTGGATCTTGGATCTATCTTTGGTTGTGATTTAGCAAATGTTGCTTCAGTTTGTGCCTTTTCTTTAATCACAATACCTTTCAGTTTTGGAAGTGACTTTTTACCAGAAGCTTCAGATTTAGATGTGGCTTTCTTTGATTTAAGTCTAGCTTCTTCTTCCTTTAAACTTTCCAAGTCCATTCCTGGATTTTCTTGAAGAAATAACTGTCTTGACATTTCTTCATCAAGATCTAGAAGTTCATCAGAATTTATTCTTTTACCAGTATCAGAACTTATTCTCTTCCCAGTATTAGAACTTATCCTGTGACTTGCAAATTCAGCATTTCTTGATGAGAATCTTTTACCTTGACTATGACCTCCACCCATTCCAGAGTTTCCTTGGTCATCTTTTTCATCATCCTTTCCTTGCAGTGTCTTGTCATCCTTGCATTTGGACTTAATTACTTTCTCCCCCTTTTTGGCATTAGCAGGAAGTAGAAGAGAGATAAGCAATTCCACTGAAGATTGGATTTCAGTCAATTGTGATTGCTGAGAAGCTTGATTTTGCAGAATTTGATCAATCTGTGCTTGTTGACTATCTTGAGTCTTCTCAATATAAGCAATCCTGTCAATAGAAGGTTAAAAGAACTTTTTCTTATCAAGTTTCCAAACTTGTTCCTGCTTGATAAAGTTCTCCTGAATCTTGTGTATTTCTGCATGAGTAGTTGAATGAAGACCTTGTAGATGTTTAGTACTCAATGCAGTGACACGAAGCTGGGTTTTGAAATCATCAGAATTTAACATTTCATCAGCTTTAGTCAAGTGCTCAGTAAGATGTAACGCAGATGGAATACATGAAACTGAGTTCCATTCCTTAGTCCACTCCTGTCCTGCAGGAGTTTCACTCCAAGGCACTGGTGGTTCCTCTGTAACAAACTTCTTTACTAGTTCAGACTTAGAAAGAGGAATAAGTCCTGAAGGACCTGCTGCATCAGTATCTCCAGCATGTGCAGCATCAGAACTTATAGAATCAGTATCATCTGATATAATAGCAGTGTGAGTAGCAATGGAGGCGTCAGCATCCTCTAATTGCTGATCTGATGCTAAGTTCTGATCAACAGCCATATCCTGATGCTCACCTAAATTCTGATCATCAGTGTCTAGAGGCAGAGAAGGTGACTTAGATAATTCCGGAGTTTGAATAGCATCAGTAACAGGTGTTGGCAAAAGATTTGTTGCTGTTGGAGCTTCTAAGAAAATTACTCCAGGCACAACTAAGTGTTGATCAGCATTATCAGCACTTGTGCCTTGATTACCAAGAGACACAGAAGGGGAATTAGCCTTGTCAGATACTATTTCCTGTGATGGAGTGGATGGAGAAGAAGTAACTGGATCAAATTCTTTTTCTTGTGAGATCAGAGATTCCTGATCCCCTTCCTTAGCTGCTTCCTCCTCATCATCTGAAACTGGCCTTTGTGCCCTCTGTTTCTTGTATTTCTTGTTTGATTTGGATTCTTTTGGAGTTTCAGGAACAGTCATTCGTCTAAGCCTTTTGAGAAGCTTAGAACCCCCAATATCAGAATCCTTCTGAGAAGTTGCTTTCTCAGCTTCATTTACCACAGGTTCTGAAGAAAGAATCTGTTCCTCAGAATCTGATTCATCTCTCAAAGTAATCCTCCTCTTCTTCTGAGGTGTTTGAGAAACAGTCTTTGTTCTCTTTGACTTAGAAGATGTAGGCTTCACATAGGACTTGAGATATGTTCTGAGAGATGGTTGAGAGGTTTGAGGTGGCTGAGTAGAGGTGGTAGGTGCTGATGAACCAGGTTCTGATGTTTGAACATCAGGATAAAGTGCAGTGTACTTCACAGGATCATAGGTGATTAAGGCTTGTTTGACAGATAAAGGTATTAAGAGGGGTCTTAACACAGCCTTTTTATTATCAGAAGATAATAAATCAGTAAAAGCTCTCTTAGCTATTCTGAAAGATGGAATTAGATCACCAAAATTTTGGGGCTGATTACAACAAAAACTATAAATAAGCTGACAAAATCTTGCAAAATATACAGTATTGCGATCTTCTGTCATCCTATCCCCAATAAAACCTAAGACTGCTCGTGCATAATCAAAATCAGTGTGATTTAGAAGTGCATACCCGATTTGTTGGCTGAATATGGGAATTGCATCAAAATTTGAACATTTGTTGGCGAAAGCTTTGGTAATGCAATCAAAGAAGAAACTCCATTCCCTCCTTATGAAAGATCTCTTCAACTGTCCAAGCTTGGTCAATGTTCCTTCATATCCCAGACTGACCATCATGTGTTGAAGAACTGAGTCATCAACAGTAGAATAAACACAGTCCTCAGGTAGCTGTAATGCCTGTCTAACTGTAGACAGAGTCACAACATACTCATTTTCCCCTGATGAAAATATTAAACTTGGGGACCCTTGAGCACCACCATTGTCATATACTCCACTCCTCCAAAACTCCAGTACTTGAACTCCAGAAATGGATGTAGGCTCAGTTAGAGCAAACCCAATATCAGAACTAGTGAGAAAGTCCCGAATGAAATGAAGTTCAGAGGGTGCCTCTGTCGTGTTAAGTATCGCAGAGAAATTATTAGGAACAAACTTTGCTCCATCAAAGAGAATGTCCTTGGGTGCCATTATGTTTGGAAAGAAATCGGTAACCTGTAATGTGTTTGAGAAAATGCCTCTTAAAAGAAAATCGTCAGTAGATGAGAGAGTTGAAAAGTAAAGAGAGAGATAAAATATAAAGGTAAATAAAAGATTTGTCAATCTTTGCTCTCGTTTACTTATACACAAAAAGTAACCGTTGAGGACACATGGCAGACATGCATTTAAAAGTAGTGGTAAATACCTTGACAACTGTTATACATAGATAAGGCAAAAAGTAATGGGCACGGTAAATAAGGAATAATTACCACCCATTTGCAGTTTTTCAAGGAAAAACCGTTCCACTTACCTAGATTCCATTAATCAAGGTGAATCAGTTTTAATTTAAACTTGAAACTGTTCCCACTAATTCAAATATTTTACTCTGCAATATCAATATTCTGAAAAAAAAACTGTGTGTGAGAATGAGTAAAATCAATCAGTTAAGTAAGTACTGATAAAACATTATCAGAACTTAAAGTCAGACACAATTTATACGATCATCAGAATATTTATCAGGATTTATCAATGCGTATCAAAATTTCTCAGAGACAAGATCATAAGATAAAAACAAATTCCATTAATATATCAAAATAATACATTGATGAAATTGAAATTACATCAGAACTTTTACATTCTTGTCCTAAGCTTCTAAACCTAACGTCAACAGCTTTAGTCCTAGCTAAGAAGCCTGACAAAGCTGAGGATGAAGAAGAACAGGAAGAAGACGAGATTAAGTCATCTTCCTCTTCCTATCTTCGACAAACAAGATAGCGAGTCGAATGATTCGCTCTTGCTGACGGATAGCTTCCCGCCTTTCCTCCTCCAATCGATCAAGATGAAGCTGGTAGTCCATCTCGAAGAACAGAAGTCGGTTCAGCACCGCCTGTGGGACAGAGCCCCATATTTCTTCAGGAATGGCAGTTACATGCCACTCCTGCTGCCAGTCGGCGCAGCTTAGCTCCATATGAAAATTTTGGTAATTCAAAAACATGTTGAATCGGACCATGATGTTTTTGAAAAAGAATATGAAGTTAAGATTGTGAGAAAAATTGATGGAAAGGGTAATGTGAAGTGGCTGTTTATATAGGCAAGAGAATGCCAGGAGACGCGAAGATATTTAATGCTGACAGATAGAGTTAAGTCTACCTCGTCTCCCTAGACTTGAAGAAGAATAACAGTCATTTGAAAAGGAATGTGCACATGTAACAAGAGTGAACTGTTCAAGAACGAGTGCCATTAGTCCTAACCATAGACTGTTAATCTTCCACTTCAACATATTCTAAATTAATCTGAGACTGTTACCAAATTTTACTCACAGGTAAGTCAAGTAAAGGGTTAGACTGAAAAACCAGAACTTAGACCTATACCAGAACTTAACAGTCATCAGAACATAATGTCTTAAGTCGAACAAGGAATATCTATCTTAGTAAGTTTTCATACAAGTTCTGAGTTATAGTCTTCAGATCTTAATCATCAGAACATATAACTAGAACGTGTCCTCAGAATTTGTGCAAGGTGACACAGTGACTGTTTGTCTAAAAGAACATAGACCACCACAAAAATTTCATCATTCATATGGAGTGATTTGTGTGTGCATTAAGCTAAATAACTAATAAAGAGTAAAGTCTGATTTACTTCAGTACATCTTAGAAATAAGTCATAATTAAAATTTTGCTAAAGAGCTGTCATTATCCTGAAACCTACTGATAAATGAGTTCATGCATGAGTCCACCTCAACTGTTGTTGTGCTAATTTTATGCATCTTTTTAAATTCTATTTTACAGTGGCTTCTCAGTGTAAGTGAGTTACGACTGCTTATCAGAATTTATGCTTTTATCAGAGTATTTCTCCAGTAATCATAGAGTGTGAAAAGTCACCAAGAAAATTGCTTTTCTAATGCATATTTACTTAATACCAGCTATGCACTTGGGTCGTCCCATTCACATTTTTACTCTAGATCTCAAAGGAGTACCTGATATTATTCTTTGATTCTTTTTCTTCTTCTTTTGATAAGTGAGGTTTATCAGCACTTAGTACATTCAGCAGTTTTACTAGAATCAGAACTTAAGCAGATGAGTAGCATTATTCTAATTTGGGACTTAGTAATAAGATGAATAAAGTAAACTAAACTAAGCTTAAGTATCAGAATTTGCTTGTGTCATAAGATTTCCACAGAAATAATTACTTCTTTCATGGGATCATTTTATTGAAGACTAGTAGGTCAGTATCTAGCACAATTATCCTCATAGGATTGAATGATTACTTAAACAGATATATCACTTATTAGAGTTAAGAGATATATATCAGACAACAGTCAGTACTTAAAAAACATTTATCAGTTAAGCACAGAATACACAAAGAGATTAATTCTGTAAATACTGATCATAAAGTCTGATAACATAGAACAA
This sequence comes from Apium graveolens, assembly GCF_009905375.1. NCBI lineage: Eukaryota > Viridiplantae > Streptophyta > Magnoliopsida > Apiales > Apiaceae > Apium > Apium graveolens. The sequence continues at coordinate 161,695,702 of NC_133656.1, read as the reverse complement.
GTTTAAGCAGATTTAGAGAAAGAACCTGAAATCATTCCAAGTTCATTTACCAATCTTGTAAAGGTAGCTTCACACAGTGGTTTTGTGAAGATATCTGCTACTTGTTGATCTGTGGGAACAAAATGCAATTCCACTGTACCTTCATCCACATGTTCCCTGATGAAATGGTACCTGATGCTGATGTGCTTTGTCATAGAGTGTTGAACTGGATTACCTGTCATAGCAATAGCACTTTGATTATCACAGTAGATAGGGATTTTGAAATATGTTAACCCATAATCCAGTAACTGATTCTTCATCCAAAGAATCTGTGTACAGCAGCTTCCTGCAGCAATATACTCTGCTTCTGCAGTTGATGTGGAAATTGACTTTTGTTTCTTGCTATACCAAGAAACCAATCTGCCTCCAAGAAATTGGCAGCTTCCACTTGTGCTTTTCCTGTCAATTTTGCAACCTGCAAAATCTGCATCTGAGTAACCTATTAATTTAAAATCTGATTCTCTAGGATACCATAATCCTAGATCAGCTGTTCCTTTAAGATACTTAAAGATTCTTTTTACAGCTGTTAAGTGAGGTTCTCTTGGATCTGCTTGAAATCTTGCACAAAGACAGGTAGCAAACATGATATCTGGTCTACTAGCAGTTAGATAGAGAAGTGAGCCAATCATACCTCTGTAATCAGTAATATCTACTGAATTACCAGTATCCTTATCCAGTTTTATTGCAGTGGCCATGGGAGTGGATGCACTTGAACAGTCTTGCATTCCAAATTTCTTCAGCAAGTTTCTGGTGTACTTAGATTGACAAATAAAAGTGCCTTCTTCACTCTGCTTGACTTGAAGGCCCAAAAAATAACTAAGTTCTCCCATCATACTCATCTGATATCTTGACTGCATTAGTTTGGCAAACTTTTTGCAAAGTTTGTCATTTGGAGACCCAAAAATGATATCATCAACATAAATCTGGACCAAAAGTAAGTCCTTGTCATGGTTGAGATAGAATAGTGTTTTGTCAATAGTTCCTCTGTTGAATCCACTTTCCAGAAGAAACTGAGCTAAAGTCTCATACCATGCTCTAGGAGCTTGCTTAAGTCCATAAAGTGCTTTATCAAGCCTGTAGACATAATCTGAATGTTTGGAATATACAAAGCCTGGAGGTTGTTCAACATATACTTCCTCCTCCAATTATCCATTGAGAAAAGCACTTTTCACATCCATTTGAAAGACAGTAAACTTTTTGTGAGCAGCATAAGCCATGAATATCCTTATGGCTTCTAACCTAGCAACTGGTGCAAATGTTTCATCATAGTCAATTCCTTCCTGTTGAGAATATCCTTTTGCAACCAGCCTTGCCTTGTTCCTTGTAATTATGCCATCACTATCAGTTTTATTTCTGAATACCCATTTTGTACCAACAACAGATCTATTCTTAGGTCTTGGCACTAAGGTCCAGACTTTGTTTCTTTCAAATTCATTCAACTCTTCCTGCATTGCTTGCACCCAATCAGCATCTTGAAGAGCTTCTTCCACTTTCTTTGGCTCAGACTGAGAGAGAAAAGAATTGTAAAGACATTCATTAGAAGTACCTGTTCTAGTTCTGACACCTGCATCAGGATTTCCAATTATCAAATCAGGTGTATGTGATTTTGTCCACTTCCTTGCAGATGGAAGGTTTTCTCTAGAACTGGATGCTCCCCCATGATTCATGCTGTCTTCATTTTCATTTTCTGATGCTCCCCCTGAAACTATGCTCTCTGAGTTGGATTCTTCAGCATTTAGATTTTCAGCACTTTCAGTACTTGGCTTATCAGAACTTGACGAATCAGAACTTGAAGAGCCAGATGTGTGTTCTGATGCTTCTTGAGATGTGATAATATCTTGAGTATGCTCCCCCTGCATTGGTGCATCTTCCTTTGACATAGTCACCACAGTTTCAATAACATAAGAGTTTAATCCATCAGAGTTTACAGTATCAGGACTTAGACTGTCAGGACTTAAGGTATCAGAATATGAATCTTCATTTTCAAATCTCAGCTGATCATGATCAATGCAATCTTCAAGTCCAGTGATCTTCTTGTCATCAAAAGAGACATTGATAGATTCCATAACCACTTTTGTTCTCAAATTATAGACTCTGAAGGCTTTTGTGGAAAGTGGATATCCAACAAAGATTCCCTCATCAGCTTTTAGATCAAACTTGGATAGCTGTTCAGGATGAGTCTTGAGAATAAAACACTTACATCCAAATACATGAAAGTATTTCAGATTTGGCTTCTTGTTCTTCACCATCTCATATGGTGTTTTTCCATGCTTGTTAATGAGTGTTGCATTTTGAGTAAAACAAGCAGTCTGCACAGCTTCAGCCCAGAAATAGGTTGGAAGCTTTGCTTCTTCAAGCATTGTTCGTGCAGCTTCAATGGGAGTTCTATTCTTCCTTTCAACAACTCCATTTTGCTGAGGAGTTCCAGGAGCAGAAAATTCCTGCTTTATTCCATGATTTTTGCAGAACTCTTCCATTATCAGATTCTTGAATTCAGTGCCATTATCACTCCTCAAAATTTTCACAGAATCTTTGATCAATTTATCCAGATGTTTGACATGATCAATCAGGATAGATGCAGTTTCACTTTTTGTGTGCAAGAAATACACCCATGTGTATCTGGTGAACTCATCTACTATGACCAACGCATATTTCTTCTTTGCAATAGACATGACATTCACTGGACCAAATAGATCAACATGAAGTAGATAATAAGGCTCGAGAATTGATGATTCAGTCTTGCTCTTGAATGAAGATTTTCTTTGTTTGGCCTTCTGACATGAGTCACAAAGACCATCAGGAGCAAACACTGATTTTGGCAGTCCTCTCACAAGATCCTTCTTGATTAGCTCATTTATCTTGTTGAAATTTAAATGAGAGAGTTTCTTGTGCCAATTCCAGCTTTCTTCAATTGAGGCTCTACTCATCAAACAGATTGCAGAACCATCAGAACTTGTTGAAAGCTTAGCTTCATAAATGTTACCACGCCTGAATCCCTTCAGAACAACTTTTCCTTTAGATTTACTAACTATTTCACAATGTTCTGCAAAGAAATCAACATGATAACCTCTGTCACAGATTTGACTTATACTCAGTAGGTTGTGTTTAAGTCCTGAGACCAGAGCTACATCTTTAATGATGACATTCCCAAGATTGATATTGCCATATCCCAAAGTTTTTCCAATGTTGCCATCTCCATAAGAAACACCTGGGCCAGCTTTCTCCACAAAGTCTGATAGCAGGGCCTTATTTCCAGTCATATGTCCTGAACATCCACTGTCCAGAACTAAAATATTTTTCCTGTTGCCCTGCAATCAAAAAGACCACTAATTATTAGTTTTAAGGACCCAGACTTGCTTGGATCCTTTGGCCTTTTTAGGTTTGTTAACATTTGCAGCGGATTTAGCATCAGATTTTATGTTGACAGTTTTCTTATCAGAACTTATACTACCAGACTTTGAATCAGAACTTACACTAGAAGGAACAACAAAAACTTTCTTTAAAGAAGGTTTTATTTGATAATAATCATAGTATAAACTATGATATTCCTTACAAGTATAAATGGAATGCCATAAACTACCACAATGAAAACAAGGATTTTGTGGTTTGTATCTAACAGACTGACTCTTAACTCCTAATTTTGAAGATAAGGAGTTAATATTCTTATTCTTCCTGCAAAAAGAAGCCAGATGGTTAGAACTTCCACAGTTATGACATGCTTTCCTAGGAGCATCAAGAACAGATTTATAGTTATTACTTTTATTCACACCTTCCTTTCCATTCCTGTTTTTCCTTGGTGATTTTACCTTGTTTGCATTCTTAACATCTTTCAGCTTATACTTAAGCTGCTTCTTTGTCATTAAGCCTATGTTAACTTCAGCTGTCTTTTCCTGTTCTAGTTTGTCAGAAGCTAATTCCTTTTTAACTTCTGATTTCTCATTTTCAGATTTTTCAGTTACAAACTTAACAGGTTTTAACTTCGGCTTTTGCTTATCAACAGGCTTAATTTCTACAGTTCCTTTTTCATTTTGATTTTCTCCATAACCTAAGCCCTCTTTCCAGTTTCCACTGCTTAGCAAATTTTGAGTTGTTTTGCCAGAGTTAGTCCAAGTCCTAATAATCTCTCTCTCCTTTTCTAACTCAGTTTTTAGAGATTCATTCATTTTTAGCACTTGTTAGGACACACTTCATCCCTAACATAAAAAGCATCATCTCTATCCTTCTGAGTTTGATGGAACATGACTAACTCTTTTTCTAAGAAATCATTTCTTTTCCTAAAAGCAAGATTTTCAGAAGTTAATCTTTCACATGTTAAAGTTTGATCTCTATAACTAACAAACATGGTTTTAAGATATCTTCTCAACTCATTAATATCATCAGTATGAAAAGCATAAGTAGTCTGAGGTACCTTTGTTTCAGCAGTTTCAGAACTGCTCTCAGAACTTGATTTATCAGCATTTGCCATCAATGTATAGTTCTCCTCACTTTCAGAGTCTGAGATGTCTGTCCAGCTTTTCTGCTTTGTGACAAGAGCTTTGCCTTTGTCACTCTTGGTCTTCTTGCAATCAGGAGATATGTGGTCTTTCTCACCACAATTATAACATTTAACATTGGCGTAATCTCCTCTGTCAGACTTTCCTCCTCTTCCTTCAGATCTTCTGAAATTCTTCTTATCAGAACTTATGCCTTTCCTGGAAAACTTCTTTCCCTTCCTGAACTTCCTGTATGCAATCTTTGTGATTCCTTTCACCATAAGAGCACACAGCTTCATCATCTCCTCATCAGCATCAGTTTCAGGCAAGCTTTCAGAATCTGAGTCATCATCACTCTCAGAACTTGATGACTCAGTATCAGACTTTATGAAAAGAGCTTTACCCTTGTCTTTCTTTGAGGAAGGTGCTTTGGAGGATTCCTCTTCAGCCTTGAGAGCAACCATCCTTGACTTTCCTCCTTTCCTCTTGCTTCTTTGTTCCATCTCAAGTTCATGAGTCTTGAGCATTCCATAGATTTCATCAAGAGTTATTTCATCAAGATTGTAGTTGTCTCTTATTGTTGTTGCCTTCAAATCCCAGCATTCAGGAAGAGCTAACAGGAATTTTAGGTTGGTATCTTCAAGATCATACTCTTTATCAACCAATGACAAATCATTCAAAAGTTTGACAAATCTATCATATAAATCATTCAATGACTCATTAGATTTTGAGTCAAAATGTTCATACTCTTGAGTGAGTATTGTCTTCCTGTTCTTCTTAACTGTTTCAGTTCCTTGACACCTTGTCTCCAGTGCATCCCATATCTCCTTGGCAGTCTTGCAGTTGATTATCCTGTTTGACATTACATTATCAATGGCACTATGCAGTAAGTGTCGTACCTTGGCATCCTTAGCAATAGATGCTATATCTTCAGCAGTGTAATCACTCTTTTCCTTTGGTACAGTCATTGTTGCTTCACCTGCAACTACAACAGCGAGCTTGGTAGGTTTGTGAGGCCCTTCCTTGATTCTATCAAGGTATTCTGGATCTGTTGCTTCCAGAAACATGGTCATCCTTACCTTCCATATGGGATATTCAGATGGTCTCAGTATGGGAACTCTGATGGTCTCATATCGACTCTGAATTAATGTCTTTGATGATTCCTCAGTTTTGGCAGGCTTAGTTGGAGTTTCTGTGTCAGACATGATTGTGTTTGGATCTTTAACTGTATGTGTGTTAACAGCAGGCTCTGATACCACTTGTTAGGTCACACTTTCACTGTAGAGGGGGTGAATACAGTGTTTATTACAATCAAATCAAACTTCAAGAACTTATGTAACAGAAAACAAACTTTATTGAAACAATAAACTCTGTTACAATCTGGAACTGTTATCTCTCAGTGATGAACAAAATATCACGAGAGCTGCTAGGGTTAAGTAAATAATATTCTCGATTATGATAACACTTATAGTGTAAACCCTATGTCTGTGTTTATATATTACACAGTTACAAGATAATCGCTAATTGATATGGAATATAATTCTGCTTCCTAATATATATCAATCAGATATCTTTTATTCCAAGTATTCCATTCTTTATGGAATTCCTTCTTCATGCATATCTCTTCTTATGTTTATCTTGATCTTCTTAACTTTAATCAGCTGCTGTCCTTATCTGATCGTTCTTCAGCACTTAAGTTCTGATATCTATCTCCTGATGCTTATCTCCTGATAACATAAGTACTGATATCTCTTAAGTCCTGACGTCCAGTATAAGTACTGATCAGTTAAGTACTGATTTGTCCTGTTCAAATAAGATCTGAAATCTAAACATAAAACATATTAGCCATGACATTATCAAATATATCTAACAGGACCTCTCCATTTTGGTTGCCTACGAAGCTCACTCCAATGCAACTCAAAGTTACATTTCTTTCCATAAGGAATTTTATGGAGACTTTGAGCTCTTTCTACAATATTTGTCATATTTGAACCACTTCCAATTATTTTTTGTGCTTTATCAAAGTTTGCTCCATATTTTTGAGTCCCTTCATTGATTCATTGCCATCTTTTTCTTATAGCCGCAACGCCTCTTTTGATATACTATTAGAAAAACAGGATATAACATCGGTGCTTAGATATCGGTTGGTTAGACAACCGATGTTACAACCTGTTTAGACATCTGGTATTTTTAAAATGTTGTTACAATTTTTACCAGACACCAGTCTACAAAATAATTGTTGTTGATCATAATTTAAAAAAAATAAAAAACGCGACTTAGGCATCAGTTCTAAGCATAACCGTTATCAACTTTGCTTAGACGTCAGTTTGAAATATAACCGTCAAACATTTATTCTCTCTCACCATCTTACATTCTTTGTAATGTACATACCAATTGAAACCTTAATTGAAGAATAACATCTACTAATCGAACTCAAACTTTGAGAAACACTAATTTATCCATCCAGATACATTATTATCTCTTTCGATTAGATTTTTTTATTCTACATCTTGAATATAACTCCAACTTTATTGGGTCTTGCGTAATATTGTTTCTACGATTTTCAGATTGGAGCTTTTCTTATCCCGCTTTTCTGAGTTAATGAGCTTTAATTCAATTATCGAGGTTTTTTTACTTGTTCTTCCTCTTTTTGTGCTTTCTTTAATTTTCTTTGATTTATATAATTGGATTGACTATTCCCCCTTGATTTAGTTGTGTTTTCTTGAATTTGTTAACAAAAATTGGGGTTTACACCGTACTTTTGTTTTGTACAGGTTGGAACTCTAAGATTTGGATTTTATAAGTTATGTTAAGTGTTAGAAATATGTTGTGTACTTGATGATAACTTAAACAAAATACTTAGTAGATATTATTTAGTGTATTTGTAGCTTTCAACGGATGGTCAATTCAACATCCGTTGAAAGAGTAGCTTGTGTAATAATAAGTTTAGTAGCACATTCCTTCATATTACAATGCCTTAGTGAACTAGATGTTGCAGAATGTTTAAGTCATGCTGACTACTAGTTTGATATGCAAGATAGGCTGGTTAATTATAAATATTAGATGCCTTGTAATCTTGTATAAATGAAATAACTGCAAAGAAAATAGCCTCAATGGATGATTAACAAAGCTTCAACGGATGCTCAACTAAAGCTTCAACGGATGATTCACATAGACTCAATGGATGATCAACCAAAGTTTCAACGGATGATCAATCACAGTTTCAACGGATGATTCAATGAAGCTTCAACGGATATTCAAATTCAAAAGAGCAGTTGATAGTGACTTGACAGTCACATGCGTTGATTGTATGTAAATGGAATGTGGTAGCCTATTTGCAGGATTTAGAGAATAAAGAAGCATTTCCATTTCCATGCTAAATTGAAGATATTCAAAGATACTGGATAGAGAAATGAAGAATCGTGAAATTAGACTAGAAACATTTTGTCTTATTTGTTTGTCTTTTTATCATGTAACTTGGTGATATATAAACCAAGTGTATCAAGTAGAACTACATCTATCCAAGTTAGTAATCAATTACCAGAGAAATAGATAAGGCAAAATATGTAAACAATTTCTCTGTTCTTGTATTTCAACTTGTAAGCAACTGTGTACAACATTGTAATACAGAGTTCTCTATTTAATATATATCTCTGGTGGAAAAGTTCAATCCACCAGAAAGTTTTTAAATACTTGTATTTGATTACTTTGTGATTTGATTTCTCTACTACTTTCATTCCGTACCGTTGCTAAATCAAACACAGTTATATATTTATAGCAGAACTGTTCTTAAAATTGAAAAAGAAGCCAGAATTACGTTCAACCCCCCTTCTGCAATTCTTTGTTAGATTTTTTGGGAATAACAATTGGTATCAGAGCAAGCTCTTGAAGAACAAAGAGTTTAAAGATCACAAAACAAACAAGATGAGCAGAAAAAATGTTGGAGTAAAGATTTCATTTTTGGATAAAGACAACTATCACCATTGGAAGGTGAAGATGCACCTACATCTCGTATCTCAAGATGAAGCATATGTGGACTGCATTGAGAAAGGTCCACATGTCCCTATGAGAGCTGCTACGAGAAATGAAGCTTCCATCTGTTGAGTGGCATTTATGACACTTTATAATGTTCTAATAAGCTTTAGATTGGTGTATTTGTACTCAAGTTGTTAAGTGTTTTAGCGTGTTTTCTAGTATTTTTGCATTTCAGGCATTATCTAGGTAATAAGGTGAATTAACATTATTTTGGTGCTAATATAGTGTCTAGGTGGTGTTGGAATAAAAGCTCGCGAAGACCGGCTCGAATCTGCAAGAAAAAATGCAAGAAGTCAATTTTGGCAGAAGGCCAGCGTTCATCAGTGCGGGCGCGCCGAAGTTCAGGGAGCCAGCGCGCCCGCGCTGATGAAGCGCGTGGTCGCGCCGTGTCGGGATAATAAAATCCTGATTCTATTGTAATTTTGTTTTCTGGACTCCTGGGATGTTTGGACTGCTATATATTTATAACTCAAGATCATTTTTAAAGAAGGAGACTTACCAGAGCACAAGGAGAAGACGACAAGAGACCTATAACACAATTCAACAAAGGCAAAGATGATCTAGTTTATTCTTGTGAATCTTTATTTTGAGTTGTAATCTTGGATGCTCATTTCTTGTTTTGTTGAACCTATACTCTTGTTTGTATTTGGTTTTATTTATTCGTTATAAAGACTACATTTTGTATACCATGCTTTCATCGGAACCCACATTGATGATGAGTCCGATTATGGGCTAATCGTTATCGTGGGGTTCTAGCGGATTTATTTATGGATTTCTTTAGTTAAATTGATTGATGTCTTAGTATGTGGTGATTGTATGATATCCTAGTATTGGTTGTGTGTATTCTTCTTATGAGCGTCGCGAACTTATAAGACAGTGTGTTAATTCTTAATGAAGCGAAAGTGAATTTAAGGATTTAGAAATTGCCATGCTAGCATAGGTTCATGTATTTGTTATGCATGATTTGTAGGAAATTTTAACCATCTACTTGCCCTATGTAATCAAGATCGATAACTTGTGCTTAAACTGTTATGTTGTCAAATTCTATAGACATATAGGGTCTCAATATAATTGGTTTTTATTCAGCTTCTATCTCTTTTGTGGATGTCTGGTAGTATGTTACTCGTGCAACGAAAGTTGGCGTTTATCAATTTCGTGTTATCTGATTAGTGTCATCACCATTGCATGCTAGGGTTAAGATCAATAAGGCTATTGGAAGAAGTATTTAATGAAGTTAGAATCCCATGTTTGTCATAATTATTAATTCAAGCAATCTTATTCTTGTGGTTATAATTATTAGTTTAATTCTTAGTTATAAACAATCTCAACTAGTTATCGTCTTAGCATTGAATAATAACCATACATTGTTGCTTAAGTGCGTGAATTAATTAGTTAGCCAATGTAGTCTATGTGGCAACGAATTAGAAAAGATTCTATACTACTTGCGAGCTCGTATACTTGCATATAATATTAGCGCGTATTTAGCGACTAACAAGTTTTTGGCGCCGCTGCCGGGGACTGCATTGTTACTTCATAGTTTATGTGCTTTCCATCAGTGGTCGTTAAAGTTCACTGACTCGGACATTGTTACTTATCTATTTCCTTGTCTTATTTCAGATACTCTAGCGAGGGTGTATGCATACGCGTTCGCGTACTCATAAGAGAACACTGGATAAAGCTGAGAAAGAAGTTGTAGTAGTTCAGAAGGAAGTTTTTGAGGGAGAAAAGAAGGTAGAAGAAGAAGAGAAAGTCGAAGAACCAGTTGTAGTAGCGATGGGAGATCATCTGAAGGATTTAATGGATTATTCTCAGCCTAAGATTAATGACATTCAGTCAAGCATCATCAGACCAGCCATCAGGGCTAACACTTTTGAGATCAAGTCAAGCACGATTCAGATGATACAGAACTCAATTCAGTTTGGGGATTCTCCTACTGAAGACTCCAACATGCACATCAGGGATTTCATCGAGATCTGTGACACTTTCAAGTTCAATGATGTGAGTGAAGACGCTATCAAGCTACACCTGATCCTATTCTCTCTGAGGGACAAGGCTAAGTGTTGGTTACGCTATCAAGCTACGCCTGTTCCCATTCAGATGAACTTATTGAACTGATGGCTGCTAATGAGTACCAGAATCCTTCCCAAAGACTGACTTAGGGAAAAGTCACAGGAATTCTGGAGTTGGACGCAGCTACAGCTATCGCTGCCCAACTTAAAGCTTTAACGATGAAGGTGGACACTTTGGCTAATTATGGAGTAAATCAAATCGCAAGTGTCTGTGAGCTTTGTGCTGGTGCCCATGAGACTGATCAATGCACAATTTCTAGTGAATCAGCTCAGTTTGTGAGCAACTTCCAGCGATCGCAGCAACCAGCGCCAACCACCTATCATCCCAATAACCGCAATCATCCTAATTTCAGTTGGAGCAATGCTCAGAATGCGGTTCAACAACCTTATCAGCAGTATCCAACTAAATAGTACAACCCCCTTGGGTTTCAGCAACCATAGTATGCACCTAGACAGCAACTCCAGCTGCAACAAGCCAATGAAAAATCTGAATTAGAGGAGTTAAAGCTTAGGTACAAAAGTCAAGTTGTTTCTATCAAGACCTTGGAAAATCAAATTAGTCAAATTGCCAGTGCCTTGCTAAATCGTCAGCCTGGTACATTACCTAGTGACACTGAAGTTCCAGGAAAGAGGGAAGCTAAGGAGCAGGTAAAGGAAATCACTTTAAGGTCTGGAAAGTTGCGAATCCCAAACAAACTCAAGAGTTGACTGAAGAAGTTGGTGTTGAGAATGAAGTAGTGTAGCAGGACAAAGAAGTGGAATCAAGGAAGACTACTGTTGAGCACACTCTGCCTAACGGTAATACAGGGGAGAAACAAATCTATCATCCACCACCTTTTTCCAAGAGGCTACAGAATAAAAAGCCGGACAAGCAATTTGAGAAGTTTTTGGAGGTGTTCAAGAAACTTCATATCAACATACCTTTCGCCGAGGCTCTCGAGCAGATGCCTAGTTATACAAAGTTTATGAAAGGTATTCTCTCTCAGAAGGTGAAGCTAGATGATTTAAAGACAGTCGCTCTCATGGAGGAATGCAGTGCTGTGCTGCAACTGAAGTTGCCTTCGAAGCTTAAAGATCCAGGAAGCTTCACTATTCCATGTATTATTAGAAAAGTGTCTTTTGACAGATGCTTATGTGACTTGGGAGCTAGCATCAATCTGATGCCCTTGTCAATTTTCAAGCAGTTGGACTTACCTGATCCCAAACCGACTTATATGACCTTGCAATTGGCCGACTATTCTATTACATATTCGCGAGGTATTGTGGAGGATGTCTTGGTCAAGGTTGATAAACTCATCTTTCCTGCTGATTTTATAATTCTTGATTTCGAGGAGGATAAGAAGATTCCCATCTTGGGAAGACCCTTCCTGGAGACTGGCCGAACCTTGATAGATGTGTAGAAGGGTGATCTCACCATGCGAGTGCTGGATCCAGATGTTGCGTTTAATGTGTTCAATTCTATGAAATTCCCTATTGATAATGTGGAATGCTTAAAAGTGGAGTTGGTCGATTCGGTGGTCATATCAGAACTTGATCAATTGCTAAGGTCTGATGCCTTAGAAAAAGCCTTATTGGAGAATTCAGATAGTGAAGATGATGAAGGGGAAGAACAATTGCAATATTTGAATGCTTCTCCATGTAAAAGGAAAATTGATATGCCTTTTGAATCTCTTGGAATGGAGGAATTGAACAAACTTCTAAACGCCTCAAGCCTTTTATTGAGGAAGAGCGTTTTTAGGTTATGCATCTACTCTGCCTGTTATTATTACATCTGACCTTTCAGGGAGTGATGAGGAAAAGCTTTTGAGGATTCTGAGAGAGTTCAAGTCGGCAATTGGATGGACTATAGTAGATATCAAGGGAATCAGCCCTTCTTATTGTATACATAAAATTCTGCTAGAGGAAGGTAGCAAACCTACGGTCGAGCAGCAAAGAAGACTTAATCCTATCATGAAGGAAGTAGTGAAGAGAGAAATTCTTAAGTGGCTAGATGCAGGGATCATCTACTCTATTTCTGACAGTTCATGGGTAAGCCCGATTCAATGTGTGCCGAAAAAAGGAGGAATTACTATGGTAGCAAATGAGAAGAATGAGCTTATTCCTACAAGGACAGTCATGGGGTGGAGTGTTTGCATGGACTACAGGAAGCTAAACAAAGCCACTAGGAACTGATGGCTGCTAATGTGTACCAGAATCCTTCCCAAAGACTGACTCAGGGAAAAGTCACAGGAATTCTGGAGTTGGACGTAGCTACTGCTATTACTGCCCAACTTAAAGCTTTAACGATGAAGGTGGACACTTTGGCTAATTATGGAGTAAATCAAATCGCAAGTGTCTGTGAGCTTTGTGCTGGTGCCCATGAGATTGATCAGTGCGTAATTTCTAGTGAATCAGCTCAGTTTATGAGCAACTTCCAGCGATCGCAGCAACCAGCGCCAGCCACCTATCATCCCAATAACCGCAATCATCCTAATTTCAGTTGGAGCAATGCTTAGAATGCGGTTCAATAACCTTATCAGCAGTATCCAGCTAAATAGTATAACCCCCTTGGGTTTCAGCAACCACAGTATGCACCTAGACAGCAACTCCAACTGTAACAAGCCAATAAAAAATCTGAATTAGAGGAGTTGAAGCTTATGTGCAAAAGTCAAGTTGTTTCTATCAAGACCTTGGAAAATCAAATTAGTCAAATTGCCAGTGCCTTGCTAAATCATCATCCTGGTACATTACCTGGTGCCACTGAAGTTCCAGGAAAGAGGGAAGCTGGGGAGCAGGTAAAGGAAATCACTTTAAGGTCTGGAAAAGTTGCGAATCCCAAACAAACTCAAGAGTTGACAAAAGAAGTTGGTGCTGAGAATGAAGTACTACAGCAGGACAAAGAAGTGGAATCAAGGAAGACTATTGTTGAGCACACTCCGCCTAACGGTAATACAGGGGAGAAATAGATCTATCCTCCACCACCTTTTCCAAGAGGCTGCAGAATAAAAAGCCGGACAAGCAATTTGAGAAGTTTTTGGAGGTGTTCAATAAACTTCATATCAACATACCTTTCACCGAGGTTCTCGAGCAGATGCCTAGTTATGCAAAGTTTATGAAAGGTATTCTCTCTCAGAAGGTGAAGCTAGATGATTTAAAGACAGTCGCTCTCACGGAGGAATGCAGTGCTGTGCTGCAACAGAAGTTGTCTTCGAACTTAAAGATCAAGGAAGCTTCACTATTCCATGTATTATTAGAAAAGTGTCTTTTGACAGATGCTTATGTGACTTGGGAGCTAGCATCAATCTGATGCCCTTGTCAATTTTCAAGCAGTTGGACTTACCTGATCCCAAACCGACTTATATGACCTTGCAATTGGCCGACCGTTCTATTACATATTCGCGAGGTATTGTGGAGGATATCTTGGTCAAGGTTGATAAACTCATCTTTCCTGCTGATTTTGTAATTCTTGATTTCGAGGAGGATAAAAAGATTCCCATCTTGGGAAGACCCTTCCTGGAGACTGGCCGAACCTTGATAGATGTGTAGAAGGGTGATCTCACCATGCGAGTGCTGGATCCAGATGTTACGTTTAATATGTTCAATTCTATGTTGGCCGGTCATGAGTACTATTATCTTCTTGATGGATATTCGGGTTACAATCAGATTTGTATCGCTCTAGAAGATCAGGAAAAAACTACCTTCACTTATCCCTTTGGTACTTTTGCCTTCACACGAGTTTCTTTTGGTCTGTGTGATGCGTCAACCACATTTCAGAGATGTACGATGGCCATCTTTTCTGACATGATTGGCCAGAATATGGAGGTGTTCATTGACGACTTCTCAGTCTTTGGCGATATTTTTGATGAATGCTTGCAAAATCTTGGACATGTTCTCAAAAGGTGTGTTGAGACCAATTTGGTTCTCAATTGGGAGAAATGTCACTTTATGGTGCGTCAGGGCATTATTCTCGGGAAAAAAGTTTCTAGTAAAGGGCTAGAGGTGGACAAGGCCAAGGTGGGGGTCATTGAGAATATTCCTCCACCCATTTCTGTTAAGGGAATTTGCAGTTTTCTTGGTCATGCGGGTTTCTACAGGCATTTCATCAAGGGCTTCTAGAAAATTTCAAAGCCTTTATGCAGTCTGTTAGAGAAAGATGTTTCTTTCAAGTTGGATGACAAGTGCCTTGCAGCTTTTGAGACATTGAATAAGAGTTTAATAACGCCGATCATAACATCACCTGATTGGAATGAGCCTTTTGAGATGATGTGTGATGCAAGTGATTATGCAGTTGGAACAGTTCTTGGGCAAAGGAAGAACAACATATTTCATGTGGTCTACTATGCTAGTAAGACCCTAAATGGTGCCCATCTGAATTATACTACTACGGAGAAAGAGCTTTTGGCTATTGTCTATGGTTTTGAGAAATTTCGATCTTATTTACTTGGGACTAAGGTGACAGTTTTCACTGATCATACCGCAATTCGATATCTCGTCTCAAAAAAGGACTCGAAGCCTAGATTGATTAGATGGGTTCTTTTGCTCCAAGAATTTGAACTAGAGATCAAGGACATAAAAGGAACTGAAAATCAAGTTGCTGATCATCTCTCGCGTTTAGAAAATCCTGATGCTACTTCATTAGATAAGATATTGATAAATGAGTCTTTTCCTGACGAGCAACTATTTGTAGTGCAAGAAGAAGAACCGTGGTTTGCAGATATTGTGAACTACCTTGTGAGTAATATCATGCCTCCCGACTTATCTTATGCTCAAAGAAAGAAGTTTCTACATGAGGTGAAGTGGTATATGTGGGATGAGCCATTTCTCTTTCATCAAAGAGCTGACCAAATCATCAGGAGATGTATTCCTAACAGCGAAACGGGGGGGATCTTGCGATATTGCCACTTAACGGCTTATGGAGGACATTATGGTGGAGAAAAGACATCAACTCGTGTTCTTTAAGCAGGTTTCTTTTGACCGATGTTGTTTCAAGATGCTCATCAGTTTGTTTTGAAATATGATCGATATCAACGTGTGGGTAATATGTCTAAGAGGGATGAAATATCTCTTAATGTGCTTCTCAAGGTTGAGGTCTTCGATGTTTGGGGAATTGACTTCATGGGGCCATTTGTCTCATCTTGTAACAATCAATATATCTTGTTGGCAGTTGATTATATGTCGAAATGGGTTGAAGAGAAGGTGTTTCCAACGAACAATGCGAAAATGGTGCTTAAATTTTCTTCACAAGCAGATATTCACAAGGTTGGGAACTCCAAGAGTCATAATCAGTGATGAGGGGTCGCATTTTCGCAATCGCAAGTTCACTGCTATGATGAAAATATATAATGTGAATCATCACATTACTACGGCTTATCATCCTCAGACGAATGGTCAGGCTGAGGTATCTAACAGATAGATCAAGCACATTTTGGAGAAAGTGGTGTGTCCATCAAGGAAGGATTGTTGTTTGAAGCTTGATGAAGCTGTTTGGGCGTATAGAACAACATATAAGACTCTGTTGGGAATGTCGCTGTTTCAGTTGGTTTATGGTAAGGGGTGTCATTTTCCTGTGGAGCTCGAGCATAAAGTATATTGGGCTTTGAAGAAGTTGAATCTGGACTTAGATGCAGCTGGGAAGAAAAGGATGCTTCAATTGAATGAACTTGACGAGTTTCGACTTCAAGATTATGAGAACAATAAAATGTAAAAGGAGAAAGTCAAGTGGTGGCACGATAGGGGTCTAGTTCTAAAGTCATTTATGCCGGGGCAATAAGTTCTTTTATTCAACTCTCATCTCCGTCTTTTTCCTGGAAAGTTGAAGTCAAGATGGTCAGGGCCGTTTATTGTCAAAACTGTGTTTTCACATGGAGCGGTGGAAATTTTTTAAAATGATCCGGCCCAAGCATTCAAGGTAAATGGTCAGAGGTTGAAGCATTATTATGGTGACACGGCAAACCGTGAGGTGGTTAGTGCCGTTATGTTGTCCACTTGATCTCGAGATTCTACGTCGAGCTAGCGATGTAAAAGGAGCACTTCTTGGGAGGCAACCCAAGTATGTTGTACATTAGTAGGTAGAAGAAGCAAAAAGAAAAGAGAAAAACACAAATAAACCAGAAAAAGGAAAAAATTCAGGGCCAACTACAGAAGCTGTGCGCGCCTGCACTGAACAAGCGCGCGGCAGCGCCGTTTTTCCAGTAACCAAGCGCGCCCGTGCTGGTCTAGCGCGCAGCCGTGCCGGTTTTCCAGAGGTCATGTTCGAAAAAAAAATTAAATCAGCAGTTTATAAGGTAAAATCGGGACTTTTACTCCAAAATCAATTCTAACCCAATTTTTACTCTTCCACATCCCATAATTCTCTCTCCTAATCAATTCCATTATTCCCACGATTCCCGTAATCAATTCCCACTTCTATTCCTTATAAAATTCATACCTCTCCACCTATAAATACATACACTTATACACAACTTCTCCACCAATTCTCAAACTCTCAAACACAAATTCTCTCTAAACACTAAAGTTTTTATTCTTTCTTCTTCAATTCCGATGGCACCCAAGAGACAAAGAACACAAGTTGATAGCAGCACCACCGATTCTTCATCTGCAGGTGGTGTGAGGCCCAGATTTTCTACTCATGAGGCTGAGGAGGAGTACACGAGTCTTCTCATGATGCCTATTGCTAAGGAGCGAGGTTTTCTGCCATCAGGGAAAGATGGTAAGCTGTTAGAGATGATTCTTGAGATGGGCTGGGAACCTTTCTGTGAGGCTCCCGCTGCTGTGCCCATAAGTGTTGTCCGGGAGTTCTATGAAAATGCCAAGGCGTAGAAGAATGGTTTCACGGTGGTGAGAGGGAGGACTGTAGAGTACAGTGCTGATGCTATCAGGGCAGTGATTGAGCAGCCCGCAAGGAAGGGGGGTCTAGACACGTGGAATGATAAGACTCCGGAGGACTTTGATTTGGATCTCATCGTTGTTATTTTTTGTGTGCCTAAGACTCATTGGAAGTTCAAGAGGGGCACTACTGATTACTCCACGTTCCCGGCGTCGTGCATGAACAGGTTTGCACGGGCTTGGAACTCCTTTATTTGTGCTAACATCATGCCATCTTCGCATGTGCATAATATTACTGTGGAGCGTGCTCGTCTGTTGTGGGGTATTCTGCAAGGTGATTACATTGACTTGGGGATGGTGATAAATCAGGGGATTTTAAAATTCTTGAGGGGAGGTACTACAAGTGCTATTCCGTATGCGTCAGTTGTGACGAAGTTGTGCATGGCGGTTAGAGTTCATTAGCCAGCACATGAGTAACTTCAGCTTCCCAGTGCTCCTATTGATAGTGCTACGCTGCAGAGCATGCAAGAGTGATATGGAGGGAAGCCTGATCCTAATGGGCTTGGTTATTCATATGCTCATTTACCAGGTGGAGTGCCTACGGAATCAGCTACATCATGAGGTTCTTAGCATGCCCGCCGAGCAGCTTGGAGAGCTCAGTATGGAGAGGAGGTTGGTTCGTCGCAGCAGCAGCAGGAGGAGGCAGCAGGAGCAGAGATGGGAGCTAGTTTGAGTTCGACGCAGTATAGGCGTCTCCGAGGAGGATGGATGCTATGCACGACATCCATAGTCGGTTTGCACAAGATCTCACCCAGGCACTTGGGACAGCTTTTAGAGCCACCCATGTTGACATCCAGTGGCCAGTTTTTGGTAAGGATTCAGAGTATCCGCGTCCAGACACCCCTGGCACTCCACCTGTTGAGGGTGAGGATCTCGATTCACAATAGGTATGCCTGATTCCTTACGATTACCTTCACTGAGGATAGTGAATATTTTAAGTTTGGGGGTAGTATTGAAGGAATATAGTTTGTATGAATCTCATATAGTTTGCATATTCATGATAGTTTTATTTCATATAGTTGCATATTTTGCCATGTAGTTTTTTTATTATTATTTTTAGTAGTTTTATGATATTTTGTTCATGTAGTTTCATGCATTTGCATTATAACATGATCCCTTAGGTAATTTTTCGATTGATTTGTGATATTGATGCTAGTGTAGTGGTGTCGTGTTTGGTGATATTGAGTTTTTTTAGATTGATTTGCATGCTAGAGACACTTGTATTTCACTAAGTCTTATAGGTTGCTAGAGTGCTAGATCATAGTCATGATTCGTTGGATTGTCGAGGTTTAATCGCTTATTTATATTTGGAATTTAGGGTATTCTCTTAATAATAAAAGACATGGATATTTAAAATATTGGAGAAATTGGATTTCATTGCTAGTTATGTGGCTAGGTGTCAAATGGCTAGTAGCCGGCTCATATTTATATGAGTAGTCTAGGGTTGAATGAGATGAAGCGAAACGCACTCGTTCAGAAATTTGTGAAAAAAGGAAAAAAAAGAGAACAAAGAAAAAAAAGAAAAAGAAAAAAAGAATAAGAGTATGTATAATTGATCACGAATGGGCTCTTTAGTATTCGAGTTATTAAGTTCTTAGGGGACTTTGTGCCTAGTGACCTAAGGCTTTTATAATCTGGGATTTGCTAACCTAACGCTCGTTACATGGTTACTATTGTATAAGTCTTTTGTGGACCTCACTCATTGCACGATCAAATAAGCATACTTGTGTTGTGTTATTGTGAATAAAAGCATGAATCCATAGAAACTTTGATATAAGAATTGAAGTGTTATAAGTTATTTTGAGTCTAGTTTTTATTCTATGTATAAAATTGTGATTATTTTGATAAGTAGTGAGTCATGATTGCCGATCTAGTAGCAATAGTATATATGTAAGCATTTGCACACACGCATGTCTCTGGTTTATAGGTTGATTTGAGAGATTTGATTGATCTTTATGCGAATAATTGTATTTACTGAGGTGTTGCTTATTGGTTGGTTTAGTTATTCTACGGGGATCATTGCATTCATGTTAGTTGCATTCATGCATTTTTATTTCTTGTTTTTTAGTCTGTTTATGCTTGAGGACAAGCATCGATTCAAGTTTGGGGGTATGTTGTCTGGCATTTATGACACTTAATAATGCTCTAATAAGCTTTGGATTGGTGTATTTATACTCAAGTTGTTAAGTGTTTTAACGTATTTTCTAGTGTTTTTACATTTCAGGCATTATCTAGGTAATTAGGTGAATTAGCATTATTTTGGTGCTAATATAGTGTCTAGGTGGTGTTGGAATAAAAGCTCGTAAAGACTGGCTCGAATATGCAAGAAAAATGCAAGAAGTCAATTTTGGCAAAAGGCCAGCGCGCCCGCGCTGATAAAGCACGCGGCCGCGCCGAAGTTCAGGGAGCCAGCACGCCCGCGCTGATGAAGCGCGCGGCCGCACCGTGTCGGGATAATAAAATCCTGATTCTATTATAATTTTGTTTTATGGACTCCTGGGCTGTTTGGACTGCTATATATTTATAATTCAAGATCATTTTTAAAGAAGGAGACTTACCAGAGCACAAGGAGAAGACGACAAGAGACCTATAACACAATTCAACAAAGGCGAAGACGATCTAGTTTATTCTTGTGAATCTTTGTTTTGAGTTATAATCTTGGATGCTCGTTTCTTGTTTTGTTGAACCTATACTCTTGTTTGTATTTGGTTTTATTTATTCGTTATAAAGACTACGTTTTATATACCATGCTTTCATCGGAACCCACGTTGATGATGAGTCCGATTATGGGCTAATCGTTATCGTGGGGTTCTAGCGGATTTATTTATGGATTTCTTTAGTTAAATTGATTGACGTCTTAGTATGTGGTGATTGTATGATATCCTAGTATTGGTTATGCGTATTCGTCTTATGAGCATTGCAAACTTATAAGATAGTGTGTTAATTCTTAATGAAGCGAAAGTGAATTTAAGGATTTAGAACTTGCCATGCTAGCATAGGTTCATGTATTTGTTATGCATGATTTGTAGGTAATTTTAACCATCTTACTTGCCCTATGTAATCAAGATAGATAACTTGTGCTTAAACCGTTATATTGTCAAATTCTATAGACATATAGGGTCTCAATATAATTGGTGTCTATTCAGCTTCTATCTCTTTTGTGGATGTCTGATAGTATGGTACTCGTGCAACGAAAGTTGGCGTTTATCAGTTTCGTGTTACCTGATTAGTGTCATCACCATTGCATGCTAAGGTTAAGATCAATAAGGCTATTTGAAGAAGTATTTAATGAAGTTAGATCCCATGTTTGTCATAATTATTAATTCAAGCAATCTTATTCTCGTAGTTATAATTATTAGTTTAATTCTTAGTTATAAATAATCTCAACTAGTTATTATCTTAGCATTGAATAATAACCATACATTGTTGCTTAAGTGCGTGAATTAATTAGTTAGCCAATACAGTCTCTGTGGGAACAAACTAGAAAAGATTCTATACTACTTGCGAACTCGTATACTTGCATGTAATATTAGGGCGTGCTTAGTGACTAACACCATTCCAAAGCCTAGAGCAGAATGGTCTGATCCAGATATTGAACAAGTTCATAAGGATAAGAAGGCCATGACATATTCAGTAGATTTCAAAAGCTACTAAATGCTCTAAAGTTGCATGGTAGAGTTTATCAAACAAAGGACTCAAACCTCAAATTCCTTAGATCTATGCCAAAGGAATGGAAGCCTATGACAGTCTCATTAAGAAAATCTCAAGATTACAAGGAATTCACCTTGGACAGGCTGTATGGGATTCTAAAGACCTATGAGCTTGAAATAGAGCAAGATGAGAAGCTGGAGAAAGGAAGAAAGGAAGAAAGAAAGGAGGATCCATTGTATTGGTTGATGAGCAAGGAAAGGAGAAGGAGATAAAGGTTGAAGCTGTTGACTTTGCACCAAACCCTAGAGTTTGTGAAGGCAAGAGAAAAGGGCTAGTAGCTGAACATGAAGACCATCTTAGTCAGGATGACATGGAAGACATAGATGAGCATCTGGCTTTTCTATCCAGAAGGTTTGCCAAGCTCAGATTCAAGAAGAATTTTGGAGCAGCCAAGTCAAACAGAAACATGGTTGACAAGTCTAAATTCAAATGTTTCAAGTGTGGCTTGGCATGTCATTTTGCTAGTGAATGCAGAAAGTCTGATTATGGTAAAAAGAAGTTTGAGCCTATTGATTACAAACAAAAATATTTTAAGTTGCTCAAACAAAAGGAAAGGGCTTTCATCATACAGGAAAATGACTGGGCTGTAGATGGACTAGAAGAGGATGATGATACAAGCTATGTCAATCTAGCACTTATGGCCAAGTCAGATGAAACAGAAGTAAGTTCATCAAGTAATCAGGTAATCACTACTAATCTAGCACATTTATCTAAAGTTGAGTGTACTGATGCTATAAATGACATGTCTACTGAATTATATCATCTGCATGTTACACTCAAATCTCTCACTAAATAAAACATTAAAATTAAAGAGAACAATTTGTTTTTAACTGAAAGAAACAATGTGCTAGATACTCAATTTGTTGATTTTTAAAAATTGAAGATAGAGTGCAAGATTGCTAAAGATGAACTAACTGAATCCTTAAAGAAAGAAGAGATTTTAAGAAAGCAACTTGAACGAGAACATGAGGTAATTACGGCATGGAAATCATCGAGAGATGTCCATGCTCAAATTACTATAGTTCAAGGTATAGAATCCTTCTGTGATGCATCCTGGAAAAAGAGCAAGGAGAAACTTGATTCCAATTTGGTTGAAGGACTTTCAACGGATGTGGATTTGATGGATTATGAACATTATCCGTCGAATAATCAAAAGGATTATTCGTCGAAAGACAATGAACAACGTCCAGTGAGTGAAAGTAAGCCATTCAGCAAAGCCAAGATAGCCAAAATAAATGAAAAATATGGATCAGTTTCTAAGAACTTTGTTCCAGGAGAAATAAGTCAAGTGAAAAAGAACAAGAGAGTCAATGTAGGGCATCTGTCTATTAAGCAATTAAATGACATATTGAAGAAAATTAAAGTGAAAGTAGAGTCTAAAAGGAAAAAACAATAGAAATGGGAAAGTAGGAATTAACAAACATAACAACTACACACCTGATAAATATGCACCAAGAAAAATATGTGTTAAGTGTGGTAGTGTTAATCATTTGTCTGTTAATTGCAAACTTGTTATGCCTGCTCCCATGTCTACACCTCCTTCATTTCCTAGTATGCCTACAATGCATGTGAATGTTATGCATGCACATAATTTGAATGCACAGTTTGCTAATATGCCATTTGCACAAAATCCTTACTATGATGTATTTAGTATGCCACAAATTCTATTTAGCATGCCATACTGGAATAACATGTTTGCAGATAATATGCCTTTCCCTGTTAACCATCCTGTGCATGATAATTCTGCAATGATGAATGGTTTTAAGGGTTCTACTCAATTGACTAAGGAAGAATTTCAAATGCTTAAGTCAAATGAGGACAAGCCCAAGAAACCTAAGAAAAAAGCTAACAAAACAGGACCCAAGGAAACTTGGGTACCAAAATCAACTTGATTTGATTTTGTTGTATGCAGGGAAACAAAAAGAATCTTTGGTATTTGGATAGTGGGTGCTCAAGGCACATGACTGGAGATTCTACCCTGCTCACTAGGTTCAAGGAGAGAGCTGGCCCAAGTATTACTTTTGGAGATGACAGTAAGGGTTATATTGTGGGATATGGCTTGATTTTAAAGGATAATGTCATCATTAAGGAAGTTATCCTGGTGGATGGACTCAAGCAGAATTTGTTGAGTATCTGCCAGCTTTGTGATAAGGGCAACTCGTTAACATTCAATTCTGAAGTCTGTGTCATGACCAACAAGAGAATCAACAAAGTGGTTCTCACTGGAGTGAGAAAAGGAAATGTGTATTAGCTGACTTTAACTCATCTAATGCAGAATCAGTCACTTGTCTATTTGGAAAGGCAAGTCAAGATGAAAGTTGGCTATGGCACAAGAAGTTGTCCCACCTTAACTTCAAGACTATGAATGAGCTGGTCAGGAAAGATTTGGTAAGGGTTATTCCTCGAATGGAAATCTCAAAGGATGGACTGTGTGATGCCTGCCATAAAGGAAAGCAGATCAAGGCATCATTTAGAAAGAAGCTTGATTCAACAATTGAAGAACCTTTGCAACTACTGCACATGGACTTATTTGGACCAGTCAATGTATTGTCCATCTCAAGGAAAAGATATTGTCTAGTAATTGTGGATGATTTCTCAAAGTTCTCTTGGACATATTTTCTAAAATCCAAAGATGAAGCTAGTGAAATCATCATCAATCATATAAGACAAGTCAACAATCATCCTGATTTCAAAGTAAGAAGAATCAGGAGTGATAATGGAACTGAGTTCAAGAATTCTGTGATGAGATTATTTTGTGAAGAGAATGGGATCATGCATGAGTTTTCAGCAGCAAGAACTCCACAACAAAATGGAGTGGTGGAAATGAAGAACAGATCGCTTATTAAAGTTGCAAGAACAATGCTGGAAGAATAAAAATAACCAACATATTTTTGGGCAGAAGTTGTAAATACTGCATGCTACACTCAGAATATTTCTTTGGTCAATCAAGCAAAATGCATGAAACCCTACCAATTATTCAAGAACAGGAAGCCAATATTAAACTTTCTTCATGTCTTTGGCTATAAATGCTATATCTTAAAGAATAAAACTTATCAAACTAGAAAGTTTGATGCTAAAGCAGATGAAGGCATCCTTGTTGGATATGCAGTTGGAAAAGCATATAGAGTCTACAATCTCAGAACCGACACTGTTATGGAATATGTACATGTTGTGTTTGATGATAAAAAAGATTGAAGGACATAAAAAGGTAGAGGAAACTCTGTTGGATCCTGATTGGGTTTTAGCTATGCAGGAGGAGCTAAATCAATTTGAAAAAAATAAAGTTTGGAAGCTATTACCGAAGCCTAAAGGAAAGAATTCTATTGACATCAAGTAGGTATTCATAAACAAGATGGATAAAAATGACATAGTAGTCATGAACAAAGCTAGATTGGTTGTTAAAGGCTATTGCCAACAAGAAGGAATTGATTTTGATGAGACTTTTGCTCCTGTTGCAACACTTGAAGCCATTAGAATTTCTTTAGCCAATGCAGCCTATGCCAATTTCAAGGTCTATCAAATGGATGTCAAAAGTGCCTTTCTGAATGGAGAATTGGAGGAGGAAGTTTATGTCAGTCAGCCTCCTGGTTTTGAAGATCCAAATTTTCCTGAATATGCCTACTATCTTATGAAAGCACTTTATGGACTGAAGCAAGCACCTAGAGCCTAGTATGACACTTTGTCAAAGTTTTTCTTAGAAAATCATTTCACTAGAGGTACCGTTGATAAAAATTTATTCTATAGGGATGTTAATGGCTCTAGTATACTTGTTCAAATTTATGTAGATTATATTATATTTGGCTCTATAGATGAAATTTTTTGTAAAAAGTTTGTCAAATTGATGCAAAGTAAATATGAAATGCGCATGATGGGAGAACTAAATTACTTTCTTGGTTTACAAGTTAAGCAAGTTAGTGATGGAATATTCATTAGTCAAACCAAATATATTTATGATCTTTTGAAGAAGTTTGACTTAATGGATTGCACATCTGCAAAACCTCCTATGGCCACTGTCACTAAACTTGAATTAAACACTACTGAATAGTCTGTGGATATTTCAAGTTATAGAGGCATGGTTGGTTCACTTTTTTATTTAACAGCCAGTAGGCCAGATATAATATTTTCTACCTGTCTTTGTGCTAGATTTCAGGCTGATCCTAGAGAATCTCACTTAGCTATTAAGAGAATTTTCAGATATCTCAAAGAAAAACCAAAACTTGGCATTTGATATCCTAGAGATTCAATATATCGCAAGATTTGCTAATAACAATCATGCACTTATCACAAGATAATGCATATACATATATTTACATCACAACAACAATATAACGGGTAGAAAACTTGCCTGAGTGCTACCGGATAGACTTAAGCTTAGAGTGGGTCCGATAACCTATGAACAACAACATAAGTCGGAATTAAACCCCGGTCGCTTAAGAAACTAGACCTTAACCAATTGAACCTTAATGTTCGCTTATGGTCACTTCTACGCTTAACGAATCACATAAGTCGTTCGAGTACCCTCGGCTCCACCATTTTTAATAAATTAACCATTAAGAATTTTAAGGCGATTCTTTCGCGTGTACCCTACCAACTACCTAATCCACTTTACATAATTGTTTTATACTCCAATTAGTCATTTAAGGGCCTTAACCAAGGTTTCAAAGTAAGGCGAGGGGTAATGGTTCGTTCGCGAAACGCCGTTACTTAAAACGGTCGTTTCTCCTAAACCGTACATCGGATTCAAGCGAACCACATATCAAAATGAAGCTCGTAACATGAACTATCTAAACATGGCAATGGTAAAAACCTAAAAGTGATTTCACGGGTCCTGATGTTAAGAACAAAAGCAGTCTAAGGTAAATCGGGAATTACGACGGCTATGTTTACGTGATTACCAAAGTTTAAACTACTCCAATCATCCACAAATCAACCACAAATCAACCCATAACCACCAATACAACCAAAATTCATCCAAACCTTACTACATCAGTCAATATCCTCAAGATTTTCCAATTTATTCAACCACAAACATGAACTACTAACTATACTTAAGTTTTATTAACTATAAACAAGATTCAATCATCCAAATCCCTACAAACCCAACCAAACTTTAAACGCACAAGCATCATGCTTCTCATGAACTATATTAATCAGAACCACTCCTAAATATTCAAAGTAAAACTAGGGTTTGAAGTTTTATACCTTCCTTAAAGCTTTTAATCAATGAAAGATCCTTGGAATGCCCATGGAAGCCTTAATCTATGCTTAAGCTACCTTGACCTTACAAATAAAATCAAGAATCAAAAATTTGTTCTTGAAAGTTACTATTCACCCTAAACTAAAATGATTTATTTGAGCTAGCAAACCTTGGATTCAAGCACTCAAACTACTTGCTCTTCTTAGTTATGAAATAGAGAATCCAAGGAAACAAACCTCTTGAATTATGATTGAGTGGAGCTTGGTTTTGGAAATTTTTCTTCTTGTTTTTCTTCAAAATTCCATGAGCAAGGAGATGGGGGGGGGAAGAAATGAATGTGTTTGCTTGGTTGCTTCCTTTTTGTTTGTTAATTAACCTTTTACCATGGTAAAAATTGTGTGGCTCACAATCAACCAACCAACCCTTCCCATTTGGTCATGCTTATGTCATCTACTTATGTCATCTTGTTACACTTGTATTCCTCTTGTTGGTGTGATGACATCATCATCCACTAACCCCTTTGATTAACTCCTAATTACTCGGCTAATGATCGCTGATCTGTTATACGGTTCACTTAACTTTCGTTCGAGGGATCATATCCGGGATCTTATTATTTGGGTTCCCCTACCCTTTTTCAATATTTTATATTCCTTTTATAATCCCCTCTTATAATCCTTGAATTTTAATCCTTTTAATTATGTTACCTTATACTCAATTCTTTCGGTATCTGGTGGATTTTCGGGAAAAATCAAAGTGTTCGAATTTGGATTCTGACGATCTTTACATACACTTATATACCATATAGAGTACTAATAAGATCTCATAATATCAATAAAAGAATCCCTACATAGTGTGACATGAAAAGTTTTCTTATTCAGCATAATCAGCAAAATCACTATTCATAAGGGTTACAAAAAGTCCAAAATTTTTGGGGTTATTACAGTTTCCCCTCCTTAAAAGGATTCCGTCCCGGAATCAGATAGAAAATGAATAGAGATTCTCTCTTAGCATTGCACTTTCTAACTATCCAGTAAATTTTTCCCACATTGTGGTTCTACCACCAAACTCTGACTAGTTTGATAACCCTTCTCCTAAGCACTTGTTCCTTTTCAATCTATAACCTTTCCCGGTTGCTCGATATAGGTTACGTCTGGTTGCATGTCTATGCGCTCATATGCCCCTATTTGTCTGGCATCCGGATTACACTTCCTTAACATTGATACGTGGATCACGTTATGAACTTGCTACAGGTTCGGGGGTAGGGCTAGCTCATATGCTAACTTCCCAATACGTCTTAATATCTCCAAGGGTCCAACACTTCGTGGACTTAACTTTCCTTTCTTTCCGAACCACATCCATCTTTTCCAAGGGAATACCTATAACAACACTAGGTCCCCTACTTCCCATTCTTTTTCCTTTCGTGTCACATCAATATACCTCTTATGTCCATCTTGGGCTACTACCAGTTGTCCTCTGATTAGATTTATTATATCCTTGGTCCCTTGGACCACTGCTGGTCCGAGCATCTTGCGCTCTACAACTTCATCCTAATATAAGGGAGATCGACATTGTCTTCCCTCAAGGATCTCATAAGGCGACATCTCGATACCTGACATACGATCTATGGTCGTGAGAAAACTCAATCCGCGTTAAGTGATCATTCCAAATTCTTTCAAGTCTATTGCACAGACTCTCATCATAGGTTCTAGCATTATAGCTTTTGCTTCTCAATACCCATTCTTTTCCAGTTCGTTATCGTTACTATCTTCCGTATAGAATACTATTCTAGATATACCTTTACTCGCTAGAGTTTTATAACCTTTTAATAATCGCGTCAACCTTAGTATCACGAACGCGTTAGAATCGGAATACCACCGTACTTGGTACCACTTTATCTCTAGTTGCCTCCATCTTCGAAAGCTTGGTCCTTCGTATAGAAGTAAAAGAATTTATTGAGAGATCACTATGATCATGAACACTTGTTCTATTGCATAGTTAGTATAGAAGGTGGCCAGCCTTTAGTACTTGACAAGCAATTAAACAACATGTGGTATCCTACTAGGCTTCTATCACACAGATAGATAGTCATTCGGGAATACCTCCCCTTCTGGAAGGGTTGTTCTTCTCAGCTTACATGCAATGAAAAGAAGAGAAAAGAGCGAACTGAAGAGAATTGTATATATGTAAAAATATACTGCCACAAAATATCTGGCTTGGAATCTACCTCTGAACTATAGAGGTTTGTCATAGGAGAATAAAACATATGTGTATATATATCAACATCAAGTATTATAGCATCGCATTTCACGCTCCTGAATATCTACTATTCCGTCCATCGTTCTATGGACCCATGCTCTTGCTCGAGCTTATACATAATCAGCTTTAAAACTCCCTCGACATCAAAAATTGAATCTGGGATCTCATTCTAGACATCATCGTTACTAGAATTCTATGCTTGCACCGCAACCTTCTTCGTATAGTAATACGACTCTCTATTGATAAGAAGTAATAAGTATTCAATAGGTAGATAATCGACTTAATTAGTCTATCAATGATAAATTATACATCACCACGGCCCGATTATTAGTACTCAATCTCAACAACCATTCTAATATAACTCTTACGGTTGTAATCGGCTCATTACTTGCAGAATCATTGCTGCATTACTATGGTCCATCGCTGTCCTGCTGTAGTCATTCGTTTTCTTCAAAATCTCAATAGCTAATCATATACAGTCCATACCTGTCATATCGAATTCTTCTAAGGAGGTAACATAATCACCATTCATGATTCATTAAGAACACTTCTAAACTTGGCGTACATATGCCATGAAGCAGATAAAATTGCAAAAGAGTTTCAATCAAAGCAACGATAGCAGGTTAATACCATTCATAATTATATGTCCTCAATAAGAAACTGGAAACTCAAGGGTTCATTAGTCCTTTCATAACATGGCCCTGACTTATCTCAAGATATGACCTTCTAAGATAGATAGCCCGCTCACAGCAATAACATGAATTAAATCTTTACCAGACTGCTATTATGGTTGAGTATCGCACAATCATCAGAAGGAATGTCAATCTTTCACACCATAATACCACCTTCACGGCTTTAACCATCATCACTGTATTCCTCTGGCACGAGCGCCTATAATTGCTCTCTTACAATTAGAGTGTCGACCACCTCATTGGCCTTTCCTAATAGTAATAGTTCCTTATAATCAATGTCATTTTAACCACCTTCAACTAAATTTTCTACCTCATTTCAAATCACTGCTTATGTGAAATGCTTTTCTTTAAATCCCGGTGAGAAAAAAAAAATATCACCATTTTTCCATAAGTCATTGCCTCGGTCTTTAGAGGCTAACATTGTCACAACTGACTCTCGATCATACTTAGGACGTCTCTTATCTTGGGTCCTTTTTGCTTTAACAATTCTGACCCCCATTGGTTCAATCTATACTTCTCATGGTTTAACACGTGCCCCACTTAGCATTATTATAATTACGTCATATTTCCTTTATCAAGATTTCTATTCTTCAGAACTTTGAATATTACCTTTCTCCTTGTAAGACCTTTAAGGTTATCCTTGAATCATTCCTCCTGTGTTCCCTAGATACAGGGCATATCAAAATACCATTTACTAATACTAGAACCATTGTCTATATACTTCTGAAAAATTTCTCCACTGGTCCTTAAAGGTTGTTGTTACCTTACTCCTTCCAATTTGTACTGTCAAAACTCATATTGTCCCTATTAAGGGTGAAATTCCAACCCTTATACATTCCCCTAGGGTTCATCTCAAGTTATCGGGGATTTATCCTTAATTCTACCTTTAAAAGATACTTACACTCTTCCATGGATAAATCAAGTCATAAATCCTTGATAGATTATCTTATTCAATCATTCTCGCCTCGATAGTCTATGCCTAATTTCATAATAATATCCTTATCCAAAATGAGGTCAATCCATATGGCCTCCAAAAGATAACGACGGTTATCTGCTTTTCTTTCCTGATTTAGTAATGATAACAGGGATGTTCTAGAAGATATTGGTCGTGTTCAACATGAACTTTTTAGTTCTAACTACTCATTTACCTCTTTTATTTATCTCAACAGTCATCTCAATGTTGGGATATCTTTTATACCTGGCGTCCCCCTTTTTGGGTATCAATTCACATGCGTTACTTACACTTCACATTCTTGAAGGTCACTTCCTTCATCCAATTTCCTAATTTCTTACTTTCTTGTCTCCTCAATCGATCTGCGTCTCATTATTTATCCTTCGAACTATCTCAAGGTTTCCTCGAATCCTCCCAACTTAAAGGGGATAAAATATATGTATCTCTTATGCCTTCAACCATCAACTTTAACTCATGGTGAATCACCCTCATCCTGACGATTGCATACTTTTCTATTTCTATTGCTACGATTCTTTAGGGTTTCCTCATACCCAACTCACTTATCATTCCTCAAACTCTATTGCCTTTATATTCCTTTCCACTTCAATTTCTTTTTTTTATTACAATCATTTCATGAACCCATTAATCATTGACTTCAAACATCACGTTGTTTTGGGATTCGTGTCCTCAGGACGAATCTTGCCAACTTTTACCACTTAGATTCATAATTCATCATACTCGTCCGCCTTGGTTCTGGCTCTAAAGCTTTTACACTATCTCTATAATCTTGGGAAGTACTTTCCCGAAAATAATTGACTGAACTTTAATCGGTTTATTATAACCTCTGGTCCCGTGTCTTTCTTGGCCTTTCACCAACGGGTGGCCTCTCTCTTAGGAAGATAAGTGAAAAAAAACAGTCTTTTGCGCATCGTCAATCATTTAGAATCTCAAATGATTCCTATATTTCCTTTAGCCAGGTCTTGCCTCGACTGGGTCAACCTGTTCCTTGGAACTCTGAGAGCTTAGCGACTTAAAGGTCATGAAAGAATTTTCCACCGTATTATTTCCTTAGGGTGGTGGTTGGGGGTAAAAGTATAAGTTTTGTTTAGGCAGGTCCATGATTTTCCCCATAGGAGTACCGTCCTAGTTCTCCCTATCTTGCTCGACTTCTATTTTCTTAGTATGAAATATTTCATCCTTCTCCCATAATCGGGGTTATCTTATACATTAAAATCCTTGTTTTCTACTCCATTATGTTATGGGTTCCTTCTATCTTGATGGCGACCTCCCTGACTATCAAACTCAGGGTCTGCCCTAAATCTTATTCCTCAAACTATGGCTTTCATCTAAGATCTCATGATTAAGCTCTTGAATGTTTGGAACCCAAATTCTGTAGGAATACCTCATTATTCCCTTATCATCTTTCTCGGTATTAATCTCTTCTCCAGTCATTGGCTCTCTGCCTTCATTCATCCTTTTTTCTTGGCACCATACGATATTTTCTAGTAATTCGGGCTCTATTGCAAATCTTAACAGCTTTTCAGTACCGGCTCCGGTTACCTTCACTTCTATTTCCATTTTCTCAAAATCTTTTATCAACTCTCCCGAAGACATTATCATATTGAGTTTCTCCTTTCTACCAAGGGCGTTAGCCACCATATTGGCTTTCCTTGGATGATAAAGAATCTCATACTCGTAATCCTTGATTAGCTCTAACCACCTCCTTTGGCGCATATTGAGCTTTTTCTGTGTAGAAATATACTTGAGCTCTTATGGTTTGTGTAAGTCTCGCACTTCTCTCCATACAAGTAGTGCCTCCAATATTTTAGGGAAAAACTATTGTCGTGATCTCAAGATCATGGGGGAATATCGAATTTTATATTCCCTTAATTGTCTTGACGCATACGCGAATACCTTGTCATGCTGTCTAAGCATGCACCCTAATTCCTTGTGCGAAGCGTCACTTCAAATCATAAAATCTCCTTTTCCATCTGGCAACGCCAACATAGGGGTCATCACCAATCTTTGCTTCAGTTCTTGGAAGATGTTCTCGCATTTCTCCGTCCATTCAAACTTCTCAGTCTTACGAGTAAGCTGTGTTACAGGGGATGCGATCTTTGCAATCTTGAACGAACCTCCGGTAGTAACCGGCTAATCCTACTTCTGGTAGTCACCCTGACTACAGTCATTAATTCCTTAGCAATCATCTCTTCAGTCTTGTTAGGATCCTCCACGGGATCCTTCTCAGCAACAATCCCTTCTGGGACAACATCCTCAACCGTTACATCCTCAATATGATTATCATCCGGTCCCTCATTAGGATGCTCCATTGGATCCACAATCTGATCCCCAATATGTAGTAAAACTTCATCATATTATTGCTCTTGGACTTCTGGGCTCGGAGTCCCACTACCATATACGATAACGAGCTACGCTTTTATCACGATATTTATAAGGGTTCCCATAAGGGTTTTAACTGTCAATACTACGTTAGGTAGTCCGACTATGAACTTGGCAAGAGTTCTTATTATCTTAGTGAACTTATCATTTTAACGACGCACCATCTCTGAGGTTTATAACGCTTAGCTCCGATACCATTTCTGTAACACCCCCAAATCCGGGGTCGGGGATCCGGATTGTCACGAGTTCCATTTCCCTTAATAATACTTAATCTTAATAATCAACCAACTACTGCGTACTGTGACCCCACAATATATACACACACCACAAGTTATAGTCTCAGAGATGAATATCCAAAAATAACACAAGTCATTTTATTCCATAATTATAAGCCATTACACCTCAAAGGGTTTTTGAATAAATTTACATATTCCTTGCCATTATTACAATTCATAAATATACATAAGTCTGGCACAATAAAAGTTGAAAGCCTAGCCTATTAGTAGTTCCTGCCTAAGCTACAACAGCATCAACGCCTACAGGAAACTGCGGAACATTTCCTAACCGCTCACGAATTGGGAGCTTGATCCTGTTCATCTTGTCTATTGGTTGTTGTGTGATGAAAGAAGAAAGCAAGGGTGAGCAACAAGCCCACCGAAATAATATGTATAATAATTACAACATATGAGCATTCTCATAGTACTCATGAAAGTCTTGGTCAAGAAGAAGTGAACCAAGTTTGATATCTTAACGCGACCAAGTAGCAAAATATTCAGTATATATGTACATATACTTTTCAAAATCTTGGAAGTCCTCTTCCATGCATAATATACACAGAGTTCCAGTTTATAACTGTATAAAAAAATATCGTTGCAAGGTGATCTCATATATCTAACCTTGTCTCAACGTTTTTGTGAAAATCTTTGTCATGTATAAGATAATCATTAACCAGATATAAGTTGAAAAGATGAAGTTACAAGATACTCCAATATACTTATATCTTTTTCCGAATACTACTTGAACTACCACCGTTCAAGGTATCATCCGTTTCAAAAGTTTATCACATAGATGAGACTACAAGATAAGATTTGAATAGATTCAATCCTTGAAATATCATTATAAATAATGAAGTTACGAGATACTTCATTAAGTCCCGATATATATATATATACACCTATATATATACATTTCATACACTCCTTGAAAACCTCTGTTATGAAAATTATAAACAGAGTTGTAATATCCATTAAATTTGGAAAGGAGAAAACCTTGGCATAAACCTGATATCTTGTTGATCAGGCAAAGATACCAATAAGTAACCTTTTCTACTAGTAGATGGATGAATCCCCCACCGGTCATCACCCTGGCCGTATTAGGACATTGTGCTGGACCGCCACCCGGCCTCTTACGCATTGATGGACTGCCACCCAGCCACTTACACTTTGATAGACCGTACCCCGGCCTGTCGCTTATGTCGACTCAATTAGATGGACTTACTTCCCGAACGTTGGGCAAGTAATCAATTCATTTATCAAAACAGCAACCTTGTTGCGAATATAAAATACACCACAGAGCCGGATCCCTCAATTTTTAAGCGAGTATTTAAATCCCCTTCGAAAGGAAGATCTTAAATTTGAAAATGAGTTTTGTGATCCGCTCTAACTTTTAAAATCATTTTGAAGACTCGAAAACATTTTTAAGAATGTTTGGAGTAATGCTGACCCGATATATTAGAAAATATCTGAATATTATTATTTAAATAATATTCCCATAAGGATAATCCTTATAAAAATAATTGAAGTAGAAGTTTTAAGACTCATACTTGAAATGAATAATAAATAACCAAAGATATACTTATACAAAAGTACGATCTTTATTTGAATAATCGAAAATAAGTTTGATTATCGAAACATTATTCTTTAATAAAATAAAGAATATTATTTAATAAAAGAAGCGGAGTCATAAGTCCTCGAATGAATATTCAAAATAATATTCATTAAATAAAATAAGCGGAGTCATAAGTCCTCGAATGAATATTCAAAATAATATTCATTAAATAAAATAAAGTTATCGAATAAACCTTATTCGATTAATAGTTTTGAAAACTATATCTATATATATAATATAAATATATATATATATATATATATATATATATTATACTCGGGAACATCGACTCCCGGTTTAGAAAATGTTCACCTTTGGGTCCCCTATACTAAGGGTATACGCAACTACTGCTTATCTCTAGCATAGGTATTATGCAGCTTATAAGCATTTGAATCAACAATTAGATATCAAGATTACGAAACAGGCATGCATATATACCATATCAGCATGCTCCAATATATCGCAAGATTTGCTAATAACAATCATGCACTTATCACAAGATAATGCATATACATATATTTACATCACAACAACAGTATAACGGGTATAAAACTTGCCTGAGTGCTCCCGGATAGACTTAAGCTTAGAGTGGGTCCGATAACCTATGAACAACAACATAAGTCGGAATTAAACCCCGATCGCTTAAGAAACTAGACTTAACCAATTGAACCTTAATGTTCGCTTATGGTCACTTCTACGCTTAACGAATCACATAAGTCGTTCGAGTACCCTCGGCTCCACCATTTTTAATAAATTAACCATTAAGAATTTTAAGGCGATTCTTTTGCGAGTACCCTACCAACTACCTAATCCACTTTACATAATTGTTTCATACTCCAATTAGTCATTTAAGGGCCTTAACCAAGGTTTCAAAGTAAGGCGAGGGGTAATGGTTCGTTCGCGAAATGCCGTTACTTAAAACGGTCGTTTCTCCTAAACCGTACATCAGATTCAAGCGAACCACATATCAAAATGAAGATCGTAACATGAACTATCTAAAAATGGCAATGGTCAAAACCTAACAGTGAGTTCACGGGTCCTGATGATAAGAACAAAAGCAGTCTAAGGTAAATCGGGCATTACGAGGGCTATGTTTACGTGATTACCAAAGTTTAAACTACTCCAATCATCCAAAAATCAACCACAAATCTACCCATAACCACGAATACAACCAAAATTCATCCAAACCTTACTACATCAGTCCATATCCTCAAGATTTTCCAATTTATTCAACCACAAACATGAACTACTAACTATACTTAAGTTTCATTAACTATAAACAAGATTCAATCATCCAAATCACTACAAACCCAAACAAACTTTAAACACACAAGCATCATGCTTCTCATGAACTATATTAATCAAAACCACTCCTAAATATTCAAAGTAAAACTAGGGTTTGAAGTTTTATACCTTCCTTGAAGCTTTTAATCATTGAAAGATCCTTGGAATGCCCATGGAAGCCTTAATCTATGCTTAAGCTACCTTGACCTTACAAATAAAATCAAGAATCAAAAATTTGTTCTTGAAAGTTACTATTCACCCTAAACTAAAATGATTTATTTGAGCTAGCAAACCTTGGATTCAAGCACTCAAACTACTTGCTCTTCTTAGTTATAAAATATAGAATTCAAGGAAACAAACCTCTTGAATTATGATTGAGTGGGGCTTGGTTTTGGAAATTTTTCTTCTTGTTTTTCTTCAAAAAACTGTGAGCAAGGAGATGGGGGGAAGAAATGAATGTGTTTGCTTGGTTGCTTCCTTTTTGTTTGTTAATTAACCTTTTACCATGGTAAAAATTGTGTGGCTCACAATCAACCAACCAACCCTTCCCATTTGGTCATGCTTATGTCATCTAGTTATGTCATCTTTTTACACCTGTCTTCCTCTTGTTGGTGTGATGACATCATCATCCACTAACCCATTTGATTAACTCCTAATTACTCGGCTAATGATCGCTGATCTGTTATACGGTTCGCTTAACTTTCGTTCGCGTTTATCGTTCGAGGGATCATATCCGGGATCTTATTATTTGGGTTCCCCTACCCTTTTTCAATATTTTATATTCCTTTTATAATCCCCTCTTATAATCCTTGAATTTAAATCCTTTTAATCATGTTACCTTATACTCAATTTTTTCGGTATCTGGTGGATTTTCGGGAAAAATCAAAGTGTTCGAATTTGGATTCTGACGATCTTTACATACACTTATATACCATATAGAGTACTAATAAGATCTCAGAATATCAATAAAAGAACCCCTACATAGTGTGACATGAAAAGTTTTCTTATTCAGCATAATCAGCAAAATCACTATTCATAAGGGTTACAAAAAGTCCAAAATTTTTGGGGTTATTACAATATCTCTACAGGAACAACTGCTTCTGCACCATATGCTAACATGAAAGGAGTTGCTCCAGTCGTGACTCTACAGGTAGTCCTATAGGCCCATAGTATGTGGAGTATTTCATCCACCCAGTTATTCCTTGACTTCTCGATCCTCTTCTTTAGTCCATCTAGGATTATTCGATTGGCCACTTCCGCTTGCCCATTGGCTTGCGGGTGAGCCACATATGTGAATCGTAACTCAATTTCATTTTCCTCACAATACTTCTTGAATTCCTCGTTGTTGAACTATGTTCCATTGTCAGTGACAAGGATGCGGGGAATTCCATACCGGCACATTATACTTTCCCACAGGAATTGTATGCCCTGCTTAGTTGTGATGTTGGCCAAGGGTTTGGCTTCAATCCACTTGGTGAAATAATCAATGGCCACAATCAAAAACTCCCTTTGTGCCATGGCCATGGGGAAAGGCCCTAATATATCCATTCCCCACATAGCAAAGGGGATTGGCGAGTTGATAGAAGTCAGCATCTCGGGGGGTTGTCTAACAACTGGTGTGTGCTTCTGACAACGGTCATATTTTTTCACATATCTTTGGCATCAGCCATCATTTCTGGCCAATAAAAGCCTAAACGGATTATTTTATGAGCCAAGGCCCTGCCCCCCAAGTGTTGCTCGCATATGCCTTCATGTACTTCTTCAAGAGCCAAGCGAGCCTCATCAGGCCTGAGACATCTTAAGTAGGGAACCACAAAAGATCGTTTATACAGAATTCCATCTATCAAAGAGTATCTTAGTTCTCGAACAACCAATTTTCGTGCTTCAGTAGCATCATTTGGTAACCAGCCGGTTTGAATGTGAGCCTTAATGGGATCAATCGATGACGTCCCCAGGCCTATAGGAGCCACAAGCTTAACATCAATGCTCCGTGTTTTCAAAACGCGATAGTATACACTTCCTGAACTTTCTTCTATCTCAGATGAAGAAAACTTTGATAATGCATCTGCCTTAGTATTTTCCTCCCTTGGAATGTGCTCAACATGACATTCGTTAAATTGGGTCATCACAACCCTTACTAGGCGGACATAGTTAGCCATCATATCATCCCTTGCCTCAAATTCTCCCTTTACCTGGGATATGATCAACTTCGAGTCTCCACGGACCTTTAAGTTTTTGACTCTAAGTGTCCCAACTAGGCCAAGACCAGCTATCAGAGCTTCATATTCTGCCTCATTGTTTGTGGTTGGGAAGTCTAGCTTCATAGCATACTCAATTAAGAACCCATCAGGGCTTTGTAAAACAAAACCTGCTCCACTTGAATTCATTTTTGATGCTCCATCAAAATAGAGAACCCAATATTCTTTCTCCTTATCATCCTTCTCTTTGTCCCCATTATCGACTTCCTTGTCTTGAGGTATGGTATCTTCCTGCCCCCCGACTTCTTGGTTGGGTATGGTACATTCCACCACGAAGTCAGCTAGTGTCTGGGCTTTTATTACCGTTCGTGGCTTATACTTGAGATCGAACTCTCCCAGCTCTATTGCCCACTTGATCAATCTCCCACTTGCCTTGGGACTGTGAATGATATTTCTCATGGGCTGATTCGTTAGCACCTCAATCTGATGAGCCTGAAAGTAAGGACGCAGCTTTCTCAAAGCCATTACCAAGGCTAGAGCAAATTTCTCAGTAGTTGAATAATTTAACTCAGCACCATGCAGAATTTTGCTGACATAGTATATGGGTTTCTGGACTTTCAGTTCCTCCTTAACCAATACAGCGCTCAAGGAACTCTCTGAAACAGCCAAGTACAAGAATAAAACTTCATTCAAAACTGGCTTGGCCAACAACGGGGCCTGCGCCATATATTTCTTCAATTCTTCGAAAGCCTTCTGGTTTTCCTCACTCCATACAA
This sequence comes from Apium graveolens, assembly GCF_009905375.1. NCBI lineage: Eukaryota > Viridiplantae > Streptophyta > Magnoliopsida > Apiales > Apiaceae > Apium > Apium graveolens. Next base: position 161,656,870 of record NC_133656.1, on the reverse strand, counting down.
AGTCCTTAATGTTTTTTCGTGACTTAAAGAATGATAGGCACTTGTCTCCTGACTTAGAGATGAACCGTCCCAAAGCAGCAACCCTTCCTGTGAGCTTCTGAACATCCTTGATAGTTTTTGGCGGTTCCATGTCCAGGATTGCCTTTATTTTATCGGGGTTAGCCTCGATCCCTCTCTTGGAGACCATTAATCCCAAAAAATTTCCAGACCCTACTCCGAAAGCACACTTTGTAGGATTTAACATCATCTTGTGGTACCTCAGGACCTCAAAAGCTTCCCTAAAATGGGCTATATGATCAGTCTTTACTAGACTCTTGACTAACATGTCATCAACATAGACTTCCATAGTCTTGCCAATAAGATCCTTAAAAATTTTATTTACCAACCTTTGATTGGTGGCTCCTGCATTCTTGAGACCAAATGCCATAACAAGATAACAATAAACACCAAAGTCAGTTATGAATGATACCTTTGGGATGTCATCCTTGTGCATCTTGATCTGATTGTATCCACTAAATACATCCATAAAGCTCAGCATTTCATGCACATCAATGGCATATATCAAGGTATCGATCCTTGGTAACGGAAAACAGTCCTTAGGACAGGCATCATTTAGATCAGTGAAGTCCACACACATCCTCCATTTTCCATTAGCCTTTTTCACCATTACAGGGTTTGCTAACCACTCTGGAAATTGAATCTCCTCAATGAAACCAGCCTCCAAGAGCTTCTCCACTTCCTGTTTTATAGCTTCTTGCCTTTCTGGAGAAAAACTTCTTTCCTTTTGTTTTACCGTCTTCCGATTTGGGTCCACATTTAGCTTGTGAGTAATCAATTCCGGGTCTATGCCTGGCATATCAGCCGCTGACCATGCAAAAACATCACTATTTTCTTGCAAAAATTTCACCAACTTCCCTCTAAAAGGTTCCTCGAGCGTTGCTCCAATAAAAGTCTCCTTCCCAGGGTCTTCGGGGGCCAAAGGAATTGAAACCAAGTCTTCTGCTGGCTTTCCCCTTTTCTCATCATTTTCTCGGATATCCAGATCTTCAATAGGAAGAACCTGCCCCCCCAACTTCATCTGCCCTCAAAGAGGCCACATAACAGCTTCTAGCCATTTTTTGATCTCCTCTTTCTTCTCCAATCCCATCTCGAGTCGGAAACTTCACAACTGAATGATAAGAAGAAGGGACTGCCTTAAAGGCATGTATCCATGTTCTTCCCATGATAGCGTTGTAGGTCGAACTAGCCTTCACCACCACAAAGTCCAACATCTGAGTTGCTTGCCTTGGTTCTTGTCATATGGTTGTTGGCAACTTGATTATTCCTTCTACGGGGCATTCCACTCCTGCGAATCCATATATCGGCATGTCGGTTGGGGTCAATTGAGAGTCATTATATCCCATCCTTAAAAAGGTGTCATGGAGCAAAATATTCACTGAAGCACCATTATCCACAAGGACCCTTCTTACCGGGCTGTTCCCTATTATCGGGGTTATGACCAACGGGTCGTCATGGGGAAATTTCACACCCTCCAAGTCAGAATCATCAAAAGACATTGTTACTCCTGTCCTGGCCCTCTTCGGGGCTTCCCCAACAATATGCATAACTTCTCGAGCATACGCTTTCCTGGAGTTCTTGGATAACCCAGCAGCAGTTGGTCCTCCAAAAATTGTGTTGATCACGGGCCCTTGGGGGACGCGGTCCCCTGAAGATTGTCTTTATCACCGGTCCCCTAGGTTGGGGATTTCACCCCTGATCTTCGTGATCTCTCCTTCGGTCATCAAAGTTCCTTCTCACGTTGTTGCTTCTATCCCCTCCTTCTCCAGTATATTTGTTCAATCTTCCTTTTCGAATTAGAAACTCAATTTCATCTTTCAGTTGCCTACACTCATCGGTGTCATGACCAACATCTTTATGAAATTTGCAATACTTGCTCTTATCTAGCTTGGCAGGATCAGCCTTCAAGGGCTTAGGCCAACGAATATCTCTATCTTTCTCAATCTCCATCAAGATCTGGCTTCTAGGAGCATTCAGCTTAGCGTATTCAGTAAACTTTTGCCCAGGTCCTCCCTTCCTGGGGGTTGAATCAGGGTTTTGCTCGGTTCTAGGATACTTGTCCTTAGCGATATACTCCAGATCAGTTTTCTGCTTCTTGCCTCCAGTGGGCTCATTACTCACTGCGGTCTTCCTTATGCTTTCTTCCACCTTTATGTATTTCCCTGCCCTATCCTGGAGCTGCAACATGCTTTCAGGGGGGCGTTTGGCCAAGGACATCTTGAAAAACTCATCCCTAGTTCCTTGTTGCAGTGCTATCATAGCTACCTTATCATCAAGGTCTGGGATTTTTAAAGCTTCCTTTGTGAAACGATTCAGATAATCTCTCAAGGATTCCTTTGTTCCCTGCACAATGCTCATAAGAGATGCTGAGCTTTTCTCATGAACTCTCCCACTGATGAATTACTTAATAAAAGCCTGACTTAATTTTCTGAACGACCCAATAGAGTTTGGGGGCAAGCGACTATACCACCTTTGAGCCATACCCGACAGGGTTTGAGGAAAGGCCCGACACTTAATAGCATCATTCACAGGCTGCAACGGTAGTGCATTAGAGAAGGTTCTGACATGATTAGCGGGATCTCCCATGCCGTCATAAGCTTTTATAGTTGGCATCTTGAACTTCCTTGAGATATGGGCATTCATTATATCTTCAGTGAAGGGTGGAGTAGGATCATCAGGATCTCCAAGGGGAAGAAGATTGCTTGGATCAGCCCTTGATACAACAGCCCTTCTCTGCACTGGACCATCCAGGTCTATGATGGGAGGAGGATTTCTCCCCCTAGGAGGTGCTGGGGGTCTGGTGCGCCTCCAGGTCCCGCCTCAGCCTTTGAATCTCAGCCTCGTGAGCCCTGATTCTTTCCTGCACTTCTTGAGGATTCGTCCCTTGGGTGCTTTGAGGGCGTTGGCTACCATCAACCATCGGCTCTTTGCCTGCACGTCTCCTTCTTGGGGCTACTTCATCATCCGAAGATTCTGAGTCTCTCTCAGTGTAAGGACCAGAAAATTCCTGATCCTCAGGGATAGGAGTCAAACCTCGTATGTATGGGGGCGATCGCCCTCGTGCTTTACTTCGCCCAGCATGTCCGCTTCCGCCAACCTTGGGGTAAAGGGGCATCCCATAAGGGGGGGTTAGTAGTAACAACAGTTGAATATTCATACCCGATGGGTCGAGAATTCACAGGTGCATGTACTTGTTGAACTTGAGGATTCGTACCTTGAGTAACTGAAGGGATCGTCCCTTACTGTTGAGGTTCAGTTGCCCCTATCTGGGCTTCTCCTTGCGTGGTTGCATAAGTTGAATGAGGAGGTACCTCCACAGTTGAAGAAATCACCTGGGTTGTCCTCGTTGGTATTCCTCCTCGAAGGGCTCTAACTGTTCTCCGTGTATTCGCCATGGTTATTGTTGTGCTTTCCCACAGAAGGCGCCAAATGTTAGGGATAAAAAACTAAGGTTATTATTTGCTGTATTTATTGCTAAGGTTCAGGAGCTCAAGGCCTTTAATGGCTGCTCTCGTGTTTCGTAGCTTAACTCTGCCTTTACGAGATGCCTACGTATCTCTGTGAATTAGAAAATCAAGCCAAAAAATATAGTTCTGATTTGTGGGGTGAGGCCCCTTATATAGATGCTGGTGGTCCTTGAATTGGACTTGATATAGGAGACCTGGTGGGCAAGTCTCATAATTAGAATGGACTTTGGAGTCCTAAATAGTAGGAAACTGATTCCTTATCCTTTTAGGTCCCTCTGAGGCTAATCTGCAAGGATTTATATCCTTATCGGGACTCTTCTCAATAGCTAATTTTTCCCTTATTAATTAATTATGAAATTAATTAATATTCAGGGTTTTTGGGCCTTCTTTGTTCCATCAGGCCTGATCTGGTCCATCAGGCCTGATCAATGTGTTGACCTTTTTGGTCTGAATGTCATACATCTTCTTATTGGGCCTTGCAACCCAAACCATTTATAATTACTGTAATATTTAATTATGTAATCAGGATTTATTTATCCCTATCAATTCTCAAAATGCATGGTTCTATATTTACAATTTTGTTTGATTCATAACCTTATTATTCCTTTTTTCAGTTTACAGATAGTTGTTAGATTTGTGTGTGACGGTGGTAGGTATGAACTACAATATACATAACAAAGGTATGATTAATTTTGTTTCAAAGTTTTGGGATGACTACATATCTGAGCATCTGAGAATTCTGTACATTATTTGTTGAGTTTATGTATTTTTTGCATATCAACTGTTTGACTAAAGGTCTGAGAGAGCTTTCAGAAAGAGATGATAGTGATAAATATCGATTCCAATTTAATGCTCTGGTAACTCATTATAAACACAACAAAAACATTTTTTTTATCTTTAATACAGTATATAAATCGTAAGTTTAGTCTCTGTTTTTATTATTTTTTCAGTTGTGAGTTTTTGTTAGATAACCAAGCAAGATATGGATGATACTTGCTTTAAATATAGACATTAAGAGGCTAAGTTTTAATTACTTCCAAAGCAAGATGGGGAGGGTCTTGGATGACTTGGTTTCCTTCCCAGCTTTCTTTATATATGGTTTAGAATCCACTATAAAACCAAGCATATGTATCTTCTAATGCTTGGTAAAGACTAAACAGTTGCTCAAGGGTGCATTGCATCAGGCTCTTGCTCAATGCTCGGAGTATCTGGACACAGTACTATTTTATGACTTCACTTGTATCTTTTAATGACTTATTTCTACTGCAGTGGAGATGACAATTATTGACAAAATAGTCTACGTAGTAAGTTTACACATACTATATAAAAAATAAATAATCTTTTGCATCATGTCTGCTGAGTATCCATTTGATTCTAGCTTCTCTTATGATATAGTATAGTAGATAGTAAATCATGATATAAAGATGTACATCTGTGTACTGAATTGGATATCATAATAAAGTTATACTAAACAAATTTCATTATTTACTACTAATAATGACTAGTAAAAAAAACTATTGAGTGGTATGGCACTTCAAAATTTACATGCTTACAGTCCAGAGCATGCAATAGCCACTTGTGGCTAGGTTTCTAAGTAGCATGTTATTCTAGTACTTAAATTGCTCTATCAATTCGATGAGAAAATTATTTCACATCAAATTTTGACAGATGCTATGATGATTGTTCTCAAGTACAACGTGTAGCATGTTGTTTCATGTTACAAAATGTCAGGAACCATGCATTCTAGACTAACATTAGAAAAAATAAACTTGGAGTTGGTATGAAATTAAAAACCGTTTATAACTTCTGTTACAGCTATTTTTGATGAACTGTAAGGGCCTTGATCACCTGTGTAACTTTATATCCTAATAGTAGAGGATCTGTCATTAATGCATTTATCGAGACTTATATACAGGGGTTCTACTAGTAGATGGATAAATCAAAGTATTGATTTAAAGACTTTCCTTGAATTTTTATGCATATTTTTTGTCTATAGTAAAACTTTCTCATCTCTGGACCACAGGCACTTCAAAAATGTTGGATTGCTCGATACTTGATCACCATTGTAGAGTACTGAGGGTTTCTCACGGAATCTTATACACCTGGTTAATGAGTTCCTGTTTTTTCTCATGATTTAATTTATTATGAGGAGTTCACTAATAACACTGAATATTTTAAGGGATCTGACCATGAAAGGAATACACTCGCAGATAGTGAAATTTATGTAGGAAAGCGATTTAAGTTCCATTATGTCTGACATCTGGCTAATCCCTGTAATTGGTATGCTTTTCGTAATGTTAGGTCCAAGTTACTTATTTTTGTTACAAAGTCTGGCGTCATTTAATTTTTCTAGTTGTAATTTCTTCTAATTTTTTCTATGTCATCGGGGAACATGAGGAACAAATTAAACCATTTTTGGTCGATGATGAACTGGGCTTACAAGGTATTGAACAGTTTAAACTTCTTTCATTACTTCCTGTCCATGCGTTCATGACTTCATGTATTTTAAGCATGTCCAAAAGCATTTGATTTAAAAAAACCAACTAATCGGTTTTCTTATCTCTTGAGCCACTTTTACAAGAATAAGAAATTTTCTCATTGATATTGGCAATAAAGATTAGTACATAAGTACTTACATGTAAAATACTTCTGGATATCTATATATCATCCTCTTAATATGAACAAATTCATAAAACTAATGTCAGATTCATCGGTATTTTTCTGTTTTCATTGTACCCTCTTGGTTAATTTGAGTTCAGTTATTTCTCAATCATTATTGTTTATTAGATTAAGTTTTGGAAATTGTTAGAATGTATAAACCTCATATGGATAATTCTGTTTAAAATATATTCTAATGAAAGATAAATAAATGACAGTAGCACGCAAATATAAAAGGGACTATAATTGGATATTTGTCGAGCCGTTCACTTGCATATTTTATTACAACTAATAAATGGCAAAACTAATAAATCAGCACTCCTAGCATGTTTAAATGGCAAAACTAATTCTTTTAAGTTCTAAAGGCAACACTAATATTACAACTGTTGAACATTTAACTTTCTATTTTGCTATAATCTCAGAAATTTTGATTGATTTGGTGTTTGGCATCTAGGTTACTTTCACAGTTACGTTTCTTATCATGTTACCTGAAATCTATGTACAAATCACACGGAATGTATTTAAATGCCAAGATATTTGGCCATTTTCTGTTGTCTTTTGGAGACTAGATCTACTTAACTAATATAAAGTAGAAAAGTGGTAACTTTCTACTTACTGACTACTTGCTGACTGGTACAGGTTGCCTTTTGCATTCACAACACAACTTACCAAGGTAGATTTGCATTTGCTGATTTCTCACTACTAATTATTTGGATGAAGGCTGGAATACTTGAATCGGACACGAATATCATTGTTAGCCCATATTATGCTGAAGAGCTTACTTCCGACGATGCCAAGGGAGTGTAATTGGATAACATTCTCCGGAGAACATGTATTAAGGGAATTGTGAATGGTTTGGATGTGCAAGAGTGAAGTCCCTGTTATAGGCTTTATTGGGAGACTAGAAGAGCAAAAGAGATCTGATATTATTCTTGCAACAGCTATCTATGATTCATAGATGAGGAAGTACAAATAATAGCTTTATTGGGATGACTACATATCTGAGCATCTGAGAATTCTGTACATTAGTTGTTGAGGTTATGTATTTTTTGCATAGCAATTGTTTGACTAAAGGTCTGAGAGAGCATTTGTATTACAAGCATTCGGTGATGTGTTTTTAATGAGTATTGTATAATAGTTGTAATGATATGTTAAATATAATCTTATATAAGTAAACAACTATGTGTTACTTCTTAATGTTGATTTAGTATCTTTTTGCTTTTGTTATAAAACTGGTGTGAAGCAACTAAAAATACATCACCTGCTTAAACTAAAAACGATGTCTAAACTAACAAAACAAATCGAATTATAGGAATGAAAACGATGTCTAAAATGTCAAAACACATCGCTTTGTGCAAGTATTTTAATATCGCTTCCTCAAGTAAAACTGATGTTATAAGTTATGTTTAACGTCGGTTGAGTAAATAAACCGATATAAAATACAAAGTAAGACATCAGTTTTTTTAAGAATCTGATGTCTATCAGTAAAAAGTTCTTCCCTGTTATATGTTTATAGTGCTTTTTAACCTCCTAAATACCATTTTTCACAATCTAGTTTTAACATGTTAATAAAAAAGGGCTAATTATACATCAGTTTGCTAAGAAAACCGACGTTTATGTACATCTTTCACATCGGCTAAAAACCGATGTTAAAGACCCCTACCTTTCTCTACACATGCGAAGACATCGGTTTGAAAAAAAAAAGACATCGGTTTATAACCGATGTCTAAGGGCATTTTTCTAGTAGTGACCACATGATTGATAAGCCTCACTTATCTGAAGAAAAGAAAAGAAAAGAAAATTGAAGTCAGGTACTCCTTTGAGATCTAGAGTAAATATGTGGAAGGGAAGACCCAAGTGTGTTGCTGGTATTAAGTTATATGCATTAGAAAAGCAAATAAATTTTTCTTGGTGACTTTTCACATTCTCTGATTACTGGAGAAATACTCTGATAATAGCATAAATTCTGATAGCAGTTGTGACTGAGAAGCCACTGTAAAAAAAATGTTAAAAGATGCATAAAATGAGCATAAATAGTTGAGGTGGACTCTTGCATAAATTTATTCTATAGTAGACTTCATTATTAAAGACAGATTTTAAGCACTTTTCTTAGTTATGCCTTATTTCTAAGATGTACTGAAGTTTATCAGACTTTAATCTTTATCTCATATTTTGCTAATGCACACACTCTCACTCCATATGAATGATGAAAATTACTGTGTTGATTAAGTTGTTTTTGACAAACAGTTAAGTGTCATTTATAAAAATTCTGAAGACAAGTTCTGATGAAAGTTCTGATGATTAAACTCTGAAGAAACAAGTCAGAGTATTTGTATGAAGAATCACAGAAATAAACATTCACTTTTTGAGTACAGAAGCCATGTTCTGATGACCGTTAAATTATGATAATAGTCAAGTTCATATACAAATCCTGATGGAAACTCTGATGCTTATGTGGAATTATTTATTTACTTGACTTATTTGTGGTAAATACTATAACGGTCATATATTATCAGAATATATTTAAGTGAGATAAAAACAGTCATAATAATTTGGTTAGTGGGAAATGTGTTTGCCTTGAAAAACTGCATGTGCACAATAATTACTGCTTATTTCTCGTGCCCACCAACTACTGCTTTAACTATTTACTGGCTGACAGGTGTAAAGTGTCTGTTTTACTTCCAAAGAGAGCTGTTGAATGGAGAGAGTATATATATGGAAGTAAAAAGATTTTACAATCTTTTAACTACTTTCTAATTCTTTTCTTATCTCTATTATTCTCTCTCTCTTACTAATATTCTATGAAGCTCTATTTCTCAAAGGATTTTATCAAACACCTTCTCTACACACAATTTTCTCACTTATTACTCTACAGAAATGGCACCAAAAGATCTGATTTATGATGGAGCCAAGATTGTTCCTAATAACTACATGGCTATTCTTTCTAAGGATGAAGCTCCATCAGAACTTCACTTCATCCAAGATTTTTTATCTCGAAGTGAAATTGGGTATGCATTAACCTAACCAAAAGCACTCTCAGGAACTCAAGTACTGGAGTTTTGGAGGAGTGGTGTATATGATTATGGTGGTTCAAAAGGATCCCCTAGTATTATTTTCACAACAAGGGATGATGAACATGTGGTGACTATGTCTACAGTTCGCCAAGCTCTACATCTGTCAGAAGACTGCACTTTTAATTCAACAGTTGAGGAACCAACTCTTCAACAGATGATGACCAATCTTGGCTATGAGAAAAGTTTGACAAAGCTTGGACAATTGAAGAGGCCCCACATCAGGAGGGAATGGAGTTTCTTTTTCGACTGCATCACAAAGGCCTTTGCCAACAAGTGCTCCAATTTTGATGCTATACTCATACTGAGTCAGCAAATCGGGTATGCTCTCTTAAATCAAACACATTTTTATTATGCAAGTGTTGTTTTAGGATTCATAGGTGATAGGATGACAGAAGATAGAAGCACAGTTTATTTTGCTAGATTCTGTCATCTTATATACGGTTTATGTTGCTCTGATGCACCCCAACTAGCTAGTGAGTTGATTGAACCCTTTAAACTTGCTAAAAGGGCTTTCACTGACTTATTATCTACTGATAATAAGAAGACTGTAATAAGACCCCTCCAAATTCCCATATCTGTCAAACAAGTCTTAGTAAACTCTGATCCTCACAAATACGGTGCTTTATATCCTGATGTACAACCAACTCAATCTCCATCAGCACCTACCACTACTACACAAACAGCTCAAACTTCTCAACCTCAACCACAACCAACCATCAGAACATACTTCCAACCAACTCAATCCTCACAACAACCATCAGTACCTATCATCAGAACTTCATCCTCTAGGCCTAAAAGAGCAAAGTCTGTTCCTAAGTCTCCACCAAGGAGAAGAAGGATGATTCTTAGGGATGAATCTGATGAAAAAGAGGAGCAAGTCCAGGTTCATGCATCAGAATCTGTCACAATTGAAGCTGAAAATGTGATTTTTTAGAAGACAGTAGAAGCTGCAGGGTCAACCCATCAGAAAAATACTGAAGCTGAGGGTTCTGATAATTTGAAGAGGAAAAGAACTGTAAGTTCTGATGTTGCTCAAGCAACTCCTTCACTATCAAGGAGATTAAAGAAAATGAGGGCAGGAAGGCATATGGCTAAGCCTCCATCTGAGGATACTGAAGAAGCTGAGGAAGGGGATCAGGAATCTCTGATCTCAAAGCCAATAGTCATTGAATCTTTGCCACCCCCAACTCAGGTTGAAGACACTGTTCATGATACAGTGATCACACCTCCTATCTCTCCTCTTCATGACAATGCTATAGTTGAAGATTCAGGATTAAGTCCTGAAATTGACATTCATAGGCTGCACATTCCAACTGTTTTTTATCTGGAAGCTCCATCAGCAACTCAACCATCTATAGTTAATTCTCCAATCTTACAGGCTGAGATACCATCTACACCAATTCTGGATCAGGAACCTGTAGATCAGAATTTAGATGAAGTTGTTCCAGAATCTCATATAGCCTCACACACTCTTGTGTTATCAGAGGATAATGAGTCTTCTTCAAGTTCTGGAGACAGTGTTTCAGTAGATACTCTAGCTCCCATTCTTGGAAAGGAGGCACTTATTGAAAAGTTTGTTGAGCAAGTTGCTCCCGCTCCTTGGGAAGAAACTCACAGAGGTGTTGAGTGGACCAAGGAGGGGAATGAATCTGATTTCATTCCAAGCTCTAAAGTTCTGTCAGAACATATTGCCAAAGCTGAAGAGCTGATGACAAATTCTGATTTCAAGCACCAACTCAAGGTCACTGCTCTAAGTATCAAGTCTCTTCAAGGTCAACAATCTACAACTCATGAAAAGGTTGACAAACTTCTTGAAAAGCTGAAAAGCTAGATATGGAGATTAATCTAGATAAAAAGAGGTTTATCAGACCTATTTCTGAGAAAGTTGAAGCCATTGAGAAGGTTCAAGAACAGCAACAGGCCTAAATTACTGAGGTCCTGCAGAATCAAGCTTCTCAAAAAGCTCAATTGGATGAGATTCAATCTTCAGTAGAACTTCTTCTCTCTCTCCTACTTCTAGATGATGCCAAAAGGGGGGAGAAGGTAGTTAAGTCCAAATGTTCACCTACTCAAATACTGAAGAAGAAGGATGACAAAGGTGATGATCAGGGAAACTCTGATAAGAGTAGAGGTCAAGAAAAAGTTCAAGGAAAATCTTCACAGAAAGTAATTTCTGATGTTAGCAAATCTTCTACACAGAACAAGTCAAGTTCTGATGCTGTGAATGCTAAAAGTCTGATATCAAATTCTAATAAGCAAAGTCTAATGACAAAGCCTGATGTTCTAATTCAAGGTGGAAGTTAAGACTCGCAGAAGTTTTCGCAAACTCTGTAGCTCAAAAGAAAATAGACTACTGTCTACTACAAGGATCCTAAAATCCAGACACTTGATGAAGAGATTGCTAGAAGATTGTTTCTCAAACATAATCCTGGAATGGATTTGGAAACTCTCAAGAAGGAAGAAGCTAGATTTAAAGCTGAGAAGGAAAATCTAAAGTCTAAAGCTTCTGTTGCAAAGAAACCTCCAAGGCCTAAGGTAAAAGGCATTATGATCAAGGAAAAGTCAAATTCTGAGGCTTTAAAGCCCATGACAAGATCACAGATTGATCCCAAAGATAAAGGGAAAGGAAAAGTTGATGAACCAACAAAGCCACATGAGATGAAGATTCCTCAAATCCTGATGAAACCTGTGTGCAAAATGGTTCAAGTGTATGATGATACTGCTGTTGAAGATAAATCTGTTCAAAATCTGAAAAGATGGAAGATAACTTAAAAATCCAAGACAACCTCGGACAAAGCTCAAGTTGTTCAGATTGAAGAACAACAAGCAATAGAAGAAACAGCAAATTCCGATCAAGTCATCAAGAAATCAACCTCTGACAGTGCTCAAGTTAATTTAGACAAGATGAAAGTTGCTCATAAGAAGAAACTCCTATGGAAGAATGTCAAACCATCAGATCCAAAGAAAAGCCAATTGTTATCTGCTTTCATGACTGTTGGTTTGAAAGCCAGAGAAGCAAGAGACATAGCTGGACTAGGTTCTGATGAAGCTAAGATCAAGACAAGAGTTGAAGTGCTTACAAGAGATCCATTTTTATTAACTGACAAACCTCTTGAAGATGTTACACAAAAACACCTTGATAAGGTTGTATCTGTTTAAGTGGTACTGGATGCTCATGATAAGCATAATGTCAAAGAAAATCTGATTTTATTTCTTGAAGATGGAAGAACATATCAAATGTCAGAATCAGATGTGCTGAACAAATCTCTGAAAAAACTTCAATTCTTTCATTATCTTTTAGAGATAAAGTCTGAGATTACCAGGAGATGGTCAAATTTCATTATGAAGACCATAAGAGATAAAGCAAGAATTTCTAGTTCAAGGGTTACAGAATTCATTCCAAACATAGTTGAAGATGATGGAAGTGAAATTCCAATGAAGAAGGATTCTGCTAAACTTGAAGTCATTCTGAAAGAGAAATGTTTGTGCTATAATGAAGACTCTTCTCATCCAAGGATAATTAGACTTATTGATGGTTTGGAAAGAAACTATATCTCAGCACTTAGGACTACAATCTACCAGACTGGAAGTCAGAATGAAGAATTGAAGCAAGTCAAAGCTACAATATCTCAAGTCCTGAGGAATAAAGAAGAAAAGCTGATATCAAACTTTGTCAAGAAACATTTTGGATTCAGATTGACTCAGTGAGATTGGTAAAAGCTACAAGGACTGTAAGTTGTAGTTAGTTGTCTTATTAAACACTTATTGCATTTGTAATTCAAATGTTTTTGACATCATCAAATCTATTACCTTGTATATTTTTCATAATTTACAAGTTGGGGGAGATTGTTAGATATATTTGAGATGTCATGTTTAATCTGATTTGTGTTTAGTTTTCAGAACTTAACAACATGACATATCAGGACTTACTGAAATCAGAACTTACTGAAGTCAGAACTTAATATCAGAACTTTAGGTGTCAGAAGATACATATCGGTACTTAAGTGAGGGAAGACTTTCAGATAAGGAATGCGGTTGATTTACAGGAGAAGATCTGGACTAAAGCAAAAGAAGATATGCATGAAGAGTCAGAGGACTAGAAGACTTGTAGAAGATATCTAATTGATATATTTTAGGAGACAGAATTATGTTCCATATCAATTAGAATATATCTTGTAACTATGTACTATATAAAAATAGCTTAGGGTTTACACTATATGTGTTATCATTATCGAGAATATTATTCTTTGTAACCTAGCAGCTCTTAGTGATATTTGTTCATCACGGAGAGAGGACAACAGTTCATATTATAACAGAGTTTATTTGAATATACTTGATCTTTATTACATACTTGTGTTGAAATCGATTTGATTGTATAAACACTATATTCAACCCCCTTCTATAGTGTTGTATGACCTAACATTGTGCTTCAAGGGGCGGGAGTTGGGCACTAAAAAGTCTCGCATTGTAGCCACTCTAACAAGTCTTTTATTCTGAAACACAACGTTAATAGCATTAAGTGCCAAAAAAAATCACAAACTGATTAACCTTTTGCATAATTCTCACTGTTCTAGAACTATTTGTGAGAAGGATGCTTATATATGAAATCTATTTTTGCTTACTTAATGTAGAGATTCTGTAAAAATAATGTAGGATTCCCTTGTATTAAAAAAAAATAAAAAATATATATTATGATAAAAGAAATATTTGGATTGAGATAATATATTTACCAATTCGATTTAATTGGATATTCGAATATCTGAATATTTTGTTAAATCGAATTTAGAACCGGATTAAAATTTTAGTAATCCTAAAAACAGGATTCTGAAGTCATATATGTCAAAAACAAATTAAGTCATGTATTGTAATCTCCATTAAACATTTGTTTTAATAAAATGATTAATCCTTTTAAAATTGTTTATTAATTTTTCTGATATTCAAGATGATTTATTTGTTGCAATCTATGTCTAAATAAGTTGTATGTACCATAACATATGATCATCATAATTATTCCTTTGTTGTATTCTCTGTCCGGTAATAAATATGTTGTGTTGTCGTGCTAATTCATTCATTTTTTTTGTTCTAAAATAGTTTTAAGATGTTACACTACAAGTTATATCAGTCGTTATAAGAATAAAATTGGCCCGTACAATAACGATGATCGCGAAAAATTTGTTGAAATTATTATTGTTAATTTTTTGAGTGAATTTGACTTGACCAACTAACATGTGCATTATACGTGTCGAGGGCCATCTGATGTGTCATGGACCATGACCTAAGATGTTAGCCCATGTGATTGTGGGATCCTGGAATACATGTCATCACACGTTAAAAAGAAAATTCTGAACTGATTTATAAATCGCCTTATTGGTCGGTTAAATTTAATGACGAATAACGTCGACAAATCAGTCAGTATAAATACCGATTGAGTTGGTCGTTATCAAACAAGTAGATTACTTTAACTAAGGTTAATAACGATCAAATCATACTGACCATTGTGTAAGAAGCCGTTATCGATTTTTACAATCACTAACGCAAGTTCACATATCGAACAAGTAGTTTAATAATTCGTTCCTACGGCGACTAATCTCTTCTATATATAATAGGAGAACAAGGGGATAAAATTCCTGAGATTAAAAAGTCTTATTGAAAAGACTAAAATACCCTTGTTTTTAATAGTTATATAAAACATGTGGTTTGTGGGAATCGAACTTGAAATATTTCATTCACATATACAACCTCATACCATTACACAATATTGTCACATGTGCTTTATATCATACACATAATATGTAAGTGTGCTAAATTAATATTTTATTTAACTTTAAAGATAGTTACTTAAATTTCATAAAAAAAGATAGTTATTTGAATATTTGTACAGTTAATTTTAAAGAATTGAATTCCACAAATAAAGTTAGGCATAATACATAAATGGATTATTATCTTCTTTATTATTGTTAGGAATATGTTGAGAACTTGATGATAAGTTATACAAAATACCTTAGTAGATTTGACTTAGTGAATTTTGTAGCTCTCGACGGATATTCTAATATAGTCCCGACGGATGAACTTTATAGTCCCGACGGATGACAATTTGATATCCATCGAGAGTGTAGCTTATGTAACAAATAAGTCTGTAGCACATTCCTGCAAACAACATATTTTAGTCTAGTAGATTCTGTAGGATTCTCTAAGTCATGTTGACTACTAGATTGATATGCAGAATAGGTTGGCTAATTGTAAATATGAGATGTCTTATAATTATGTATAAGTGAAATAGAGTCAAGTGACAGATAGACTCCCGACGGATGATCTTCAAGGCTCCCGACAGATGATTAACATATTCCCGATGGATGTTCAACTTAATCCCGACGGATGATCATATTCAAACTAGCTGTTGATAGTGACAACGTAGTCACATGCGTCGGATGTTTGCAAAAGGAATGTGGCAGTCTGTTAAGAAGGATTTTGAGAATAAGGAATCATTACCATTTTCATGCAAATGTGAAGATATTCAAAGATGCTAGAATAGAGTAGTGAAGCAGCATGGAGTTAGACTAGATATAGTTTATCTTATTATTTTGTCTTACTGTCATGTAACTTGGTAAGATATAAACCAAGTGTAGCAGAATAAACTAACTAAGCAAGCACATTTTTCAGAGAGATAGATAAAGCTTTACTTGTTAAGAATTTCTCTGTAGTTTGTTTGTTCACTTGTAAAACAGCTGTATGCTATTCAAAGTATCATAGAGTTCTCAATCTGATATATATATATATATATATATATGGTGGATACTTTCAAATCCGCCAGAAAGTTTTAAAGCTTGTGTTTTATTATTTAGTGTTTTTATTTCTATTATTCTTTCATTCCGCATTACTACAAATCAAACACTGTTATATATATTGAGTTAGAACATTTTTAAAATCTCAAAAGAAGCCAGAATTATATTCAACCCCCCTTATGTAATTCTTGTTATATTGTTAGGGAATAACAATTTGTATCAAAGCAAACTCTTGAAGTACAAAGAGTATGAAGATCATAACAATCAACAAGATGAACAAAAAGGATGTTGGAGTGAAAATCTCATTTCTGGATAAAGATAATTATGACCACTGGAAGGTGAAGATGCACCTACATTTTCTTTCTCCAGATGAAGTTTATGTGGATTATATAGAAAGAGGTCCTCATGTCCCCATGAGAACAACTACAGGGAATGAACCATCAGTTCCAAAACCTAGACATGAATGGTCTGATCCAGACATTGAACAAGTCAGGAAAGATAACAAGGCCATAAACATACTGTTTAATGGTGTTGATGGTGATATGTTTGATAACATCATCAATTGTAAAACAACCAAAGAGGTTTGGGACATAATACAGATTATTTGTGATTGTACTGAGCAAGTAAGAGAGAATAAGATCTAGCTCCTGATTCAGCAATATGAGCACTTTCACTGTGAAGAAAGTGACTCACTCACTGATATATTTAGTAGATTTCAAAAGCTACTAAATGAAGGGTTTTTAGCACATAAATGCAGCGAAAACGTAAATTTAAATCTTAAAAAAAACCGAAACCCTCCGCAGGATTCATGCGAAAAATAATATTTAATTCGTAGTTCAATATGTTTACCTTAAGAAGCTTTACGTTAATGAAAAGATGGAGGTCTTTAATGGCGATCCAAAAATGATGAACGGAGATCCTTAGCAGCTGCTCCTCAAGTGTGAAGCACTCCACGGTATCCACCAAGAAAACGATGTAATGAAGGAGGAGGAGATGGAGAGAATTAGGGTTTTGTAAATCTTTTTGGGTTGAGACAAAAATAGGGTCTATAATAGTATATTTATAGGCAAAATTTTCAGCTGAAAATTTTCCCATAAAATATTATTATTATTAACCCTTTATTATTCTCACTAATAATTAAAACACCTTTTAATTATTAATCCTTTTTCTAAACTCTTTAGAAATAATTCTCTCACTTGATTTAATTTCCAAAAATTAAATTCTTAATTAATAATATTAAGAACCTTTTCTTAATTAATTTATAATCAATTAAATCTCATTTAATCAATTATTAAAGTTGCCAATTAATTATTTATTTCATAAATAAATAATTATCAGCCATTATTAATTAATTCCTCCACCATTAAATCATTCTCTTTTATGGTGTGACCCTGTAGGTTCAATATTAAGCCGGTAGTAGAAATAAATAATAATAAAACTATTTTATCATTATTTATATAAATTCTCTAATTTATTAAATATGATTGATTAATTAATCATATTTATTCTACATCGTGAGGGATACTTCTCAGCATATCACGACTATCCGGATAATACGAATTCACTGTTTAGAATACCAAGAACCTATTCAGTGAGTAGTTACCGTACAATCAATTCCTTCTACCCTGCAATGTCATGATTAAATACAAGGCATGGAACTTGTGTCAAGCCTATCTTATTTAATCACTTGCTTTTCCATTCACTATGCTTAGTTCTATTTAATGTAAATTAGAAACTCCTTTCTAATTTCATTCACTGTGGCTAGAGATTCCTGAACTAGCATAAGTGGATCAGCATTGAACATTCTCTTCCTTCACTGGAAGGGATAGATCCTTTATTGATCATACACTATCTTCGTGTAAAAATTCCTATACCCAGTAGAGCCCTTATAATTATCCCTTGAGACTAAGAACTAAACCAAAGCATAGTTCACTGTACACAAGATGACTATGATGACCTCAAGTCTAAGGATACTTGTACAACTATCACTATGTGAACAACTGCTGACACGTGAGTGAACTCCATCAGTTGTTCAGCTGTGTGAGTCATGTTTAGTGAACTTATTCTATAACAAGCACCTACATATTAGCTATAGTGTCACCACACAAATGTCTATGAGAACATACATCCTTCATAATGAAGCAAGCATAGTATGTACCGATCTTTGCGGATTATTAATTACCAGTTAGTAATCCTACGACCAGGAACTATTTAAGTTTAGAGTTATCATCTTTTAGGTCTCATTATTATGATCCCATCACAATCCATAAAAAGCTTTACTCTAAACCGTGGTATATCTTATTTAAACATTTAAATAGATAGAGCCCGCAATAAAAACAAAATAAGTCTTTTATTAATATCAATGAAATCAAAACAAATTACATAAAAGTTATTCCTAAATCCTCATACATGATTGGACTTAGGACATATCTCTTTCAATCTCCCACTTGTACTAAAGCCAATCACTCTGGTATCTAATACCCATCTTGTCTTTATGACGATCAAAGTGACTATGAGAAAGTGGCTTTGTGAGTGGGTCTGCTACGTTGTTATGTGTGTCAACTCTCTCGACGTTAACATCTCCTCTTTCAACAATCTCCCTAATCAGATGAAAGCGCCGCAGGACATGTTTGGAATTTCTATGAGACCTAGGTTCCTTGGCTTGTGCTATTGCTGCGTTGTTATCACAATACAACACAATAGGCTCTTCAACGCTAGGAACAACTCCCAACTCAGAAACAAATTTCTCATCCAAATGGCTTCTTTTGCAGCCTCACTTGCAGCTCTATATTCTGCTTCCGCTGTGGAGTCAGCCGTTGTAGACTATTTGGAACTCTTCCAACTAATTGCACCACCATTCATAGTAAACACATACCCTGGCATGGATTTGCTATCACTTTCTGATTGAAAACTAGAGTCAGTATAACCCTCTATTTTTAACTCAAATTCACCACCAAAAACAAGAAAAATGTCCTGAGTCCTTCGCAAGTACTTAAGGATGTTTTTCACTGCTTTCCAATGGTCTTAACCTGGATTGGACTGATATCTGCTCGTCACACTAATTGAATAAACAACATCAGGCCTTGTACACAACATCGCGTATATGATAGATCCTATTGCTGAAGCATAAGGAATCTTACTCATACGCTCTCTTTCCTCAGGTGTTTAGGAGACATTTTTTCGGAAAGGGACACTCCATGGCTCATCGGTATGAGCCCTCTTTTGGAGTTTTCCACGCTAAACCTTTTAAGCACTTTCTGGATGTATGTACCCTGGGTAAGACCTATCATTCTTCTAGATCTATCTCTATAGATCTTCATACCGAGAATGTAGGATGCTTCTCCCAAGTCCTTCATGGTGAAGTTCTTTGATAGCCATACTTTGACTGATTGTAGCATCCGTATATCATTTTCTATAAGAAGTATGTCATCCACATACAATATACGAGAAGCTTGCCTTAAACCATATATAGTTCGCAGCAGCTTACACACTAGGTGTTCATTTCCCTTGGAAAGAAAACCCTCTGGCTGTGTCATATACACTTCCTCCTCAAGTTCCCCATTGAGGAAGGTTGTTTTCACGTCCATTTGCCAGATCTCATAGTCGTAGTAAGCAGCAATCGCAAGCAAAATCCGAATTGATTTTAACAGGGCTACAGGCGAAAAAGTTTCATCAAAGTCAATCCCTTGCCTTTGTTTGAATCCTTTTGCCACGAGCCTGGCCTTATAGGTCTCCACCTGGCCATCTGCTCCAATCTTTCTTTTGTATACCCACTTGCACCCAATAGGCTTAACACCTTCAGGCGCCTCAACCAGAGTCCATACTTGGTTGGTATACATAGATTCCGTTTCAGATTTCATGGCACTATGCCATTTCTCTGAGTCAACACTACTCATAGCCTCATTATAGGTCACAGGGTCGTCATCATCAATGATTGACAACTCATTGTCATTCTTAATGACAAGGCCATAATACCTCTCAGGTTGGCGAGACACTCTCCCTGTCCTACGAATGGGCTGTTCCACAGAAGGTTGATCAGTCTGAACAGGTGTTTCCACTTGATCCGTAGTAGTTTGTGCTTCTTGAACTTCATCAAGTTTAATTTTTATCCCACTGTTTCCTTCAAGGATAAACTCCTTTTCCAAGAAGGTAGCATATCTGGAGACAAACACCCGATGATCGGTGTAAAAGTAATACCCCAAAGTCTCTTTAGGATATCCCACAAAATTACATTTTACGGATCGAGATTCCAGCTTATCTGGGTCAACTTTCTTGACATAAGCTGGACATCCCCAAATCTTAACGTGTTTAAGATTCGGTTTCCTTTCTTTCCATATCTCGTATGGTGTTTGAGGAACAGATTTAGAAGGCACCTTATTCAATAAATATGTTGAGGTTTCCAATGCATAACCTCATAGGAATACTGGAAGATTCACATAGCTCATCATGGACCGAACCATGTCTAACAAAGTTCGATTTCTCCTTTCAGATACCCCATTTAACTGTGGAGTATATGGAGGAGTCCATTGGGAGACTATACCATTTTCTTTGAGATAATCTAGAAACTCTTCATTCAAGTATTCACCACCTCGATCTGATCGAAGAGTTATAATACTGTGTTTGGTTTGTTTCTCCACTTCATGTTTATATTCTTTGAACTTTTCAAAGGCTTCAGAATTATGTTTCATCAAATACACATATTCGAATCTAGATCTATCATTTATGAAAGTAATGAAGTACGAAAATCCACCCATGGCTTGCGTAGACATTGGTCCACATACATCTGTGTGTACCAATCCTAGCAAATCTGCAGCCCTCTCTCCATGTCCACTTAATGGAGATTTGGTCATTTTACCCAATAGACAAGACTCGCTTGTAGGATATGATTCAAAATCAAAGGGGTCAAGTAACCCTTCCTTATGCAATGTCCGCAGTCTATTTTCACTAATATGACCTAGCCTACAGTGCCATAAATAGGTCAGATTTTCATCATCTCATTTTCTTTTATTAGTTTGTTCAATCTGAAGTAAATCATGCTCTACATCACATACATATAGACCATTATTTAAAATGCCACGTCCAAAAAGAACATTATCTCTAAGGATAGAACATTCATTATTCTTAATAATAAATGAAAAACCATCCACATCCAACATATGAATAGAAACAATATTTCTCACAATAGAGGGAACGTAAAAACAATTATTCAAAATAATAGTCTTGCCCGTAGGCATATGTAAACTAAATGATCCTACAGATATGGCCGCAATCCTTGCTCCATTGTCCATACATAGAATCACCTCATCTTTTTCAAGAGTCCTACTTCCCTTTAGTCCTTGCAACGAATTGCAAATATGAGAACCACAGGCGGTATCTAATACCCAAGTAGAAATTTGACCTAGTGACATATTAACTTCGATCATGAACATGCCTGAATCAAAAGCGGTAGTCTCACTACCCTTCTTCTTCAATTCTGCAAGGTAAACCTTGCAGTTCCTCTTCCAGTGCCCCAACTTGTTACAGTGAAAACAAACAGCTAAATTAGGACCAGTCAACTTGTGAGCATCTAGTATGCTCCGGAGTGATAGTGTAGAAGACATGACGAATATAGTAAATCTGTAAATGATAAACACATAACAACACTTAGCAAATATTCAATTTCATTTCAAAACACTATATGAATCGGGTCTTTATTCATAAGTGTCCCCACTAGTTTATCTAATTTTTCCAACCCCCTAAGTGAAAATTAAGCATTCATAATGCTAGTGGGAATAGGGATCCTACATTCCATCACACAACATCAGCTGTGGCATGAAACGTCATGTGATGTTCAATAGGCAGATAACTCTTGTCAATTACATCTTATGTTATTCCCTAATATAAGTTTAGCCTCTTGAATAATTGAGTCACGGCTGTGGCACGACAAACTCAATATTCTAAGTCAAGTCTAACCCAACATTTCGTACAATTGAATCAGTCTCCAATGGCCCACGGCTGTAGCACGTACCGACCTTTAGATTCTAATTCAATGTACACATCTCTATGTAATAGACAAGTATTTCTTATTTCGAAATCAAAGCCCTCGGCTGTAGCACGAAACGACAATGATTTAAAAATAAGAACCACTTTCTACCATGTTGGAAGGCTATGACCGACACAAGCCCGTTGTGTCATTGGCCAATTACTACTTGATATTATTTAATTTTAGAGGGATTATATTACATTACAGTCATAATCATATTATAAAGAGATTCTTCCTTTTAAATTAAATATTTCAAATCAATAATCGATAATCAGATGATTCCCAGATCGGGTGGAGCATTGTCAAGAGGCGTCACTTAATAACCCTTTCTTATAGATAAAAATCTGTTGTTGACAGAATCATCCTTTCTCTCAATATTGAAAATTCATATTCAATTACGTGTTTCATAAACACAAGATTCTCATGACCGTATTCATAATATTTATTGTTAAGGCAAGAAACGATTCCTATTCTAGATTTTCTAGAGCACTCCTTATATTGATTTAAGTTCACCTAAATCTATCATCGCATGGTAAACATAGGCATATATCTCATATATAAAATTAAATAAACAAGTAAATGTAAAGTGCAATAAAGTAAATGTGTTTGGTTATGACCCCATCCTATGTGATCTTTATTAAGCTCATGATAAAGATCAAGGTCAATCTAATATGGTGATGGAAATAATTACAACTACTTATTACTTAAGTCTTCTTCTTTGTTTAGACTTCTTGCATGCCTCGTCTTCTTCTTTGTATCACCTCCATTGGATAGCCTTCTTGAGTCTTCAATTACATTACATGATTGAAAGTAAAACTAATCTAATGAACTTACAAGAATAACTCGAGTTACATTCGAGATTTATGATTACAAAGATTGACGACATGCAAGTCGTATTTAAAACCAAAACCAAAACCATTACACTAAGGTCGAAAGGCCATAACCATCCACCATGCTCATACAACACATAAAAGCATGTTAAAACACATAATCTGATCTTAACATATCATATTATCCATGATCTAATCATAAAAAGAAAATATGACAAAAATCAGAAAAATCAGAATCAAATCAGAAAAATAAGAATCACTATTTACGGGCAGTAAACGACGTCAAACGCCTTACAGACGAGTCATTGATAGCTTTTGCTATCAGTTTTGTTCAGACGCTCGTTTACCTATGGAATAGGGTATTCGTTTGCGTAAATCGGACACCAGACCCAGATTTCAGCAAATCTGCAGCGGCCAATTCAGAATCCGTATCTAATATGATTCTCATAATTAGAACAAACATAAATCATGTATATATCAGTATATATACAGATTACATAATATTTTATGATTATACAACTCACATGAATATCATATATTCAAAACCATAAATATATAAGCATATTATATCAACATCAAATCATGGCGAATCACGTACATGCTCATATATCGAAAACAGTTAAACACATAAACGAATTAAAAAAATTTTGCAAGTAGCTCTGATGCCATTGAAGGGTTTTTAGCACATAAATGCAGCGAAAAAGTAAATTTAAATCTTAAAAAAAAAACGAAACCCTCCGCAGGATCCATGCGAAAAATAATATTTAATTCGTAGTTCAGTACGTTTACCTTAAGAAGCTTTACGTTAATGGAAAGATGGAGGTCTTTAATGGCGATCCAAAAATGATGAACGGAGATCTTTAGCAGCTGCTCATCAAGTGTGAAGCACTCCACCGGTATCCACCAAGAAAACGATGTAATGAAGGAGGAGGAGATGGAGAGAATTAGGGTTTTGTAAATCTTTTTGGGCTGAGGCAAAAATAGGGTCTATAATAGTATATTTATAGGCAAAATTTTCAGCTGAAAATTTTCCCATAAAATATTATTATTATTAACCCTTTATTATTCTCACTAATAATTAAAACACCTTTTAATTATTAATCCTTTTTCTATACTCTTTAGAAATAATTCTCTCACTTGATTTAATTTTCAAAAATTAAATTCTTAATTAATAATATTAAGAACCTTTTCTTAATTAATATATAATCAATTAAATCTCATTTAATCAATTATTAAATTTGCCAATTAATTATTTATTTTATAAATAAATAATTATCAGCCATTATTAATTAATTTTTCCACCATTAAATCATTTTCTTTTATGGTGTGACCTTGTATGTTAGATCCGGGATATATCGTGTAATTATTTTTGTTAATAAATAATTAATATATGTGTTCAGTATCCATTCCGTGAATTAATTGTTAAGCGTTAAATGTGTTTGGATGTTTAAAAATATTATTAATTGAGTATTTTAATTTTTATTTGTCCAAAATTAAATATAGATAATTTTCATATCTTCCTAATTATTTTTTTGTTGATTTATGAATTTATAAGGATCATATAAAATTTATAAAATCTTTTTTCGAGTATTTAAAATCTATTTTATAAAAACGGGAACCAACCGACGTCATCCGTTGTTACGTTTTTGGAACCCGAAACTCTTCCGAGAACTCCTTCCTAACCGCATTGTAATATTCCGAGCATATTCCATATTTTGACTTTCTCGATCCGGCGTACGGTTTGTCCTGCGCGGGTCCCGACGCAACATTTTCGATACAATATTCGTTTCGGTAAATCAATAAAACTCGTATTTTCGATAAACGGGAGCTTTTTATTAAACTATCCCAATTATCACCACCTAGTACGTGTAACCAGGCGCTGAGACCAAGACCGCAGTACAAATTGTACTGATTTGGATAACTGTCCCGAAAACTGATACCGGTTGGATCAGTTTTTATAAATAAACGTACCGTTTTATATCCGGAATGATCCAACATGATACTAATTTTCCGTAATTATAAATAGCCTTTTCCCGTATTTTATTTCGTATCAAAATCATTTGCAGACAGATAATTATATAATTTTCCAGAGAAAAACCCTATATTCATATAATCTTCCAAGAATCAAACAACAAAACGAAGGTGTTATTGATCTCTGTTTTCAAAGCCCGAGTACTCAATCCAAAGGTCTTGAGGTGTTCTATCAGATTCTGTGTTCCAAATCACTGCAGAAATCAAGGTTTATTTCTGAAAATTTAAATATTTTTGAAATATTTTTATTAAAAATATGAATTTTTGTTCGGATGATTGTTTGTATGATTTGTTGATTGCATGTTGTAGAGCTTGTTTTCCTGATGATTTTCATATGTCATACGTCTGATTTGGAGTTCAATAACATGCTCAAAAGTGGGTTTAATTCTTGAATTTTAAAATTAGGGTTTATAATCCGTATGAATGTTTTCAATTGAAATTTGGGGCTTTTTGATTTAAGGGTTATTAGCTGTTGATTTATAGTGGATTATGTTCCTTATGAAATTTGCAATCGATTGGTATATAGCTCGTTAACAGAGGATACTTGAATCGTAGGGAGTTGTCTTTTTAAGTTTTCGATGTTTCGCCGGAAACCGGCGATGTTCTTGGCCAATTTCCGGCCAAGTCTGGGGTTATTGATATGTTTTGATTGCATGAATCGATTCCTGGTTGTCTGTACATGTGATCTGGAGCTTGTGGTGGGGTGAGGATGCCGGGAACGTGTTCTCCGGCCACCCCCGACATTTTCCCGGCGACCCTGTCAAAATTGCAGTTCAATACCTTATTTTTTTAAAAACGATGAAGTTCAGTCCCTGAACTTTCCAGAGTTTTCAAAAATAGGATTCCTATTTTAAAATTATTCAAAAATCATATTTCCTATTTATTTTATTATAATAATTCGATTTTAATTTCTGAAAATTCCAAAAATTATTATTTTAATTCCAAAAATTATTTTTAATTCAAAAATAAATCTGAATTAATTAGTTAATTAATTTCAGTTAATTTTTAATCGATTAATTGATCAATTAATTCGAAAATCAATTGATTAATTGATTTAGTTAATTATTAATTGATTTTAATTAATTATTTATTTAGATTTAATTATTTAAAAATGATTTAAAAATTCCGAAAAATAGTTTCGAGCTTTAAAATATTATTTTAAATTGTTTTCAAGGCTCGATAATTATTATGAAATTGTTGTAAAGCCAGAATTGGCCAACCGAACCCTATTTATTATTCTGAAATTGATCCAACGACCCGTTTTAATTCCAAAAAATGTTTTAAAAATCATTTAAATACCAGAAAGCTTGTTTATGACCCGAGATTTATTTATAAATAATATATTATTGATTATGTGACGTGATATGTGTTATATGTGACTTATTGGTGGACTGTCGGTCTGTGTATTCGATATTTACTTGTTTATTGCGTAACTTTCAATCCGTTAATCGGATTTAGGTGAAACGAAGGGTAGATAGAAGTATATGTCGAATAGAATCGTATGAGTTAATTATTGATAGATGTTTATGATATGTGAGTAGAAGAGGCAATGTGTAGGAAAGGAAAACAGATAGTCGAGGAGTAAAACAGTGGTGATTGAGAGCAAGTGCAGTGTAGTAAGCTAGTACCAGGCAAGTGTTCTGAACTTTCTCGAGATATTGTCGTGATTGATATTCCTGTTTTATATTGCAAGTGCTTTGAAGCACTGAACCCTAAACCTTGATTCCAGTTATTGATCTTGAGCCGTAAACCTGATTCTTTTTAGATCATCAATTGTTGTATACCCAAATATGAACCTCAAATATACGATACTACTCCACAAATAAATACAAACTAAATATCAAACACTGAACCAGATTGCTTACACAATCAAACCATTGTATCTTATGCTTTGAAAGACCAAATCCTTGGAACCCTGAAATGTTGATTCCTTTGTTATCCAATTATTTCCTTACCTAACAGCCAAGCTTTGGAAATGCCATATGGATCTTTATACCGATTGAAACCATTTTCATTATTGAACGTCCAATATTATTAATTATCCTGTTTATTGTTTATTACTGCTTATTCTGTTATTATGGTAGAATTGGATTGTTTTTATAAAATTGTGGACCAGATTCGTGGTCAGACCATATAATGGTCAAGTTGGGCCAATGTGTGCCTTGGATCCAGTAGTTAGAGCAGTGTTGTGTGCTTTGCTCGGGGTTAGTGCGTGACTGATCAGCAGCCTAACCTTGGTTTTTAACATGAAAATATAATATCCAATTCTAAATCATAATCCATTGTTCCCTTGATATCATAACCATATTTGCCTGATGATCATTATTCTCAGTTATGTCATTGTGACTTGCTGAGATAGTTAGCTCATTTGTGCGATATTGTTTATGTTCTTTTCCAGTTAAGAAGGAATCGGTTGGTACCGAGGATGCCCAGTCCAGCGCGAGAGCTAGGGGTTCAAGTTGATCGAGCTAAGCTAGTAGGTTTCTTTTGGGATAATTTGAGTTTGTAAAAGTTTGTAATAATGTTTAATACTCAGTTCTGAGTTTGGAATAGTTGGGATTTGAACGTTTGTAATATAAGTAGGTGTGTTTGGCTTGTGTGCATACTTTAACCTGTTGCGGTCCGTGGTAGTTGGTAAGTAGGGTCACTGCATATGATTATTATCTTTATCATTATTATAAACAGGTTATTAATAAGGTGTGTGTGTGGACCTCAAACTTCTGACCCGGGTTTGGAGGGCACCACAGATTTGGTATCAGAGCTACAGGTTATAAGTCACTGACACAAGCCTAGGTTGACGGGAATGGGTAGAGGGTTAGAATTAGAAGTAAGGAATAGAAAGATAGAATGTCGAGAGGTTAAGTGCTTTGGTATAACAGGTATTAGTGTAATTCGCGTCATGGTTCGAGATTCTTATATTGTGATATGATTTTAGATAGCAGCGATGGCCGACTCTTTTATTCCCGTATCAGCTGATCACTCAGAGCCTTCAGTTGGAGTACCGTCTTCGGACCCACGTCCTGTTGTTCCACCAGTGTTGGCTATACTACCTCCATCTGTGTTGCAGCCCGTACCACTACAGGCTATTCCACCCCCAGGCATGAGGCCACCTATCAGAGGACCCCCACCAGCTGACTCAGATTCCACTGGGCATTCGGTTGTGAGTGCCCCATTCCAGTCTACATTGCCCCCAGTTTCTTACTACCGGTATGAGGCTATTCTATTGGAGCGTGATTGCTTGTTGGCCCAGATCAGAGAGCTACAACATTTCATTAGGACTACTGATGTTAATCGTGGTGTGAGGGATCTTTGAGAGGAGATTCATGTGACACGGCGGGTTCTTGAGGCTAGGCTACATGGAGCTACACTACCTGGCAGAGGCCCTGATGTACTGATGGGCTGGGCTATTGAGGTGATGGAGGACTTTGAGAGGCTGGCAGGACCAGAGTTTCCTTGGAGTTGAGTCAGAGATCCAGAGATGCTGAGCAGTATTGTGATGGTTATATAGTATGTACAGTAGTGTGTAGTGTGTATCAGTAGACTTTTGAGTTGTATTTATAGACTAGCTATGCTGACTAGTGAGTAGGTTGTTGTACCCTTTTTGCTTTTACTTCCGAAGCGTCTTTACGCTTGTACTACCCAAAACTTTTGGATCTATATATATCAGCACCTTTCCTTTCCAGTATTGTCATTCATTTTACTGCATCTGTTTTACTTTACCTTATTTATTGCACCAGTTATACCCCTGTGATACCATGTACCCTATTTTTTATAACTGTTTATATTCTGTAAAGAAGCATGCAATTTACTTAGTTATAACTGTTTTCAAAAAGGAGATATTTTTGTTTTATAAAACTTTTCTTTTCTACAAAGAATTTGGTTTAAAAGTTAAATAAGTTGTTTGATTCTTTACAGAAAAATGCCTCCTAGAAGAAATACCTGCACCAACACCCAGAATGAAGAAACCAACAACAACAATAACAACCAAGATGATACAAACCAGAATGTGAACCCAGGACCCATAGACCCATTAATAGCCCAGATTCTTCAAATCTTGGCACAACAAACAGTTCACCTGGCACAACAACAACAAAGACAGACCAATCCCCAGGTAACTTTTAAAACTTTTCAGGCAATAAACCCACCATAATTCAAGGGTTCTTTAGAGCCAATTGAAGCAAATGTTTGGTTAAAGGAAATAGAGAAGGCATTTGCCTTAGTGAAAGTAAAGGAAGAACAGAAGGTTGAGTTTGTAAGTTACTATCTGAAAAATGAGGCCACCTATTGGTGGGAGATGGTGAAGAGATTGGAAGGTACAGATGTTATTACTTGGGAGAGGTTTAAGGAATTTTTTTTAGAAAAGTATTTTCCTCAGTTTGTCCAAGATCAGATGGAGCTGAAGTTTTTAGAATTAAAGCAAAGGAATATGTCAGTGGTAGATTATGAGAGTAAGTTTGAAGAATTGTCAAGGTATGTGACGTCGTATGTGGATACTGACGGGAAGAAAGCTAAAGATTCCAGCAAGGTCTGAAACCATGGATTAGAGGGAAGGTAACCATTTTTGAATTGGATACCTATGCAGGAGTGGTACAGAAGGCTATGATCGCAGAGACAGAGAGTGAGATGTTCCAGAAGGAAAATGAAAGCAAGAAAAGGAAATTTGAAGGGAATGAAGGTCAGTCACAACCAGGGAAGTTTCCAAATTTTAAGAAGGGCAAGTTTCAGCCAGGGAGGAATTTTAATTTTAGAAGACAAAATACAAGCGACGGAAGCCAGGGCAACTGTCCAGTTAATGCGAATCAGCCAAATCAGTTGAGATTAACTTTTCCAGATTGTCAAGTATGTGGAAAGAAGCATGGGGGAGTTTGTAATAAGTTGAATGTAGTTTGTTTCAAGTGCAATCAGAAAGGGCACTATTCAAGGGAGTGCCGAAATCAGCCAGCAAGAGAGCCAACATATAAGGATCAGCCTATCCGAAATCCAGTAGTGAAGGTTCCAGCCATTGGATTTACGTGCTTTAAATGTGGGAAACTAGGACATATGGCCAGGGATTGCAAGACACCAGCCCCAGTCAGCAATGCATTGAGGATTATGGGATCTACCCCAGCAGTGAATGAGACTCCAAGGGCTAGAATTTTTGACATGACTGTGAAGGATGCTATCCAGGATACGGATGTCGTGGCAGGTACGCTTAATGTGAATTCTTTATGTGCCAAAGTGTTAATAGACTCGGGAGCAACTCGATCGTTTGTTTCCCAAGATTTTGTTAGTAAGTTAAATTGTCTAGTTGAGTATTTAAATGAAATAATGACTGTGGAATTGGCAAATCAAGAACGAATATCTGTTAATCAAGTTTGTGGGAGTTGTGAGATTGAGATTTCTGGTAGTAAATTTTGTGTAGATTTGATACCATATAAGTTAGGAGAATTTGACGTAATCTTAGGAATGGATTGGTTATCTAAGCACGATGCCCATATAGATTGTCGAAATAAGAAGGTAATGGTGAAAACGCCAGATGAAAGAATAGGACCGTTCAAGGGTCAGAAACAAGTAAAGAAGTTCTTAACGATGATTCAAGCCAAGAAGTTATTACGACAAGGATGCGAGCATTTCGTAGCATATGTGATTGACAGAAGTCAGGAGCCAGCAAAACTTGAAGATATTTCAGTAGTGAATGAATTTCCAGACGTGTTTCCCGACGAGTTACCAGGACTTCCTCCAGATAGAGAAATTGAGTTTGCAATCGACTTAGCACCTGAAACAGAACCAGTATCCAAGGCCCCATATAGGATGGCACCTGTTGAGATGAAAGAGCTAGCAAAGTAATTGCAAGAGCTGTTAGAGAAAGGAGTAATCAGACCCAGTGTATCCCCGTGGGGAGCCCCGGTATTATTTGTCAAGAAGAAAGATGGAAGCATGAGACTGTGTATCGACTATAGGGAGCTCAACAAGCTTACAATCAAGAACAAGTATCTGTTACCCAGAATTGATGATTTGTTTGATCAATTGAAGGGAGCCAAGTTTTTCTCCAAAATTGATTTAAGATCGGGATATCATCAACTGAAGATCAAGCCAGAAGATATATCAAAGACAGCTTTCAGAACAAGGTATGGACATTATGAATTTCTAGTGATGTCTTTTGGATTGACCAATACCCCGGCAGCGTTTATGGACCTGATGAATAAAATTTTCAAGGAGTATCTGGACAAGTTCATTATTGTGTTTATAGACGATATTTTAATTTATTCAACAATGGAAGAGGATCATGCGGAACATTTGTGAACAGCTTTGGAGATTTTAAGGAAAAAGAAATTATATGCTAAATTCTCGAAGTGTGAGTTTTGGTTACAGGAGATTCAGTTCTTAGGACACATAGTCAGTAATTAAGGGATCAAAGTGGACCCAGCAAAGATCAAGGCAATTATAAATTGGGAAAGACCGAGAACACCCACTGAGGTACGAAGTTTCTTGGGATTAGCCGAATATTATCGTCGATTCGTTCAAAAATTTTCAAGGATTGCAACATCATTGACAAAGCTTATACGGAAGAATGAAAAGTTTATATAGAACGACAAGTGCGAAGAAAGTTTTCAGAAATTGAAGCAATGATTAATCACATCACCTATTTTGTCACTTCCAGACGATCAAGGGAATTTCGTGATTTATAGAGATGCTTCTCACAAAGGACTAGGATGTGTTCTAATGCAACACGATAAGGTGATTGCGTATGCGTCAAGGCAATTGAAACTACACGAACAGAAGTATCCTACTCATGATTTGGAGCTAGCAGCCATAGTTTTCGCTTTGAAAATTTGGAGACATTATCTTTATGGAGAAAAGTGCGAGATTTTCACGGATCATAAAAGCTTAAAGTACATATTCACACAGAAGGAACTTAATATGAGGCAAAGGAGATGGTTAGAATTGATCAAGGATTACGAATGCTCGATTAATTATCATCCCGGTAAAGCGAACGTTGTAGCAGACGCGTTAAGTCGGAAGGAAAAGTTAAATATGTTATCAGTACCTGAAGAGATATATAAGGAATTTCAAAAACTGGAATTGGAGATTAAAGTTTGTAGGCCTAATGAAGCAAAATAGTACAGTATGACTTTTCAGCCGGAGTTGCTAGAGAAAATAAAGAAGTGTCATGAAGATGTAATGGATCAAGATATAAATCATTTGGAAGGTGATGAATTGTGCACGCAGAAGGATGATCAGGGTATTTTTAGGTTTTCTTCAAGAATTTGGATTCCACCGGTGACGGAGCTGAAGAATGAAATTTTACAGGAAGCTCATAATTCAAGGTATTCAATCCATCCAGGAAGTACCAAGATGTATAGAGATTTAAAAGAAAATTATTGGTGGCCAGATATGAAGAGAGAAATTATGGAATGGGTTAGCAGATGTTATACATGTCAGAAAGTTAAAGTCGGACATCAAAGACCAAGTGGATTGCTACAGCCATTGAAGATTCCAGAGTGGAAGTGGAAACATATTGCCATGGATTTCATAGTTGGATTACCAAGGACAAGGGTTAATTATGATGCCATTTGGGTTATAGTATTTAGACTTACCAAGTCAGCTCATTTTCTGCCTATAAATGAAAAAATTTCGCTCGACAAGTTGGTCCATATGTACCTGAAGGAAATTGTAGTTTGTCATGGAGTTCCTATGTCTATCGTATCTGATCGAGACCCAAGGTTTAATTCAAGATTTTGGAAAAGTTTTCAAGAATGTTTGGGAACGAGATTGAATATGAGTACGGCTTATCACCCCCAGACGGACGGCCAAAGTGAAAGAACGATCCAGACAATCGAGGACATGTTGCGTGTTTGTGTTATTGATTTTAAAGGAAGTTAGGACGAGCATTTACCTCTGGTAGAGTTTGCTTATAACAACAGTTATCATGCCAGTATTGGGATGCCACCCTATGAAGCCCTTTATGGATGCAAATGCAGATCTCCAGTGTATTGGGACGAAGTAGGAGAACGCAAAATACTTGGACCTGAATTGGTGCAGCAGATAAAGGAAGTTGTTGAAGTAATCCAGAAAAGATTGATAGTAGCACAAGACCGTCAAAGGAAATATGCAGACCAGTCAAGGAAAGACATGGAATTTGAAGAAGGAAACTTGGTATTACTGAAAGTATCACCGTGGAAAGGACTAACGAGGTTTGGAAAGAAAGGAAAGCTGAGTCCAAGATATGTCGGACCTTTTGAGATTCTAAAGCGCGTTGGCAAAGTAGCTTACGAGTTGGCGTTACCTCCGCACATGGAACACATTCACAATTTTTTTCACGTATTAATGCTTAAGAAATATACTCCAGACTCCAGGCATGTAATAGAATATGAGCCAATAGAGCTTCAGGCAGATTTCTCATATGTAGAGAGTCCAATAGAGATTTTAGAGAAAAGAGAAAAGGTATTGAGAAATAAAGTGGTGAAGCTAGTAAGAGTGTTATGGAGAAACCCAAAGGTTGAAGAGTCAACCTGGGAGTTAGAAAGTGATATAAGAGAAAAGTACCCTCATCTGTTTTCTTAGGAGATTCTGAGGACAGAATCCTTTTAAGGGGGGAAGGATATAATATCCGGGATATATCGTGTAATTATTTTTGTTAATAAATAATTAATATATGTGTTCCGTATCCATTCCGTGAATTAATTGTTAAGCGTTAAATGTGTTTGGATGTTTAAAAATATTATTAATTGAGTATTTTAATTTTTATATGTCCAAAATAAAATATAGATAATTGTCATATCTTCCTAATTATTTTTATGTTGATTTATGAATTTATAAGGATCATATGAAATTTATAAAATCTTTTTCAGAGTATTTAAAATCTATTTTATAAAAACGGGAACCAACCGACGTCATCCGT
The DNA here is from genome assembly GCF_009905375.1 of Apium graveolens. Lineage (NCBI taxonomy): Eukaryota > Viridiplantae > Streptophyta > Magnoliopsida > Apiales > Apiaceae > Apium > Apium graveolens. The sequence continues at coordinate 161,623,068 of NC_133656.1, read as the reverse complement.
TGTTACGTTTTTGGAACCCGAAACTCTTCCGAGAACTCCTTCCTAACCTATTTGTAATATTCCGAGCATATTCCATGTTTCGACTTTCTCGATCCGGCGTACGATTTGTCATGCGCGGGTCCCAGCGCAATATTTTCGATACAATATTCGTTTCGGTAAATCAATAAAACTCGTATTTTCGATAAACGGGAGCTTTTTATTAAACTATCCCAATTATCACCTCGTAGTACGTGTAACCAGGCGCTGAGACCAAGACCGCAGTATAAATTGTACTGATTTGGATAACTGTCCCGAAAACCGATACCGGTTGGATCAGTTTTTATAAATAAACGTACCGTTTTATATCCGGAATGATCCAACGGGATACTAATTTTCCGTAATTATAAATAGCCTTTTCCCGTATTTTATTTCGTATCAAAATCATTTGCAGACAGATAATTATATAATTTTCCAAAAAAAACCCTATACTCATATAATCTTCCAAGAATCAAACAGCAAAACGAAGGTGTTATTGATCTCTGTTTTCAAAGATCGAGTACTCAATCCAAAGGTCTTGAGGTGTTCTATCAGATTCTGTGTTCCAAATCACTGTAGAAATCAAGGTTTATTTCTGAAATTATTTTTGAATTATTTTTATTAAAAATATGAATTTTTGTTCGGATGATTGTTTGTATGATTTGATGATTGCATGTTGTAGAGCTTGTTTTCCTGATGATTTTCATATATCATACGCCTGATTTGGAGTTCAATAACATGCTCAAAAGTGGGTTTAATTCTCGAATTTTAAAATTAGGGTTTATAACCCGTATGAATGTTTCAATTGAAATTTGGGGCTTTTTGATTTAAGGGTTATTAGTTGTTGATTTATAGTGGATTATGTTCCTTATGAAATTTGCAATCGATTGGTATATAGCTCGTTAACAGAGGATGCTTGAATCGTAGGGAGTTGTCTTTTTATGTTTTCGATGTTTCGCCGGAAACCGGCGATGTTCTTGGCCAATTTCCGGCCAAGTCTGGGGTTATTGATATGTTTTGATTGCATGAATCGATTCCTAGTTGTCTGTATATGTGATTTGGAGCTTGTGGTGGGGTGAGGATGTCGGGAACGTGTTCTCCGGCCACCCCCGACGTTTTCCCGGCCACCCTGTCAAAAATGCAGTTTAATACCTTATTTTTTTAAAAACGATGAAGTTCAGTCCCTGAACTTTCTAGAGTTTTCAAAAATAGGATTCCTGTATTTAAATTATTCAAAAATCATATTTCCTATTAATTTTATTATAAAAATTCGATTTTAATTTCTGAAAATTCCAAAAAATATTATTTTAATTCCAAAAATTATTTTTAATTCAAAAATAAATCTGAATTAATTAGTTAATTAATTTCAATTAATTTTTAATCGATTAATTGATCAATTAATTTGAAAATTAATTGATTAATTGATTTAATTAATTATTAATTGATTTTATTTAATTATTTAATTAGATTTAATTATTTAAAAATGATTTAAAAATTCCGAAAAATAGTTTCGAGCTTTAAAATATTATTTTAAATTGTTTTCAAGGGTCGATAATTATTATGAAATTGTTTTGAAGCCAGAATTGGCCAACCGAACCCTATTTATTATTCTGAAATTGATCCAACGACCCGTTTTAATTCTGAAAAATGTTTTAAAAATCATTTTAAATACCAGAAGGCTTGTTTATGACCCGAGATTTATTTATAAATAATATATTATTGATTATGTGACGTGATATGTGTTATATGTGACTTATTGGTGAACTGTCGGTCTGTGTATTCGATATTTACTTGTTTATTGCGTAACTTTCAATCCGTTAATAGGATTTGGGTGAAACGAAGGGTAGATAAAAGTATGTGTCGAATAGAATCGTATGAGTTAATTATTGATAGATGCTTATGATATGTGAGCAGAAGAGGCAAGGCGTAGGAAAGGAAAACAGATAGTCGAGGAGTAAAACAGTGGTGATTGAGAGCAAGTGCAGTGTAGTAAGCTAGTACCAGGCAAGTGTTCTGAACTTTCTCGAGATATTATCGTGACTGATATTCCTGTTTTATATTGCAAGTGCTTTGAAGCACTGAACCCTAAACCTTGATTCGAGTTATTGATCTTGAGCCGTAAACCTGATTCTTTTAGACCATCAATTATTGTATACCCAAATATGAACCTTAAATATACAATACTACTCCACAAATACATACAAACTAAATATGAAACACTGAACCAGATTGCTTACACAATCAAACCATTCTATCTTATGCTTTGAAAGACCAAATCCTTGGAACCCTGAAATGTTGATTCCTTTGTTATCCAATTCTTTCCTTACCTAACAGCCAAGCTTTGGAAATGCCATATGGATCTTTATACAGATTGAAACCATTTTCATTATTGAACGTCCAATATTGTTAATTATCCTGTTTATTGTTTATTACTGCTTATTCTGTTATTATGGTAGAATTGGATTGTTTTTATAAAATTGTGGACCAGATTCGTGGTCAGACCATATAATGGTCAAGTTGGGCCAATGTGTGCCTTAGATCCAGTAGTTAGAGCAGTGTTGTGTGCTTTGCTCGGGGTTAGTGCGTGACTGATCAGCAGCCTAACCTTGGTTTTTAACATGAAAATATAATATCCAATTCTAAATCATAATCAATTATTCCCTTGATATCATAACCATATTTACCTGATGATCATTATTCTCAGTTTTGTCATTGTGACTTGCTGAGCTAGTTAGCTCATTTGTGCGATATTGTTTATGTTCTTTTCCAGTTAAGAAGGAACCGGTTGGTACCGAGGATGCCCAGTCCAGCGCGAGAGCTAGGGGTTCAGGTTGATCGAGCTAAGCTAGTAGGCTTCTTTTGGGATAATTTGAGTTTGTAAAAGTTTGTAATAATGTTTAATACTCAGTTCTGAGTTTGGAATAGTTGGGATTTGAACGTTTGTAATATAAGTAGGTGTGTTTGGCTTGTGTGGATACTTTAACCTATCGCGGTCCGTGGTAGTTGGTAAGTGGGGTCACTACATATGATTATTATCTTTATCATTGTTATAAGCAGGTTATTAATAAGGTGTGTGTGTGGACCCCAAACTTCTGACCCGGGTTTGGAGGGCGCCACACTGTAGGTTCAATATTAAGCCGGTAGTAAAAATAAATAATAATAAAACTATTTTATCATTATTTATATAAATTCTCTAATTCATTAAATATGCTTAATTAATTAATCATATTTATTCTACATCGTGAGGAATACTTCTCATCATATCGCGACTATCCGGATAATACGAATTCACTGTTTAGAATACAAAGAACTTATTCAGTGAGTAGTTACCAAACAATCAATTCCTTCTACCCTGCAATGTCACGATTAAATACAAGGCATAGAACTTGTGGCAAGCCTATCTTATTTAATCACTTGCTTTCCCATTCACTATGCGTAGTTCTATTTAATGTAAATTAGAAACTCATTTCTAATTTCATTCACTCTGGCCAGAGATTCCTGAACTAGCATAAGTGGATCAGCATTGAACATTCTCTTCCTTCACTGGAAGGGGTAGATCCTTTATTGATCATACACTATCTTCGTGTACAAATTCCTATACCAAGTAGAGCCCTTATAATTTTCCCTTGAGACTAAGAACTAAACCAAAGCGTAGTTCAGTGTACACAAGATGACTATGATGACCTCAAGTCTAAGGATACTTGTACAACTATCACTATGTGAACAACTGCTGACACGTGAGTGAACTCCATCAGTTGTTCAGCTGTGTGAGTCATGTTCAGTGAAATTATTCTATAACAAGCACCTACATACTAGCTATAGTGTCACCACACAAATGTCTATGAGAACAGAATCCTTCATAATGAAGCAAGCATAGTATGTACCGATCTTTGCAGATTATTAATTACCAGTTAGTAATCCTACGACCAGGAACTATTTAAGTTTAGAGTTATCATCTTTTAGGTCTCATTATTATGATCTCATCACAATCCATAAAAAGCTTTACTCTAAACTGTGGTATATCTTATTTAAACATTTAAATAGATAGAGCCCGCAATAAAAGCAAAACAAGTCTTTTATTAATATCAATGAAATCAAAATAGATTACATAAAAGTTATTCCTAAATCCTCATACATGATTGGACTTAGGACATATCTCTTTCACTAAATGATCTAAAGTTGCATGGAAGGGTCTATCAAACAAAAGACTCTAATCTCAAATTTCTTAAATCTCTCCCAAAGGAGTGGAAACCAATGACAGTCTCATTGAAAAATTCACAAGATTACAAGGAGTTCACCTTGGAGAGACTGTATGGCATCCTGAAAACCTATGAGCTTGAAATAGAGCAAGATGAAAGGATGGAAAAAGGAAGAAAGAAGGGAGGATCCATTGCACTAGTTGCTGAACTAGAGAAGGAGAAAGAGCTGTTGAATCTACATCAAAGGTCTGTGAAAGCAAGTGTAAAGGGTTGGTAGCTGAAAGTGAAGAACAGTTGAGCCAAGATGACATGGATGATATTGATGAGCATCTAGCATTCTTATCCAGTAGATTTTCCAAGCTCAAATTCAAGAAGAATTTTGGAGCAGCCAAGCCAAACAGAAACATGGTTGATAAGTCAAAATTCAAATATTTCAAATGTGGCTTGGCAGGTCATTTTGCTAGTGAGTGTAGAAAGTCTGATTCCGGAAAAAAGAAGTTTGAGCCTGTTCATTATAAGCAGAAATACTTTGAGCTGCTCAAGAAAAAGGAAAGGGCTTTCATCACACAGGAGAATAACTGGGTTGCAGATGGACTGGATGAAGATGAAGATATCAACTATATAAATCTAGCCCTAATGGCCAAGTCAGATGAAACAGAAACAAGTTCATCAAGCAAACTGGTAATCAAAACCAATCTAGCTCATTTGTCTAAAGCTGTGTGTAATGATGCAATAAATGACATGTCTACTGAATCATATCACCTGCGTGTTACACTTAAGTCCCTCACCAAGGAAAATGCTAAAATTAAAGAAAATAATTTATTTTTAAATGAGAGGAACAATGTGCTAGAGTCTCAATTTATTGAGTTTGAAAAATTGAAATTAGAATGCAAGGTTGCTAAGGATGAACTTACTGAATCCTTAAAGAGAGAGGAGATTTTAAGAAAGCAACTTGAATGAGAACAGGAAGTAATTAAAGCATGGAAATCATCTAGAGATGTTCATGCTCAAATTACTAAAGTTCAAGGTAGAGAATCCTTTTGTGATGCAGCCTGGAAAAAGAGCAAAGAGAAGCTTGATTCCAATCTGGTTAAAGGACTCTTTATAGACGTGGACTCGACGGATGATGAAAATCATCTGTCGGATAATCAAAAGAATTATCCGTCGAGAGACAAGGAGCCACATATGTCGGCTGTGAGTAAACCAGTTAGCAAAGCTAAGTTAGTTAAATTGAATAAGAAATATGGATCAGTTTCTAAAAACTTTGTTCCAGGAAAATCAAATCAAGTTAGAAAAGATAAGAAAGTTAATGTTGGTCATATTTCTATCAAGCAATTGAATGACAGACTGGAAAGGATTGAGGTTAAAATAGAAGCTAAAAGGAAAAACAATAGAAATGGGAAGGTAGGGATTAACAAACATAACAACTACACACCTGATAAATATGCACCAAGAAAAATCTGTGTTAAGTGTGGTAGTGTTAACCACCTGTCTGTTAATTACAAGATTGTTATGCCTACTCCCATGTCTGCACCTTCATCTTTTTCCAACATGACTGCCATGTCTGCAATGCCTATAAATGCTATGCCTGACCAGAATATGAATACACAATTTGCTAATATGCCATTTGCACCTAATCCTTATTATGCTGCATTTAGTATGCCTCAAATGCCATTTAGCATACCTTACTGAAATAACATGTTTGCAAATAACATGCCTTTTCATGTAAACCAAAATATGCATGATAATTCTGTTTCAATGACTGGTTTCAAAGGTCCAACTCAAATGACTAAGGATGAATCTGAGATCCCTAAATCAAATGAGGTCAAACCTAAGAAACCAAAGAAAAAGGCTAATAAGGCAGGACCCAAGGAAACTTGGGTACCAAAATCAACTGGATTTGGTTTTGATGTGTGCAGGGAAATAGAAAGAATCTTTGGTATCTAGACAGTGGTTGCTCAAGGCACATGACTGGAGATTCTACCCTGCTCACTGAGTTCAAGGAAAGAGCTGGCCCAAGTATCACTTTTGGAGATGACAGCAAAGGTTATACTATGGGATATGGCTTGATTCCAAAGGATAATGTCATCATTGAAGAGGTTGTCCTAGTGGATGGACTCAAGCATAATTTGTTGAGTATCAGCCAGCTTTGTGATAAGGGCAACTCTGTCACTTTCAATTCAGAAGCCTGTGTTGTGACCAATAAAAGGAGAAACAATGTGGTTCTCACTGGAGTGAGAAAAAGGAATATGTACCTAGCTGATTTTAACTCATCAAATGCATACTCAATAACTTGTTTTCTTAGTAAAGCAAGTCAAGATGAAAGTTGGCTATGGCACAAGAAGCTATCTCATCTAAACTTCAAGACCATGAATGAGCTAGTCAAGAAAGAATTGGTCAGAGGTATTCCTCAAGTGGATTTTAATAAGGATGGACTGTGTGATGCCTGCTAGAAAGGAAAGTAGATTAAAGCATGATTCAGAAAGAAGCTTGATTCAATAATTGAAGAACCTTTACAACTGTTGCACATGGATTATTTGGGCCAGTCAATGTGTTGTCCATCTCAAGGAAAAGATATTGCCTAGTGATTGTAGATGATTTCTCAAAGTTCTCTTGGACATATGTTCTAAAGTCCAAAGATGAAGCTAGTGAAATCATCATCAATCACATAAGGCAAGTCAACAATCATCCTGACTTCAAAGTAAGAAGAATCAGGAGTGACAATAAAACTGAGTTCAAGAATTGTGTACTGAGATCATTTTGTGAAGAGAATGGGATTATGCATGAGTTTTCTGCAGCTAGAACTCCACAACAAAATGGAGTGGTAGAAAAGAAAAATAGATCTCTCATTGAAGCTGCAAGAACAATGCTAGAAGAATCAAAGTTACCAACATATTTTTGGGCTGAAGCTGTGAATACTGCATACTACACACATAATATTTCTTTGGTTAATCAAGCAAAATGCATGACACCCTACCAATTGTTCAAGAATAGGAAGCCAACTCTATATTTCTTACATGTCTTTGGCTGCAAATGCTATATCTTAAGGAATCAAAATGATCAACATGGAAAGTTTGATGCCAAAACAGATAAAGAAATTTTTGTTGGATATGTTGTGGGAAAAGCATATAGAGTCTACAATCTAAGAACCAATATTGTTATGGAATCTGTACATGTTGTGTTTGATGATAAAAAGATTGAAGGACCACAAGATGGAGATTTCCATGAAAGCCTCAAATTCGATAATGCTGAGATGGTTAGTGATGACAGTGATGATGAAAGTGATCAAGAAATAGTGGCAAAGGATAATACAGAAAAATCTACATCTAATGAAGTACATAACTCAACATCCGTTGAGTTGCTTAATGCTTCATCTGTCGGTAGATAATCAGCTTCATCCATCGAGATACAAAGTGCATCATCCGTCGGAATAATAAGTGAAGCTGAGAGTCAAAACAGATCACTTAATGAAAGAACCCCATCTTTAAGTCAAAGATCCACAAACTCAGGGGGAGTTTCTTATTATCAAAACTCAGTCACACATCAAGACAACAATGAGGCCTCTTCATCTAGAGCTAATCTACCTCAACAAAGGAAATGGACAAAGGATCACCCCTTTGAGCTCATCATTGGTGATGTATCCTCTAAAGTGCAAACAAGGAAAGTAACTCAAGAAGAATGTCTATATAGCAGCTTTCTTTCTAAGGAAGAACCAAAGAAGGTAGAAAAAGCTCTGTTGGATCCTGATTGGGTTTTAGCTATACAGGAAGAGCTAAACCAATTTGAAAGGAACAAGGTATGGAAGCTGGTACCCAAATCTAAAGGAAAGAATCCAATTGACACCAAGTGGGTATTTAGAAACAAGATGGATGAAAATGGCATAATTACCAGGAACAAAGCTAGATTGGTTGCTAAGGGTTATTGTCAACAAAAATGGTTAAATTTTGATGAAACTTTTGCTCCCATTGCAAGACTTGAAGCCATCAGAATTTTCTTAGCCTATGCAGCCCATGCCAATTTCAAAGTCTATCAAATGGATGTCAAAAATGCCTTTCTGAATGGAGATTTGGAGGAGGAAGTCTATGTCATCAGCCCCCTGGTTTTGAAGATCCAAATTTTCCAAAATATGTATACTATCTTTTGAAAGCATTTTATGGATTGAAGCAAGCACCTAGAGCCTGGTATGATACTTTGTCAAAGTTTCTCTTAGAAAATCACTTCACAAGAGGTATGTTGACAAAACTTTATTCTTTAGAAATGTTAATGGCTCTAGCATACTTGTTTAAATTTATGTAGATTATATTATATTTATCTCTACAGAAGAAAAAATTTACAAAAAGTTTGCCAAATTGATGCAAAGTATGAAATGAGCATGATGGGAGAACTAACTTACTTTCTTGGATTACAAGTTAAGCAAGTTAGTGATGGAATATTCATTAGTCAAACCAAATATATTTATGATCTTTTAAAGAAGTTTGATCTAATGGGTTGCACATCTGTAAAAACTCTCATGGCCAGTACAACTAAGCTTGAATTAAACACTACTGAAAAGTATGTGGATATTTCAAGCTATAGAGGCATGGTTGGCTCACTTCTGTACTTAACAGCTAGTACGCCAGATATAATGTTTGCTACTTGTATTTGTGCTAGATTTCAGGCTGATCCTAGAGAATCTCACTTAGTAGCTATTAAGAGAATTTTCAGATATCTCAAGGGAACACCAAAACTTGGCATTTGGTACCCTAGAGATTCTGGTTTTGATCTAACTGGTTATTCAGATGTAGATTATACATGTTGTAAAATAGATAAAAAAAGTACAACAGGAACCTGTCAATTTCTAGGAAACAAGCTTGTATCCTGGTTCAACAAAAAGCGAAATTCAGTTTGTACTTCTATAGCTAAAGCTGAATATATTGCTGCTGGTAGTTGATGTGCACAGATTTTATTGGTGAAAAACCAACTGTTGGATTATGGTCTACAAGTGAACAAAATTCCTATCTTCTATGATAACACAAGTGCAATTGCCATCACTGAAAATCCAGTACAACATTCAAGAACAAAGCATATAGACATCAAGTATCACTTCATTAGGGAACATGTGATGAATGGTACTGTGGAACTTCATTTTGTTCCAAGTGAAAAGCAGCTTGCAGATATCTTTACCAAGCCACTTGATGAATCCACCTTTTCTAGGTAGGTAAGTGAGTTAGTTATGCTTAATTATTCTTAAATTATTTCTGATAATTTTACAAGTTATGATGCAGCCAGAAACTTAATTGATTTTTCTGTTTTAGATGAAGTTTTGGCTAAGTCAAAATTTACATCTTGACGGATGCTCATTATCCATCAAGTTTGATCATCCGTCGAAATAGAATATATTAATAAAAATCAATTACTTTTCTGGATTATTTTATACTCGACCATCCACACCAGAATAAATAGAGTTTTCTGAAAAACGATAATTGTTTTATCCTCATCCGTCGAATTATCTGCATCTTAGCTGTTAAAAGTACTGAACATTATCCATCGGATATACTTACAGTCTGTAAGTATATCACGACGGATAATTGACAGAATTTTGATAGTTTATTATATTTTTAATGGCTATTTTAGGCTATTTTGATTGATTACTTTATTTTACTTTATTACTTTTAACAATTTATTTCTGAGATAGTATAAAAGCTTAATTCATCTTCATTCTTTTCTTTTATCATTCTCAAAGAAATTTCTCTAACTCTCTTCTTCTCCAAAACAAATACTCTCTCTCACTGCAAATTTCCTCGCCTTAACAATGGCACATGTAGTCAAAATCATGTCTCAGTCTGGATTATCTATGAGAAAAATAATTGCGTAGCTATTGTGAACAAGGAAATTCCGGTATCTGAAGATTTTCACAAAATGATGGACTTTTTGAAGGGATGCAAACTCAGTTATGTTATGCTGGAATCACCCACAATCTACTGTAAAGTTGTGGAGGAGATATGGACAACTGCTGTGTACCAGTCTACTGACAAGACCATAACTTTTACTCTCAAAGGTAAGCAATACTGCATTAACAGTGATGTATTTCAAGCATGCTTTAAGATTCCTGAGAACACTACTACTGAACCACACACAGATGCTATTTAGTTACCATGCTTAATTCTATTGGCTATGCTCTTCTTACCACTAAGTTAAGTGAGATTAGAAGGCTAGGTCTTAGGAAAGAGTTGAGTTATTTGTGTGATGTAGTTACCAAAGTATTTTCTGGTAAGATAAGTAACTTTGATTCTGTCAACACTGATATGCTTCATATGCTTTATATGCAAGTTACTGATAAATACCATAACTTCAATGACATGATCATGTTTGAGTTAGGTTATAAGTTAGGGGAAATTAAATAGAGAACTAAAAAGATCTATTATGCTAGATTCTTTATGATTCTTGCTAACCATTTTGTTGAGGACATTGTTGTTGAGAACCCAACCAACAAACTGGATTGTTGGGTTCAAGAAAGGAGAGTGCTTACAGATCTTAACAGAGCAAGTCATCACAATGAGGTGCCCCTTTTCTATTTTCTAATCATGAAGGGCCCTCAGGTAAGTGAGGTAAGCACCACTGTCTCTACTATTCCAACCTCCCAAATTTCTTTGCCTTTGAGTGTGGCTATGGCATCTGTGGCAGTGAACCAACAGATGCCTACCCAAGCCACTAAAATAAAAATTTCAAAAACCAAATCAAAGAAAACCCCCTCTGGTTTCTCTCAAAAGAAGCCAGTTGCAAAATCTACCAAACACCAAGAGGGGAGTGTGAAGATGAGTGAGTTAGGTGAGGGACAGGGTGAACATCAAAGAATCCCTAAGAATAAGGTTGGTGAGGTGAGTGTTTCCCAGTCTAGCCACACTGCAGTTTCTCAACAAACTGCAGTGCTTAAAAAGGACTTAAGCTTTTTACTAGTTGCATCCTCCCAAAAGGATGTGACTATTGAACAAAGCTCTCAGCCAAGTGCACAGGCCAAGAGGGTAAGGGACACTAGCTCACCCCAAACTTATGCCAGAAATAAGAAATCCAAAACCATTGGGGATGCACAGGGAACATACACAGTGCAAACTGAAGCTAAAGACTCAGTCACTGCACCATCTCAAATTCAGATTGATGTGGCTCCAATAAATGTGGAGTCACAATCAAAATCTTTAATCATAGAAGCAACACAAACACCAAATTCTCCCACAAATTCTCTGGATGCGGACATGATCAACACATTAATTCCTGATTCCCCTTCCTTAACTCTGTTGGGGAAGCCAGAATCTAGTACAAGTGAGCATCATCTTTTAGATGATTTGTTGGCTCACTTGCCAATTCTTTGAGGAACTATTGAGACATCTGTGCCAAAATTATCATCAATCTGCACAGAGTCTATAATAGTCTCCACTCCAAACTCATTCATTTCTTCTATCGGTGGATATTGTCCATCCGTCGGTTAGTGATTGTATCCCGACGGATGTGCCTAATAGCAGTCATCTGTTGGCTATACTAACTACTACCCCAATGGATATTCCTCATCCGTCGGTACTCACTAGACATACTAAAATTTCAACAATTGTTACAAGTGTAGATGAGTTAGTAGTTGTACAATCACTATTAGGACTGGGGGAAGGGAGTGATTTGAGTGAGAGGCTGGGTTGCTTCCAGGCAAAAGGAGAGGAAATGAGTGAATAAATGCAGGCTATTTCTTCCATCCTGGCAAAAGAGAGTGAAAGGAGTACCACTTTAGTAGGTGAAGGTGAGGTTGTGAGGGTGGTGAGCCAAGGGGAGCCCTTGATGCAACAAAAGAGAGAAAAAAGAGAAATGCGGGTAAAGGAGATATAAGGGTGGAAACCATTGCTAGTGAGTCAATGGATGTCAGTGAGGAAGGAAAAGAGAGACTATTCCAATAAGAATATCAAGCTGTCATAGATTCTATCTCTTTGGATGCTGAGACATTTACTCATCCTGTTCCAGTTTATCAAACTCTAGCTGGACAGGGCAATGTGGATGCTGAGAGGATGCTGAACCTGGTGCATACAACTGCCTCAATGCAAAGGGCAAAGGATGCCATCACTGCTATGCCATCCACAACTGGTAGTGAGTTTGAATTGACTGAAGAATCTTTTAGGGATGATGGTAAGGATGATGGGGATGACAACATGAGCATAGGGGGAGATGCAGATATTCCTTCCTGGATGCTAACCCACAGCACATCTGGAAGCTCTACAGCTGCATAAAATTCAGGCTCTCCAACACAGTCAAAGTGTGGATGAAATTAAGCAAGAAGTTTCAGAAGTCAAATAAGATTTTATAGCAAGATTGGATGCTAGACTTCCTAAAACCACTATGACTGAGATAGCACAGAAATTGAGAAAAGAAGCTGATTTTAACAGGAAGGTTGAAGCCATGGACTCTAGGCTGACAAATGTGGAGAAGGCAGTGGCCAAAATTCTTGAAAATCAGGAGGCTCAAACCAGTTTGCTTCAACAGTTGGTGGGTGCACAACTCCCTAATTCTCATCAACTTGATGCTAACAAAAAAAGGGAGAAAGACTCACTCATTCTAGTTAGTCAAGGGACTCAACAAGTAAGGGGATAAAGTGCTCAACATCCAAGTCAGTAAAGTAATTGTGCCAGCAATTGCTTTCACTAAGCCACCAGTTGTGGATAACATTGATCTCATCAATCTAGCAACATCAGAACTAAAATCAAATGATAAATTGAAAAAGATTGATGTAACAGCAGTTGAGAAGGAACTGGATGATAAATGGAAGAATATTGATGAAGACATTCAATAGAAATTTAGTCAGATACAGAAACCAGACAAGATCTTTCATCACCACTCACAAGTCAAGCAAATCTCAGTGATTGAAATGAGTCTAGGTAGCTTGGAAAAAGGCCAAACTTCATGCATCAAATCTCCAAAATCCAATCTAATTCTGAAGCCTAAAAAGAACTATCCAAAGTCATCAGACAACAATCCCTTGGATTTCATGTTTGAGACTCCAAAACCAGATGAAAAGAAGTTGTTGGAAAGGTCCATAGCATTTTACAAAGATCCATCTGATTCAGTATAAAAGAAGAGAATTGCCAAAATTTACAGGAATGGAAAAGAGAACTGTGTGGTGGATGGTCACCCTTAGTTTGCGGCAGCAAAAAGAGAAGAAAAAGAAAGAATTAAGCAAGAAAAAAGGCAACCTGCTATAGATGCTAAGAAGCTCAAACAGAAGAAATAGCAAGCTGCTATAGTAGCCAAGCTTCAAGCTGTGAAAGCTGCAACTGAAATCTCTAAAAAACCACATGTGATTAATGAAGCTCAATATCAGCAAATGCAACATGAACCTCAACAGAAAAGGAAATTCAGATACAAGCTTCATTCCAAAAGAAAATTGGACTTCAGTGATGAGGAAATGGAAGACTACATTCCCAAACAGTCTACAACTTCAACTCAAACATCCAAGCCCTCAGTGGTACATGAGGACTTCAAGGTGGATCCAACAAAGAATTTTCATGGTGAGCCTATAATATCCAAGGATGAGCCAATAGACTGGGAAAGTTTGCCAATTCCTGAACTAAATTTACCTATCTTCAACAAGCTAAAGAAAACAAAGATCAAAGCAACCAAGAAGGTCAAGCCTATGACTCTCAGAACCAAGACCCTAACCAAATCTCAACATACAGTCAACAAGGGAGATCTTTTATATATTTGTGACATCAAGGAATTTTCATATATAAACATCTACTTGGATGAATTGGAAAAAAGTAAGAGGGACTGATGCTCACAGACATCTTCCTGAAAGACTAGTGTTTAAGTACAAGGGAAGGAAATAGATCACATGGCCTCTTCAAAGGATTCTTCAAGAAAGCCAATTTGTACTGATAAAGTTCTTCTCATCCTTCAAGAAAAACTTTGGTTTTAATATAACTGCAAGGAAGTTGGTCCTAAAGAAGATAGAAGATCTAAGGAGCAATAAAGCCAAATATGCACTCCTAAAAACCCTATCAATTCCCTTCACAGGAAATAGAGTGCATTTGAGGCCTTACTGGCTGATGAAATTCATGGATGAAAAGGGTGTTAGAAGATTCTTCAGACTGGATGACCAATTGAGTATCTCTAGCAATGAGACTCTATTGGAAATGCAAGAAAAGCTGGATCTATCTGAAGCTGATGAACTTGAATTCCATAGACAACTCCATAATCAAATAGAAGAGAATAACAAGAAGTTAGGGAAGAAATCCAGACAATCAAGGAAATAGATATTATCTGCTCAGACTAGAGGAACACCTTGATAATGATTGTGAAAATCTTTGTGCACTCTTACTTTGTTCAGTTTTCCAATAAATTTGTAGCACTTATCAGTTTTATCTACTAAATTTTAATCTATACATTTGGGGTTGGTGTTTTGTTATCATCAAATTTCTCTTAATTTATGGCTACAATTCTAGTAGACATAAATTGAGGGAGATTGTTAGGAATATGTTGAGAACTTGATGATAAGTTAAACAAAACACCTTAATTACTTAGTGAATTTTGTAGCTCTCGACGGATATTCTAATATAGTCCTGACGGATGAACTTTATAGTCCCGACGGATGACAATTTGATATCCATCGAGAGTGTAGCTTATGTAACAAATAAGTCTGTAGCACATTCCTGCAAACAACATGTTTTAGTCTAGTAGATTCTATAGGATTCTCTAAGTCATGTTGACTACTAGATTAATATGCAGAATAGGTTGGTTAATTGTAATTATGAGATGTCTTGTAATTCTGTATAAGTGAAATAGAGTCAAGTGACACATAGACTCCCGACGGATGATCTTCAAGGCTCCCGATGGATGATCAACATATTCACGACAGATGTTCAACTTAATCCCGACGGTTGATCATATTCAAAATAGCTGTTGATAGTGACAACACAGTCACATGTGTTGGGTGTTTGCAAAAGGAATGTGGCAGCTGTTAAACAGGATTTTGAGAACAAAGAAGCATTACCATTTCCATGCAAATGTGAAGATATTCAAAGATGCTTAATATAGTAATGTTGAAGCATGATATTAGACTAGAATTTATTTTATTTTATTATCTTGTCTTATTTTCATGTAAACTTGGTAATATATAAACCAAGTGTAGTAATTAGAACAATTAACTAAGCAAGCTTATTTTTCAGAGAAACATATCAAGTGTATTCTGTAAGAATTTCTCTGTAGTTTTGTTTGTTCAACTTGTATGAGTTATTCAAAACTTCACAGAGTTCTCAATAGATACTTTCAAATCCACCAGAATATTTTAAAGCTTGTATTTTATTACTTAGTGTTTTGATTTCTATTACTCTTTCATTCCGCACTACTCCAAATCAAACACTGTTATATATTTTTAGTTAGAACAATTTTAAAATCTCGAAAAGTAGCCAGAATTACATTCAACCCCCCCTTCTGTAATTCTTGTTGTATTGTTAGGGAATAACAATTATTTATTTTTATAGTTTGAAAATATATCTCATATATTTTTAACATATTTTTATAATAAAAAATAATTAAAATGTACATATATAATTTTTAAAGTAAATATTGAAAATAGAATCACTTATAAATAAATAATCTATATTGGTATTACATATTTAGATAAGTTCGAATTATAATGAGTTAATTAATTTTAGTTTATTTCGAATTTGAAATCACAACTTAAAAAAATTCATTCTCTTCATAAAAAAAGGAGACCCATTATTCAAAAAATACTCGAAAAACATCGTCACATTCTATGTTTAGTAAATTTTAATTAAAAGCTCGGCGAAAATGTCTTACCAATAAAGTTAATTTTTTTAATATCTTATGTTAATATAAAGTAATGTGTTTGAGGTGCTTATAGGATCAAGTCAATTGATTATTTATATTAAAATTACCAACTTCACTCGTAGCGCATTATTATTTTTGGAACTTATCCCGATTTTAAAAATATTCGAAATTTGATATGAGATCTCACGAGATTTCTTAAAACTACGATGATATATTAAATCGATTTATTTTTCACTTTAAAAAACTAGCTTTTAAAAAAAAGAATTCTTTTAGATAAGCAATATTCATTGATCAAGATAATATTGTACAAATATTTTGAATTATTTTTGATATTTTGAATTATTCAAATAAAAATTAAATATATACTATATTATTGCATTTGATTCAATGCATTTTATACTATTTAAAGAAAATATATATTGTTCAATAATTTGAAGGAATTATCTAGTTCAACTAATATTTATAAAACTTTATCGAATTGAAAAATATTTAATTTTAGGACAATAGTATACAATGTTATCAAATTATTATATGAAGAAATATTAGAGTTGTAATAAAAGAAATTTAAACGAGGTTTAAATAACGATATAATTATAATTTTTTCATCGAATTCTTGAAAAAAAATCATGAATATCAATAATAAGTCTTTACAATATATAATTTATTTTTATGTTGCAACCATGAATGATACTCGGTTGCGTAAAAAATAGATATTGATTGTTTGTTAGTGATAATGTGAAATACCACATATGAGTTATCACAATTTATTTATTACATAATTTTAATTTTTGAATGATTATGGATGCATGTTATTTAGGTAATCAATTGTCTCACTAGATGTTAATAATGATTTTACCTGTACATAAATCAGATATTTAGCATATAAATAATTGAAACAATCGTAATTTACTCAGATGTAACATACGATAATTTATATGCTGACACACACATACAACTTAATCTTACTTTGTTAACAGTAGTGTACATACAAAACTCACATTTTTCCATACATACATACGTTGAATTTTAAAAACTAACATTTTTCATTAAAATCAACTTTTATATTAAGAGTTGTGTAAATTTTACATTATTATATATTATAATTGCAAGTCATTCTAACTTCAATTATGCATTTTTTATCTTTTTAAATTGAGTAAGTTAATTGTAAGTTAGTAGTGAGCTCAGTAATAATATAGACTAGTACATATAATTTATTTAAATAAAATTTAAATTTTTTGGTCAACTCTGTATTCAACATATATGTTAATTTTTAGCTTTTTCTTTATAAACATACTAACGACATTCTACAGATTAAGTTTAATCGTTTCATTTTAAATGTACACTGACTACCCTCTTTATATTGATTCATTAAATACAAGTTATACAACACAAACAAATATATACACATTTTTACTTAATGAGCTATATTAGAAACGTTGTGTAATTTGGTAATGTATTGTATGAAAATAATACATTGATAAACAGTCAACTTGTATTTGATATACGTTAGATATTGTACAACATTTACAAATAAGAAAACAACCAAGAATATTATGGTTGCATGATGCATAAAAAATTCAAGAAAATGACCCGTGCCTTGCACGGGTTATTATGCTAGTTTAAGTTGTTAAATATCAAACACTATTTTTATCTCAATTCAAGTTAAATAAACTATGATATAAATAATATTATAACTTACTCTTAATTATGAACATGTACAAATCAGCTTGAGAATAAAATAAGAGAGAAAATATCAAGATCTTAACTTCATCTTAAGTTTTATAAGCATCTTTCGTCATATCTATTTTCATGTTCTAGTTGTTAGTCTAGAATACATAAATAATCACAGGAACCTTCTGAATCTCAAGTGATTCTAACTCATAAGATTAATTCACATATCCCTATGTAGAATTTAAATCCATGAGAAGCATTAACACATAGCCCTAATTTGACAACTTGTGGTGATTAGTTATATTCCTATCCTAAACACAAATTAACATCATTGTAATCACAAGTTATACTGATTGGATCTTATCTAGTTGTAACTTTCAAGCATCACCTAAACTACCATTTCAATTACAAAGTTAATTACTCTTTATAAAGTATTATACGTAAATTAATATAATCAATCATAATGAACATAAAATGGATAATCGAAAAGAATACTTATATATAAAAACTCAAGAATCCATTAAAATCCTAGAATAACTATTAGTTCAACATCTTAAAGAAACACAACAAATGAATAAAGAAGATGAGGGAAGGATATAACTCGTGATGTGGATTCATTCTTCTTGCATCCAAGGAATTTGTTTATTCTTCAAGTGTCTCCTCTTATTCTTCTTCTTGGGCTTTTCTCTGTCTATATTTAATTTGGGTCCAAAACGACTGCTTCAATGGAGGTGTAGAACTCCCGAAATAGCCCGAAATAGCCCAAAGACTGTAAATCCTGTCCAAAACTCCGAATTTTTATTTAATTGACTCGAAAAGATTCAATTGAAGATATAATCAATTATTTTCTTCTTTCATACAGTAAAACATTAAAACACATCAAATAAAATACCAATTTCATACAAATTAACTTAAAATATAGGAATAAATTTTGATAAATATTTACTTATCAGGACCAACGAAACCAATCGTTATTTATTGAATTCGGTCAATATTTGCTCCCCTGGAATTTATTTACTAATATCATTTTATGTAAAGTTTTACTTTAAATATATCTAATAACACATCATATACTATAAGTTAGAAAATGGCTTTTCACCATAAAATCATTGCAGATTTGGTTAAAAAATATAGGTTTCTGCATACATAATAATATATATGAACATACATGATATCCATCCATATGACTGGATCATCTAAAAAATAGTTCATGTATATTAATCTAACACCTAAATTACCAACCTCTTGAACATCCACTTTTGAACTTCCTAAAAATTTATCTTTAAAACTTTTAGTGTAAAAAAATTTAAGTCGAGTATATTGGTCTGTACTTAAATAACAGTTTTTTTATAAAAGAAATAAATTCCAATAATTTCAATTAAGTACAATCCGGAGGGACAGAGTTTACTTTATTCACAAAATTGTATCATATAATTTAATTTCAATTAAGAAATCCGCACTTTAGTCATCAGTTAAAAAAATCCACTGATGTTAAAAGACATTTTTACATTAGTAAAATAAAGGTGATGTATTTATAATATCAGTACATCAGTCATCGGTCAAACTGCTATTTGAGATTTCTTTCAAAAAAATTATAACTATTTGTTATTCTCTAACAATACAACAAGAATTACAGAAGGGGGGTTGAATGTAATTCTGGCTTCTTTTGAGATTTTAAAAATGTTATAACTCAATATATATAACATTGTTTGATTTGCAATAATACGGAATGAAAGAATAATAGAAATCAAAATACTAAGTAATAAAACACAAGCTTTAAAACTTTCGGGTGGATTTGAAAGTATCCACCATATATATATATATATATATATATATATATATATATATATCAGATTGAGAACTATGTGACACTTTGAATAGCACACAGCTGTTTTACAAGTGAACAAACAAACTATAGAGAAATTTTTAACAAGTACAGCTTTATCTATCTCTCTGAAAAATGTGCTTGCTTAGTTAGTTTATTCTACTTGCTACACTTGGTTTATATATTACCAAGTTACATGATAGTAAGGAAAAATAATAAGAAAAACTATATCTAGTCTAACTTCATGCCGCTTCACTACTCTATTCAACCATCTTTGAATATTTTTACATTTGCATGGAATTGGTAATGCTTATTTATTCTTAAAATCCTGCTTAACAGGCTGCCATATTCCTTTTGCAAACATCTGACGCATGTGACTGTGTTGTCACTATCAACAGCTATTTTGAATATGATCATCTGTCGGGATTATGTTGAATATCCGTCGGGAATATGTTGATCATCCGTCGGGAGCCTTGTAGATCATCCGTCGGGAGTCTCTCTGTCACTTGACTCTATTTCACTTATATAGATTTACAAGACATCTCATATTTATAATTAGCCAACCTATTCTGCATATCAATCTTGTAGTCAACATGACTTAGAGAATCCTACAGAATCTACTAGACTAAAACATGTTGTTTACAGAAATGTGTTACAGTACTTATTTGTTACATAAGCTACACTCTCGATGGATGTCAAATTGTCATCCGTCAGGACTATAAAGTTCATCCGTCGGGACTATATTAGAACATCTTTCGAGAGCTACAAAATTCACTAAGTTAAATCTACTACGGTATTTTGTTTAACTTATCATCAAGTTCACAACATATTCCTAACAATCTCCCCCAATTTATGTCTACTGGAATTGTAGCCATAAATTAAGAGAAACTTGATGATAACAAAACACCCTAAATGTACAGATTAAAATATAGTAGATAAAACTGATAAGTGCTACAAATTTATTGAAAATTGAACAAAGTAGAAGTGAACAAAGGGTTCTCATAATCATTATCAAGGTGCTCCTCTAGTCTGAGCAGATGATTTCTATTTCCTTGATTGTCTGGACTTCTTCCCAAGCTTCCTATTATTTTCTTCTATTTGATTTTGGAGTAGTCTGTGGAATTCAAGTTCATCAGATTCTGATAGATCCAGCTTCTCTTGCATTTCCAATAAAGTCTCATTACTAGAGATACTCAATTGGCCATCCAGTCTGAAGAATCTTCTAACACCCTTGTCATCCATGAATTCCATCAGCCAATACGGCCTCAAATGCACTCTCTTTCCTGTGAAGGGAATTGTTAGAGTTCTTGGAAATGCATTCTTGGCTTTATTACTCCTTAGATCTTCTATCTTCTTTAGTACCAATTTCCTTGCAGTTACATTGAAACCAAAGTTTTTCTTGAAGGATGAGAAGATCTTTATCAGTATAGAGCAGCTTTCCTGAAGAATCCTGTGAAGTGGCCATGTGATTTCTTTCCCTCCCTTGTACTTGAATACCAGGGAGATTTTTGTAAGCATCAATTGCTCTCACTTCTTCTAGTTCATCTATGTAGAGATTAATCTCTAAAAATTCTTTAATGTCACGGATGTATAGAAGATCTCCCTTGTTGACTGTTGGTTGAGATTTGGTTATGATCTTGGTTCTGAAAGTCACAGGCTTGACCTTCTTGGTTGCTCTAATCTTTGTCTTCTTTGCTTTGTTGAAAATTGGTAAGTTAAATTCAGGAATTGGCAAACTGTCCCAGTCTACTGGTTCATCCTTGGGAAGTATTGGCTCCTCAAAAAAATTCTGTGTAGGATCTACCTTGAATGTCATCATCAATCTTCTTCTATTTATCAGCTAATTCCTTCTCAGCTGCTGCTACATCAATCTTTTTCAATTTATCATTTAATTCCAGTGTTGCTGCTGCTAGATTGATGAGATCAATGCCATCCATAGCTGGTGGCTTAGTGAAAGCAATTGCTGGCACAATTACTTTACTGACTTGGATGTTAATCACTTTGTCCCCCTCACTTGTTGAGTCCCCTTGACTAACTGGGATAAGTGAGTCTGTCTCCCCTTTTTGTTAGCATCAAGTTGATGAGAAGTGGGGAGTTGTGCAGCCACTAACTGTTGGAGCAGAGCAGTCTGAGCTTCCTGATTGGCAAGTATTTTGGCCACTGACTTCTCCACATTTGTCAGTCTAGAGGTCATAGCCTCAACCTTCCTGTTCAAATCAGCTTCTTTTTTTAATTTTTGAACTATTTCGGTCATAGTTTGTAACGTCTGGGAAATATTATGTAATTATTTTTCTCAATAAATAATTATTATGTGATTTTTATGTGAATTTTGGTGAATTATTTGATGATGGATAATATTTTTGGATGTTTATTTCTGATAAAATTGAGATATTCTAATTTCCGATTATCCAGAATTAAATCTAGATAATTTTGGTATTTTTTTGGTAATTTTTGGATTATCATATGATTTTATAAGGATTTATAGAATTAATAATGATTATTTTACCTAATTATAAAATTTCTTTTTTTTTGAAATCAGAAATCGTTCCACTTCAACCGTTTCTGCGTTTTTACAACCCGAAACTCTTCCGAAAACTCCTTTCTAACCTAATCTGATAATTCTGAACATTTTCCGTGTTTTGACTTTTTCGATCCGGGGTACGGTTTGACCTGTACGAGTCCCCGTGTGAAATTTTCAATACGCAAATCATTTTATATACCGATAAAAGTCCCTATTCTCAAAAGGCGAGACGTTATTACCTTAATTTCGTATAAAGTATTTTATAGGAGGTTCTGTTGTGATAATTATCCAAATTTGGTATTAAAATCGTATCGTTATATAGTTACTTAGCGGCTAAGTAACCTATTTTCGGATCCAAAAGGTAAATATAATTATCGAATTATTAAACAAATCAAATGTGTGATGATTCGGTCAGCTATGTGATGTATATTATTTATTGTTTGTGATTTGTTGAATGCAAAGGTTAATTTTATGATTAATTATCGAGTTGTATCAACTTAATTCATTTTTTAAAATGATTCTATTGAATATTTATTCTCATAAATGCTAAAATTGCTCCTAAAATTATTTTTGTTATTTTATAATTTTATGTGTTATTTTTAAGAGTTTATAAAATTTAGGAATCAATATTTTATTTATTAATTATCTTTAAATGATTTTCTGATTTCCATTTAATTGTAAAATCAATATTTGATTCCAAGATATTTCAAAAATGATGAAAATTTTATTTTATTAACTTTTAAATATTTTGAGAATTTTAAAATTTATTCAGAAATTTTCTGGATTTTAATTATCCGTATGTGTATTCGTAAATGGTAAAATGCAAGTTGGTGTGCGTTCCAAAAATGAATTAGAAATTTTGAAAACCTTTATCTTATCGGTTTTAAATTATTTTGAGAATTTTATAATATTAATTTTAAATTATTCCCGAGGATGTAAGGTTGTCCTCATAAATTCCAAGTTATCTTATCCACATAATAAAAATAGTTATGGAAAACAGGGTACATGGTATCACAAGGGTATAACTGGTGCAATAAATAAGGTAAGGTAAAACAGGTGCAATAAAGTAAATGACAGTGCTGGAAAGGAAAAAGGTACTGATATATATATATCAAAAGTTTTAGGTAGTACAAGCGTAAAAACGCTTCGGAAGTAAAAACAAAAAGGGTACAACAACCTACTCACTAGTCAGCATAGCTAGTCTATAAATACAGCTCAAAAGTCTACTGATACACACTACACACTACTGCACATACTACACAATTATAATAATACTGCTCAATATCTCCATCTCTGAATCTCTGGCTCATGGCAAGTCTGGACCTCCAATCTCCTCAAGCTCTTCTAGAACCCATTTAGCCCACTCTACTAAGAAATCAGGGGTGATGTCCTCATGTGTAGCCTCAGCAATCCTCACTGCAGCTGTCCTACGAAACGCCTGTAGCCTCTCTCTGAGTCACCTCTCACCACTCCCAACCTCTCTGGTACGCATAATATGTAGTAACTCCTGAATCTGACCCTGAAGGAATCGCTGCTCCATAAGGCAAGCCTCAAACTGATGATATGGGACAGGGTAGGAAGAAAACTGGAAAGGTACTCCTGTGACTGAATGACCGGTAAAGCCTGAATCAGCAGGTGGGGGTCCTCTGATAGGTGGCCTCATGCCTGGAGGTGGAATAGCCTGCAGTGGTACGGGCTGCAATACAGGGGGAGGTAGTATAGCCAACACTGGTGGAACAACAGGACGTGGATCCGAAGACGGCAATCCAACTGAAGGCTCTGAGTGATCAGCTGATACAGAAATAAAAGAGTCGGCCATCGCTGCTATTTGAAATCATATCGCAATATCAGAATCTCGAACCATAACGCGAATTACACTAATACCTGATATACCGAAGCACTCAACCTCTCGACGTTCTATCTTTCTATTCCTTACTTCTAATCCTAACCCTCTACCCATTCCCGTCAACCTAGGCTTGTATCAGTGACTTATAACCTGTAGCTCTGATACCAAACCTGTGGCGCCCTCCAAACCCGGGTCAGAAGTTTGGGGCCCACACACACCTTATTTATAACCTGCTTATAACAATAATCAAGATAATAATAATATGCAGCGACCCTACTTACCAACCACCACGGACCGCAACAGGTTAAAGTATGCACACAAGCCAAACACACTATTATATTACAAACGTTCAAATCCCAACTATTCCAAACTCAAAACTGAGTATTAAACATTATTACAAACTTTTACAAACTTAAATTATCCCAAAAGAAGCCTACTAGCTTAGCTCGATCAACCTGAACCCCTAGCTCTCGTGTTGAACTGGGGATCCTCGTTACCAACTGGTTCCTTTTTAACTGGAAAGAATATAAACAACATTGCACAAATGAGCTAACTAGCTCAGCAAGTCATAATGACAAAACTGAGAATAATGATCATCAGGTGAACATGGTTATGATATTAAGTGAACAATGGATTATGATTTAGAATTGGATATTATACTTTTATTTTAAAAACCAAGGTTAGGCTGCTGATCAGTCATACACTAACCCCGAGCAAGGCACACAACATTGCTCTAACTACTGGATCCAAGGCACACATTGGCCTAACTTGACCATTATATGGTCTGACCACGAATCTGGTCCACAATTTTATAAAAACAATCCAATTCTAACATAATAACAGAATAAACAATAATAAACAATAACCAGAATTATTAACAACAATGAGTGTTTAACAATGAAAGGGTTTCAATCCTTGTAAGGATCAATAAGGTAATTTAAAAGCTTGGATGCTGGGTAATGAAAGAATTGGATAACAAAGGAATCAACATTTCACAGTTTCAAAGATTTGGGCTTTCAAAGCATATGATACAATGGTTGAGTATACGAGTAATTCAGTTCAGTGTTTGGGATTTTGTTTGTATATATTTGTGGAGTAGTATCGTATACTTGAGGTTCGTGTTTGGGTATACAACAATCAATGGTCTAGAAAGAATAAGGTTCATGGCTCAAGAACAATAACTGGAATCAGAGTTTGGGTTTCAGTGCTTCAAAGCACTTGCAATATCAACAAGACTATCAAGTACTACAATATCTCGAGAAAGTTCAGAACACTTGCATGGTATTAGCTTACTACACTGTACTCGCTTCCAATCACAATCGTCTTACTCCTCAACTACCTGTTTTCCTTTCCTACGTCTTGCCTCTTCTGCTCACATATCATAAATATCTATCAATAATCGATTCATAGAATTCTATTTGACACATACTTTTATCTACCCTTCGTTTTACCCAAATCCGATTAACGGATTGAAAGTTATGCAATAATCAAGTAAACACTGAATATATAGACCGACAGTTAACCAACATATCACATATAACACATAATACATCACATAATCAATGACATATCATTTATAAAGACATTTCGGGTCATAAATAGGCTTTCTGGTATATAAAACGATTTTTAAACATTTTTCGGAATTAAAACCGGTCATTGGATCAATTTCGGGTTAATAAACAGGATTCGGTTGGCCAATTCTGGCTCCAAAACAATTTTATAATAATTATCGAGCCTTGGAAATAATTTAGAATAATATTTTAAAGCTCGAAACTATTTTTCGGAATTTTTAAATTATTTTTAAATAATTAAATCTAATTAAATAATTAATTAAAATCAATTAATAATTAATTAAATCAATTAATCAATTAATTTTCGAATTAATTGACCAATTAATCAATTAGAAATTAACTGAAATTAATTAACTAATTAATTTAGATTTATTTTGGAATTAAAAATAATTTTCGGAATTAAAATACTAATTTTTAGAATTTTCAGAAATTAAAAACGAATTTTTATAATAAAAATAAATAGGAAATATGATTTTTAAACATTTTTAAAACAGGAATCCTAAATTTACAAACTCTGGAAACTTCAGGGACCTAACTATATCGTTCCCAAAAGTCCAGGTACCAAACTGTAATTTTTACATCCCCGTCGTCGGAAAATACAGGGGTAGCCGGAGAACACGTTCCCGGCGTCCTCACCCCCTCAACACCTCCAGATCACATCTATACTTTACCAGGAATTCACCCATATCAACAAATCGTTCTAATCATCCCTGAGTTGGCCAGAATTTGGCCGTGAAGTTTGTCAGTTTCCGGCGAACTTCGGAAATATTCAAAATACAACTCCCTTCTTTACAGACCTCGTTGATTCATGAAACTTATATGACTAGATTGCAAATTTCATAGAGAACACAATCCACTATATCACAACATCAATCTATTCCAGAATAAGAAACCCCCAAATTTCAATTAAGAACATTCATACGGGTTATAAACCCTAATTTTAAAATTCGAAAATCAAACTCAAATTTGAACATGTTATTGAACTCCAAATCAGACGTATAATATATCAAAATTACCAGGAAAACAAGCTCTACAACATGCAATCATCAAATCATACAAACAATCATCCGAACATAAATTCATATTTTTAATAAATTTAATTCGAAAATAAATAAAATTATTGAAAATAAACCTTGATTTCTGTGGTAAAACGAAGCTCAGAATCTGGTAGAACACTTCAAATCCTTCGTTTTGGTTACTCAAGCTTTGAAAACAGAGATCGATAACGCCTTCCTTTTGCTGTTTGATTCTTAGAACAGTTTATGTAATTAGGGATTTTCTCTGAAAATTATAAAATTAACTATCTGCAAATGATTTTGATACGAAATAAAATACGGTAAAAGGCTATTTATAATTACGGAAAATTAGTATCCCGTTGGATCATTCTGGATATAAAACGGTACGTTTATTTATAAAAACTGATCCAAACGGTATCGGTTTTCGGGATAATTATCCAAACCAGTACAATTTGTACTGCGTCTTGGTCTCAGCGCCTGGTTACACGTAATACGAAGTGATAGTTGGGATAGTTTAATAAAAAGCTCCCGTTTATCGAAAATACGGGTTTTATTGATTTACCGAAACGAATATTGTATCGAAAATATTGCGCCGGGACCCGCGCAGAACAAATCGCACGCCGGATCGAAAAAGTCGAAACATGGAATATGCTCGGAATATTACAATTAGGTTAGGAAGGAGTTCTCGGAAGAGTTTCGGGTTCCAAAAACGTAACAACGGATGACGTCGGTTGGTTCCCGTTTTTATAAAATAGATTTTAAATACCCGGAAATAGATTTTATAAATTTCATATGATTCTTATAAATTCATAAATCATCATAAAAATAATTAGGAAGATATGACAATTATCTATATTTTATTTTGGACATATAAAACTTAAAATACTCAATTAATATTATTTTTAAATATCCAAGTACAGATAACACTTAACAATTAACTCACAGAAGAGATACTGAACACACATAATAATTATTTAATAGCAAAAATAATTACACGGTATATCCCAGATATTACAGTTTTCTTTCCGGTGACCTCTGGTTCCTGTTGAATCGCATATATATACATATATGCTTGTGTGTATTAAATTGTTGTGATGCCTGTATTCCTTATTTCAATTTTTTGCCGCTCTGCTGTTCAATTTCCGGTAACCCTGTCACCGCTGCTGCGCGTGTATGCGCGTGCTGGTGGTGTGTGTATGGGTCAACCGGTGGTTTTTATTATTGTGTCGATGTCTGGTGTTCGTGTATTCGCGTGTATGTGGTATTGCTCGGTTCTGATTCTGCTCTGTCGTCGCCGGGTTGTTTTCCAGCTGGGTGACGGGCGCGTGTCTTTCACGATGCTTATTTTGATGTTCTGTGCTGTCTTGATTCGAACAGTGCTAATTACAATTTGATATTTTAATTTCTCTGCAGGAAAAAAATTATTTGATTGATTCGTGAAATGAAATATTTTGATGCGAGAAATAAAAATTATTAATCGGTGGAATTTACGTAGTATGCCCGATATAACGGGAACCCGTAAATTTTATATCCGTCGGAGATGAGCATCGGCGAGCCGACGGTGGACTGTGATGACGCAGTTCTGAGTCCTACCAATAAAAACATAAAAATACAAATAAAATTTATAAAATGCGAATTAAAACATAAAATAAAAATGTAAGTATGAATTAATAATTATTTTTAATTGGTGATTGTGAATTTGCAAATTAATATTGTGAACGGAATTCGGTGGTTGGGAATTGAAGTGTAGTTAATTTGAAATTTGGTTGTGATTGATTGACGTCGGGATGTTCGACGGGTAGGCCGATAAACAAAGAAAACGCTGCCCGATTTTCGGGAAAACTAATTCCGAAGATACGGGAATGTAACCTGTAATTATCGGAAACGTCGAACAAGGATATAATTAAACTTTATGAAACCTATTTACGTGACGTGACAAGATATTTTATGAATAATCGATTACCCTATATTTCAAAACGACAAATATACGTATTTTCCGAAATTAAACACCGAACCGGGTTTCGAAGATGTGAACCATAATTTCTATATGTACTTCGATAATACATATAAATATGAATTCAGTTATCAAATCGTATGGGTAGAATGGGGTGGCGATTTGATGTTAAGCTTAAGCGGTTATCTGAATTAGGGTATTTCAACCATGTAGGTTTTAGACGGGAGACCTGAGACGTGACATCGGACTAGGAACGATCTAGTGATTAGACATCGAGATTAACGAAGTTCCAACTGAAGGGTCTGAATGTAGGGATCGTATCCAGAATAAGATAGTAGTTTGACGATAAAGCCGAACGATCAAAGTCGGACCAAAGTCAATAGTGGTTAGAGCTTATTGAGGCAAGTATTCTGGATTTTTCTTTTAAATACTACAAGTATTCCCAAACTTTCTTTTAAATACTGCAAGTATTCTTGATTTTTCTTTTAAATACTGCAAATATTTATTCGTTCCTATCCTAAGTTCAGAATAGTTAACTGTTTTACATTTTGCTGCAATTACTCTGATTATGCACGTTCCTTTCATAATTGTTCCTATAATTTGATTGCTCTCGTGAACATATACCCATTATTTCAGGTTATTTGCAAACCCTGAATTGGGATGTTTTGAATTCAAAATGATTTGACATCAAAACACTCTACGGGCTGGATAATGATAGTTTGGGGATTGAGTTTTACTGAATTGGGATGTTTTGAATTCAAAATGATTTACAAGGCTAGTGATGGCCAATGTTTATTCGCTCACTCACTCAAATAAATATAATTGTTTAAAATTATTTTAAGATTTTGTCCGGAAGTTTTCTTTGATATTAATGCTTGAAACTCAAATTATATACTTGCTGGGCATTTTTGGCTCACTCTTGCTTTGTAAATTCTTATTTCTGCCAGAAACAGATAAGGATAAAAGTGAATAGCTTTGATAGACAGCAGAAGTTAGAGAAATTTCCGCTGCGAGAGGTTGAAGGTGTTAGAAGAATGTGACAAGAGTATTAGTTCAAAGGTATTTACACTTGTATTTTAGTTATTGTGAGTTGTAAAGGGTTAGATTCTTGTTTCATACCATAACCTGTAAATGATCCGGATTCAAGGGGTTAATTGAATATTCTATTATTTTATGTAAAGATTGTTTCGTGACACCAAATCTTGACCCCGGATTTGGGTTGTTACAAGTTGGCATCAGAGCTGCAGGTTATTGGTCACTGAAATAAGAATAGGTGAGAGTAAGATAGGAATGATAGGTCATACAGGATAGGAAAGACCCTAGGCATATTCAGGATAAATTGAGTTGAGTGCGAATTAGGGTTAGTAGATCCGAGATGGAGTTGCGAAGATAGGATCGTTGAGAAAGTGTAAGGCGAATATCACAACATTATAAGTATATTGAATTCTCAGATCATACAATAATAAGGAATCGACGAATCGACGGAGACTGGGTATGTTACCCTACTTTTCATGTGGTTTTGAAAGAAATGCGGGTGATTTCGTGAGCCCTTGTGTAAGGGAATCTAGGTGAGTGTTGGTACGATTTAACTTAGAATTAGGTAGTAGGACGAGCTTCTCGTCGGAGGCAACCAGTTGATGGAAACTGATGAAGAACCACCGTTGCACGTTTTGAAGGCACCACCGTTGCGAGAAGATTCTTACCACTTATCGGGAGCTGTGCAAGGAATAATATCTACCTTACTAGGTAAAGGTAAGACTAGCAAGAAGGTGTGCCCTTATCTACGGATAGAATATCGAAGCACATGTGTGGTTGTAAGCATAACGTCAAAGACGACGACAAGAATATGAAAGACCATGGAAGACGTCAGCGTTGGGTTCGAGTTAGGAAAAAAATGATACACAACGGTAAATGAAGTTTCATCGACTAAGAAATGCGAACAGAGTCTAAGGAAAAGAATAGAAGGTGTACCAAAATAGAAAAACCCTTATTTGGGCATTCTTTTAATTAGACATTTCATTGGTTAACCATAAAATTAGCAAGTAATGTATATAGTAATGACGACCAAATATTTGATTTCCAAAACTTTAAAATGAGATTTCGGAAAAGATTTTCTTAAATCAACTTTCAGAAGATTTTTGGCATGAGATGAGTTTTACAAATTGGTTATTGAATTACTATTTATGTTCTTGTTATTACCAACAAAAAAAATATGACCTAAAAAGATAATGGATTTAGACTCAGTGTTGTTAGTTCGGGGGACCAAGTAGACCCATTGGCAGGAAGAAAGGTTTAGAGTTCTCTGAAAAATAAAGGTAAACGTTGTTTAATAAAATCAATAATTGAATCAACATATTAAAATATTATTTACCCCAATTTATGAAATTATTAAAATTTAATGAGATTCGTGATTCGAATGGACGAAGGATGATTGAAGGAAATGGCAGAATCTGTCAGATGATTGGAGAAGAATCGTATTTCTATCGACGAGATTGAGGCATTGCGTGATCAATGGGTATTTTACACGACATAGATGAAATCTGAAGTCGTGATTTTAAATTGCGGAATGACGCGATTAAGATGAAATTATTGAAGCATTTGGTGTGAAGGTATTTCCAGGCATCATTTCGAAGCAATGAGTTAACTTAAATCATAAACCTGTATCCGAACGATCCTGAAGGCAGATGTAGGCGAAGCATGGAAGGTGATCGACACTGACATTCTTTCTTTTAATACGATAGTATACGTTTTTCTTGATTCTTGAATGCGACTGGAAGCAATGATTGTAAATTTTGTAAAGACGCGATATGATCGAATTATTAAAGCTTTGAATATGGAAGCATTTCCAGAAGACATTCCGAAGTTATAACGTAACCTAAATGGTGAATCTCTCATCTGAATGGTCCCTGGAGGCATACGTAAATGGAGCGTGGACGGTGACCAATGGTGATCTACACTGTTATTCTTTTAAAAATACGATAGCATATGTTCTTCTCAAGTTTTGAATACGTATGAGCTTCTTCTGTTGATAAATTATATGAGGCGGAAATGAAAGAAAATTTATTGTATTCCTTCTAAATTGTTTCACTTCTCAGATCCTTGATTGAGACAACAGTGTTATGATATGACGCTTTTTCGAAATGATGAAGAGTCGGGTGGGACGCCACCTAATCATGTGCTGTATGCCATATAGTATGAAAGACTAGCCATCTTGAGTACGAATATGGTTGTCTCATTCTTCACTCATTTTTATTCCTTCAATTTATTAACTTACAGATTCTTCCAACTGTTTGTTGTATTGTTATTCCCTATCCTTCTTTTCATTCAAAATCATATTCATAAACTCTCTTCTTGCATCGAGTCTGTTCTCTGATGATTATGAAAGAAATAGAATAGTCTCGTGCGACAGGTAGAATTACGTATCGAAGAAGAATATGATTGCAAGCCGATAAATGGGGGACATTTGCGAGCAAAGGAGAATGGATACACCGATAACGCGGTCGTGGCAAGGACAATTTGTAATATTCTAAAACAATTGAGAAATGTATGGTTATATTAATCATTGTTAGTGTAAGACCCAATTTCCCAATTAGAAAGATATATGTTATGCCAATTAATAATACATATGTTGATCAAAACGATATAATCTGAATTGTGTTGAATGGATGGATGTGGTTGATGGGAGTGGACGGATATAATTATGGATGATTTGGTTGATTGATGGTGTCGGCTTGAGTTCGACTGGTAGTCAATGGTGTAGGGGAAGTGCTGCCCAAATTTTCAGAGATTACTCTACATTTAAGGAGAAAGAAGTATATTATCGTTCTCGTCAGTACTCCAAATAATTGCAATTTCGGTTCTTGAGAAAGTTGTTATGACCAAACCGACTTTATATAATTGGTCTTTGATTCCAGTTAGCTAGTCAGCATTTGGTTTAAGTGGTCAGTTAAAGGAATTAATTGATCAACTTTACCAACTAATGGTTAGTTAAATGGAGATCGATCCCAATTATATTGAGTCAAGCTCTAACATAATTTCCAGCTCCGAAATCAAAGCAATAAGAAATTTGGAAAAAGTAATGGCGTTAAAGTAAATTGAAGGCTTAGTTCAATTAGCAAGATGTTACTGTAATCAGGTGCAAGGTTTGATCCAGAAGAATACGCTCTTTTCGATGAATAAGAGGAACAGGAAGTTACTGGTACACGCTAGTAAGAAGAATATTTTTAAGAACCGAAGGTTCAAGATAAAGTAAAGGGATTATATCATCTGCAATAGCGTTCCAGGAAGAACTTGGATGTATACCCATATCGAATGACGAATTAATGAAAGATTTGAATGTACACTTCTTTTAAACGGAGATTGAATGGAAGTTGCTGTAGAATAATGGAAAGCTCGCAAATTCAAGCACCCAATGAAAGACGGAGATTTATGAAGTCCGCATGTGAACTCAGGAAAAAGAGATGATGGTCAATGAAGAGAAGTCAAGCACGCGATATATGATACGTCAAGCAAGGCTAAGGAAATAGCTACCGAGGAAATTCAATAACTCTGTTAGTAAAAATTTAAATAGTACAAATAAAAGCCTTCATTTCAGTGTGAACCCCAGGAATGACTTATCCAATAGTAAATCCAATAGTAAATAAATTAATATTACTAAGAAAAAGAAATTCATTATAAGAGATAATGAATAATGAGAATGAAGAACTAATGAAGAAAAAAAGTGAAATCAAAAGAATGATAAAGAAATTTTATAAAATAATCCAGAATATATGCAAGTTATGAACGTCGGTTGTGCCAGAACTGATTGGAGAATGAAGGGAAATGCCGATAGTTGGAGATAGGAATTCGTTCCAAAAATGCGTGTAAATAGGGATGATTAAACAAAGGTATTGATGGAGAACTACTAGAGAAGAATGTTACAATGAATCTCATGTCGGAATTCTTTAAAATTAAAGTGAAGTCCCGGGGGTTCGAATGAATGATTTACCAAGGGTACCTCAGGGAATGAGGTAAGAATTTCTCGTCGGTTACTACACAGAGTCAAGCTGGTGTCAAAAGCCCTGTATCGTCTAACTTAATAGGGATGAAATAATGAGTAAAGGGAAACTTCAGAAATGTGGAATGAACTAAATAATAAAATAAGGAATGTTTTGCGCCATATACAAAAGTGATTATGACAAAAAGAGAATGGAGGTATGAAATTACGCATAGTTTATCAGAAATTTTGAATCTGAAGATTAAATGAACATAATGTACCAGGGGTGCTTGGATAGTGTGATTGTATTTATTGATAACATCCTCGCTAATTCAAGGACTCAGGAAGACCAAGTTGAACGCCTGAAGATACGCTGGCGAAGAGTTGAAAAATAGAAGCTGCATTCTCAGCTTCAAAGATATGAATTCCGGTTATAATGGATTATGAGCTCCAGGGTGTGGTTAACTACCAAGCAGGAAAAGTCCATTTAGGAACAGATGTTCAAATAGAAAGAAAAGAGTGAATACCATTAAGATTGTTGGGAAATGGTTAAAAGAATTGGAAAAGTTAGGACTTGAAGAATAGGTTTTGATCCGTCTTCTGGGTTATGCTGATACTTACTTTGTTGTTGAATATCAAAGGTGGTATTAATGCAGATGATTGTTGTTGACTTCAGTATGAAACGTTGTGAGCATCAAAGTTCGTATTGATATCTAGTTTGATAGGATAACAAAATGAGTATTAGTACCAAGAGACCGGGTTTTGAATAAAGTTATGATTCATTCCATTCCAAATTAATATTTCCTTTCAGATAATAGTAGATTCTCGCTTGATGAATCTACTTGATAGTGATTGAAAAGAAATAGAAGTATATGTTAGGAATATATGTGCATTAGTTTGATGATATGTTTAACAAAACACTTAAGTAGAAGTTTAGTGTTTGCAGCCTCAACGGATAAGACCACTTTGGCTATCCGTTGATGGTGCAGCTTTACTTAGAAATAAGTCTAGTGTTGTAGCACATTTCAGTCTCTGTATTTAAGATATAATTCTTAGAAGTTGAGAGAAAATATAAGTCATGTTGACTACTAGAAGATATGCAAATAGGAAGGCCAATTGTAAATATTTCATGCCTTGTAATTTTGTATAAATGAAGTGGTATCAACGGATGTCTTAAAGACCTTCAACGGATGAGAAACAAAGCTTCAACGGATGTCTCTAAAGCTTCAACGGATAGAGCTTCAACTGCTAACACATCAACGGATAAAGCCATCAACGGATGAAGGCTTCAACGGATGTTCTGTTAAATAGCAGTTGATAAGTGGTAGTTGTAACAGCAGACAGAGGCACATGGGTTGACAGAGATAACTGAAATGTGGAAGCCTAATTTCAGGAATGTCAGAAAAAGTAGCCGTTCTACTCTAGTACAAAGAGGCAATAGTCAACAAAGTACTTGAGTGATATGGAGAAGAAACAAGTGGAGAACTTATTTTATTATTGTATTTTTATCTTTGTCTTCACTTGTACACTTGGTGATATATAAACCAAGTAGCAGCTAGTAATTAGAAAAGAATTTTTCCAGTGCTGTTTAGAAAAATCTTGAGAGAAAAATTATCTAGTTTGTACAAGGATGCAGCTGTGATCAACATCTTGAATCACAGATTTTCTGAAATACCATCTCTGGTGGAACAATAATCCACCAGAAAAGTTTTTAAGGTCTGTTGTGTTCTTTACATTAGTGCTTGAATATATATCTATCTGTATTAGCTTAAAGCAATTCACACACTCGTTTATCTTGAACACAAAGCCTTTAAAACTGCTCAAAACTTGAAAAAGTTTTGAGATTTACATTCAATCCCCCTTCTGTAAATCTCATTGTTAGTCCACTAGGAATAACAATTGGTATCAGAGCAAGCTCTTGACACACAAAGAGTTTAAAGATCTTGGAAACTAACAAAGATGAGTAAGAAGGATATTGGAGTAAAAATCCCAGTTCTTGACAAAGACAGTTATCACCATTGGAAGGTGAAAATGCACCTTCATCTACTCTCCCAAGATGAAGGTTATGTAAATTGCATTGAGAATGGTCCTCACATTCCCCACAAAGTAGCCACAGTTGCTACGGCCACAATTGCTGTTGGTCAATCCATTCCAAAACCTAGAGCAGAATGGACAATGGAAGACACAGAAGAAGTCCACAAGGATAAGAAGGCTATGAACATTTTTTTTAATGGTCTTGACAAGGATATATTTGATAATGTGATAAATTGCACAACTACCAAAGAGATTTGGGACACAGTTCAGCTACTGTGTGAAGGTACAGAACAAGTAAAAGAAAACAAAATGCAGCTTCTCATTCAACAGTATGAGTATTTTCATTTTGAAGAAAATGAATCTTTAAATGACACATTCAATAGATTCCAAAAGTTGTTGAATGGACTGAAGCTGTATGGTAGAGTGTACCAGTGAAGGATTCAAATCTTAAATTTTTAAGATCCTTGCCAAAGGAATGGAAACCCGTGACTGTCTCCTTGAGAAACTCTCAAGATTATAAGGACTTCACTCTTGAAAGATTATATGGAATCTTGAAGACTTATGAACTAGAGCTGGAACAGGATGAGGTATTGGAGAAGGGAAGAAAGAAAGGAGGTTCAGTTGCCTTGGTAGCTGAAAATGAGAAAGAATGCAGACAAGAAACTGTGAGATCTACATCAAACTCCAAAGATGGCACAAGCAAATCAGAATCAAGCAAGGGTAAGGAGCAAGTTGCTGAGAATGAAGACAACTCCAGCCAAGATGACTCTGATGGTATTGATGAGCATCTTGCATTTCTGTCCAGGAGATTTGCAAAGATGAAATTTAGGAAAACACTAGAGCCACTAAACCTCATAAGAACATGGTGGACAAATCCTAGTTCAAGTGTTTCAATTGTGGTATAAGTGGACACTTTGCAAGTGAGTGCAGAAAGCCAACTTCTGAAAAGAAGAAATTTGACCAAGTAGAATACAAAAAGAAATATTTTGATCTGCTCAAGCAAAAGGAGAGGGCTTTCATTACTCAAGAAAAAGACTGGGCAGCTGATGGAGAAGAAGAGGATGAAGATGTGGAATATGTCAACTTGGCTCTCATGGCTGATTCTGAGGAAAATGAAGTTAGTTCATCAAGCAACCAGGTAATCACTACTGATTTAACACAGCTTACTAAAGAAGAGTGCAATGATGCTTTTAATGACATGTCTACTGAATTGTATCATTTGCGTGTGTCTCTTAAATCTCTTGCTAAAGAAAATAGTAGGATTAAAGAGAACAATCTGTTTTTAAGTAATAGAAATGCTTGTGTTAGAAGATAAGTTGATTGACCTAGAGAAAACTAAGCTACATTGTATATCTGTTGAAAATGAACTAGCTGAATCTGTCAAGAAAGTAGAAATACTTTCCAATCAATTAGAGAGAGAGCAAGAGGTGATTAAAGCCTGGAAGACATCTAGGGATGTTAGTGCTCAAATTTCCAAGGTCCAAGGAATTGAATCATTCTGTGAGACTGCCTGGGATAAAAACAAAAAGAAACTGGAATTAATTGATGGGCTGTCAACGGATGTGGAATCAACGGATGATGAAAGTTATCCGTTGAAGGAAGAAAAGGAGCATCCGTTGAAGGTTCCTCAATTAAAACAGGCAGATGTTTCTAAAAGTGAAAATCTAAAGAAACTCAACAAAAAGTTTGGTTCAACTTCCAAGAACTTTGTCAAAGAAGAAGCAAGCACATCCAAAGATTTCAGTAAGGTGAATATAGGACACATGACCTTAGAACAGTTAAAGAATAGGCTCAAAGTGGTTGAGGATAAAAAGGAAACTAAAAGGAAATCTAATAGAAATGGGAAGGTAGGGGTTAACAAACATAACAATTACACACCTGATAAGTATGCTCCTAGAAAAAGCTGTGTGCATTGTAGTAGTGTTAATCATCTATCTGCTAATTGCAAATCTATTAAGAAAACTCCCATACCTGTGCCCTCTTCCATGCCTAATATGTCTGCATCACCTCTGCATGCTATGCCTGTTATGTCTCAACAGAATCCTTATGCACATTTTGCAAACATGCCATATTTTAACAATCCTTATCTTGCTGCATTTAGTATGCCTCAAATGCCATACAATATGCCAATATGGAATAACATGCTTGCACAATCCATGCCTTATCAAATTCCAAATGTGCTAAATGATTCTGTGACTAACCCTACACCTCAACCAACTACATCTAAGATCAAGGTTGACTCAAAGTTACCTAAGTCTAAAGATGCAGGAGGAATGAAGTCTAGGAGAAAGGCTAACAGGAATGGACCCAAGGAAACTTGGGTACCAAAATCAACTTGATTGATTTTATGGTGTGCAGGGAAAAAGAAGAAATCTATGGTACTTGGACAGTGGCTGTTCAAGACACATGACAGGAGATTTCTCCCTGCTCACTGAGTTTAAGGAGAGAGCTGGCCCTAGCATAACCTTTGGAGATGACAGCAAAGGGTTTACTATGGGATATGGCTTGATTTCAACAAGGAATGTCATCATTGATGAAGTTGCATTAGTTGATGGTCTCAAGCACAACTTACTGAGTATCAGTCAACTATGTGATAGAGGGAATACAATTTCCTTCAATTCAGAAGCCTGTGTTGTCACCAGCAAGAAAGACAACAAAGTGGTTCTAACTGGAGTTAGAAAAGGGAATGTGTACTTAGCTGACTTCAACTCTACAGATGCAGAATCTATTACTTGTCTCTTCAGCAAAGCAAGTTCAGTTGAGAGTTGGCTATGGCACAAGAAGCTATCCCATTTGAATTTCAAGACAATGAATGATCTAGTCAAAAAGGACTTAGTTAGAGGAATTCCTCTAGTTGAATTCTCAAGGGATGGTTTGTGTGATGCTTGTCAGAAAGGCAAACAAAGGAAAGCATCATTCAAAAAGAAGCTTGAAACAACAATTGATGAACCATTACAGCTGCTGCATATGGATTTGTTTGGACCAGTCAATGTATTGTCAATTGCAAGAAAAAGATATTGCTTAGTGATTGTAGATGATTTCTCAAAGTTTTCATGGGTCTATTTTCTTGGATCAAAGGATGAAGCAAGTGAAATCATTATCAATCACATCAGGCAAGTCAATAATCATCCTGACTTGAAGGTTAGGAATATCAGGAGTGACAATGGAACTGAGTTCAAGAATTTGTCAATAAGGCTGTTCTGTGAAGAAAATGGAATCATGCATGAGTTCTCAGCTCCAAGAACACCTCAGCAAAATGGGGTAGTTGAAAGAAAGAACAGATCTTTGATTGAGGCTGCCAGAACAATGCTTGAAGAATCAAAGTTACCAACATATTTCTGGGCTGAAGCTGTTAATTGTGCCTGCTACACTCAGAATATTTCTTTGATCAATCAAGCTAAAGGCATGACTCCTTATCAGTTGTTCAAGAGAAGAAAACCAACTCTAAACTTTCTTCATGTCTTTGGATGTAAATGCTTTATACTGAGGAATCAATCTGACCATAAAGGGAAGTTTGATGCAAAGGCTGATGAAGGGATATTTGTTGGTTACTCAGCTGGAAAATCTTATAGGGTCTACAATCTAAGAACCAACATTGTTATGGAATCTGTGCATGTTGTGTTTGATGATAAAAAGATTGATGGACTAACAGATGAGGGACACAATGAGAGACTCAAATTTGACAACATTGAGATATATTGTGATGATAGTGAAGAGGAGATTGATGGAGATGACACTTCAAAAGGGATTCAAAATATGCCCTTGGATAATGCACAAAATTCTGCACCCGTTGATAGAGGCAATGCAGTATCCGTTGAAAGACATAGTGCATCATCCGTTGAAGTACAAAATGAAGCATCCGTTGATCATAGTTCATCAACGGATAATCGATTTACATCATCAGTTGATAGAACTCCAAATTCCCTGCAAAGAACCAACAACTCAGGGGGAGTTTCAACTAATCAACACTCTGTCTCACATCATGACAATACTGAGGCCACCTCATCTAGAGCACATCTTCCACCTCAAAGGAAATGGACCAAGAATCATCCCTTTGAACTGATCATTGGTGATGCATCATCTAAAGTGCAAACAAGAAAAGCTACTCAAGATGAATGTCTGTATAGTAGTTTTCTATCTCAGGAGGAACCTAAGAAAGTGGAAGAAGCTTTATTGGATCCAGATTGGATATTAGCTATGCAGGAAGAGCTGAACCAATTTGAGAGAAACAAAGTTTGGAAGCTGGTACCCAAACCAAAGAACAAGAGTCCTATTGACACAAAATGGGTATTCAGAAACAAGATGGATGAAAATGGCATTGTCATAAGGAATAAAGCCAGATTGGTTGCTAAAGGCTATTCTCAACAAGAGGGAATAGATTTTGATGAAACATATGCTCCTGTTGCAAGACTTGAAGCCATCAGAATTTTTCTAGCCTATGCAGCCCATGCCAATTTCAAAGTCTATCAAATGGATGTCAAGAGTGCATTTCTAAATGGGAAATTGGAGGAAGAAGTCTATGTAAGTCAACCTCCAGGGTTTGAAGATCCAAATTTTCCAGACTATGTGTATTATCTGTTGAAAGCACTCTATGGACTGAAGCAAGCACCTAGAGCCTGGTATGAAACCCTATCAAAATTCCTTTTGGAGAATCACTTCACTAGAGGTACTGTTGATAAAACTCTCTTCTTTAGGAATGTTAATGGCTCTAGTATACTTGTTCAAATTTATGTAGATGACATAATATTTGGTTCTAAAGATAATAAACTTTGCAAAAAGTTTGCTAAGCTAATGCAAAGTAATTATGAAATGAGCCTGATGGGAGAACTAACCTATTTTCTTGGTTTACAAGTTAAACAAGTTAGTGATGGAATTTTCATTAGTCAAACTAAATATATTCATGATCTTTTAAAGAAGTTTGACTTAATGGAATGTTCATCTGCAAAAACTCCCATGGCCACTGTCACCAAACTTGAATTAAATAAGACTGAAAGGTCTGTGGACATTACAAGTTATAGAGGCATGGTTGGTTCACTTTTATATTTAACTGCTAGCAGACCAGATATAATGTTTGCTACATGTCTGTGTGCTAGATTTCAAGCTGATCCTAGGGAGTCTCACTTAATTGCTATCAAGAGGATTTTCAGATATCTCAAGGGTACACCAAATTTAGGTATTTGGTATCCTAGAGAATCTGGCTTTGATCTAATTGGTTATTCAGATGCAGACTATGCAGGTTGCAAAATAGACAGGAAAAGTACAACAGGCTCCTGCCAATTCCTGGGAAACAAGCTTGTATCATGGTTTAGCAAAAAGCAAAATTCAGTCTCTACTTCTACAGCTGAGGCTGAATACATTGCTGCTGGAAGTTGCTGCTCTCAAGTGTTATGGATGAGGAATCAACTCCTTGATTATGGACTTCATGTTGACAAAATTCCTATCTTTTGTGACAACACAAGTGCCATAGCCATAACAGAGAATCCTGTGCAGCACTCAAGGACCAAGCACATTGATATCAAGTACCACTTCATCAGGGAGCATGTCATGAATGGTACAGTGGAACTACATTTTGTTCCAAGTGAACAACAAATTGCAGACATATTTACCAAGCCACTTGATGAATCAACATTCACAAGATTGGTAAGTGAGCTAGGTATGCTTAATTACTCATAAAATTTATGTCCTTATTGCAATTTGAATTGAAGCCTGAAATGTATTAGTTGCTAGAACAAATTTGACTTCTTAACAAAGATTATTCCATCAACGGATATTTCCTATCCGTTGAAAGTCAAAATTGTTCTGTCAACGGATGTTCATTATCCGTTGAAAGACATATACATTTCTGGAATTTTTATCCGTCAACGGATAAAACTGAAGTACCTTTCAACGGATGACAGTTTACTTTATCCGTTGAAATGTCACATCAGTCGATTCAGGTGTTTCACAGCCGTTGATTCTATTTTCTTAACCGTTGATACTCATACATACAGCTGTATGTATTTGTTTTAAAGGTAGTTTTTAGAATACTTACAGTTTATTCTTAAACGGCTGAAATTCACTAACATATATTTATTGTTTAATCTTTTATTTATACTTTTTAATTTGAGAAAGTATATAAGCCCTTCTGATTTTTCATTTTTACTTTACGCTTTCTTGAAATTTCAAAGCTTTTACCATTTTCTCTCTGCAAATCCTTCAAGTTATTCTCTGCAACTTCTACTTACAACAATGGCACCTGTAGTAAAAATTATGTCTCAATCTGGGTTCATCTATGAGAAGAACAATTTCATAGCTTTGGTAGCAAAGAATGAAGCCCACTCAGATTATCACAAAATGATGGACTTCATCAAAAACTGTAAACTTAGCTATGCAATGCTGGAAGCCCCAACGATTTACTGTGAAGTAGTTGAGGAGATTTGGACAACTGCTGAGTTCAACTCCATAGATATGACCATCTCTTTCACTCTCAAAGGTAAAAATCACTGTGTTAACTGTGATGATTTACTAGCATGTTTTAAATTGCCTGAGAACAATGCCATGACACCACACACTGATAATGATGTATCCAGCATGTTAGATTCCATAGGTTATTCTCTTAACTCTGCTAGTTTAGGGAGTATTAAAAGAAAAGGCCTTAGGAAAGAATGGAGTTTTCTTGGGGATGCCTTTATCAAGGTTTTCTCTGGGAAAATTAGTAATTTTGATGCCATAACTTCATCTCTTGTTAATATGCTCTATATGCTTGTTTCTGATAGGTATTTTAACTTTAGCAATTATGTTATGCTAGAATTGGGTACTAGATTAGGTAACAAAGCTAATAGACCTAATAACATCTATTATGCTAGATTCTTTATGTTATTGGCTAACCATGTTGCTGAAGGTTTGGTCATAACCAATGAGAATAATAAACTCAAGTGCTGGGCACAAGAGAAAAGAGTTCTTGCAGATTTATTGAGAATGGATCTCAACAGCAGTGTACCATTGGTATATTTACCAATCATGGATGCACCTCAGGTAAATGAGGTAATTGTTTCTACAACTCCTACTTCTTCCAACCCCTCTATGTCTTTATCTTCTAGTGTGCCCATGGAATCTGTGACAATGCCCCAACAGATTCCTACC
Organism: Apium graveolens; assembly: GCF_009905375.1. NCBI lineage: Eukaryota > Viridiplantae > Streptophyta > Magnoliopsida > Apiales > Apiaceae > Apium > Apium graveolens. The sequence continues at coordinate 161,580,520 of NC_133656.1, read as the reverse complement.
AAGGTCACCAAAACTAAAATTTCAAAATCAAAGACAAAGAAAACCACCTCTGTTGTTTCTCAAAAGACAACAGTTGTAACACCTACCCTTAACCCTGAGGGGAGTGAACAGGGTGTGAGTGGTGAGGGGAGGGGTGAACATCAAAGAAACCCCCAGGATAAGGAAGGAGAGATAAGTGCTTCCCAAGCTAGCCAAGCCACAGTTTCTCAAAAAGCTGTGGTGGTTGAAAAGGTCTCTAGCATATCCCTAGCTGCATCCTCCCAAAAGGATGTAACTATTGAAAATAGTTCCCAACCAGGAACACAGAACAAACGAGGGAGGGACACTGAAGCCAAACACTCGCCAACAAAAGCTTTTATTAGAAGAAAGAGGGCTAGAACCCAATCTTCTACACAGGGTGCACACACTGCACAGATACATCCATCTGTATCTATGCCTTCTCAAACTCAGTTTGATGTGGCTCCAACAAATGTGGAGTCACAGCCCCATTCTCTCACAATTCACACACATCAATCACCACACACTTCATCACCATCTCTGGATGTGGATATGTTATTCCCATCAATTCCTGATTCTCCCTCTTTACAACTCAGGGAGGAGCCCCACTCAAATACAGGTGATCATCATCTTTTAGATGATTTGTTGGATCACCCGCAAATTCTTTCAGATGTAATTGAAGGATCTGTGTCACCAAAACTCAAATCAATCCACACAGATTCAACAGTTATATCACTTTCAATTTCTACTTCTTTTCCTTCTTCAACGGATATCACTCATCCGTTGACAAGTGGTTGTTCTTCAACGGATAAGCTTAACAGCAGTTATCCGTTGATACCATCAGTGTCACCTTCAACGGCTATTCCATATCCGTTGATAGTCTCTACACACTCAACTGAAACAATTCCAAGTGTAGAAGACATGATTACTGTACAATCACTTTTAGGACTGAGGGAAGGGAGTGACAATTTGAGTGAGAGGCTGGGTTGCTCCCAGGCAAAAGGAGAGATTGAGAGCTCAAATAAGCATGCTATTTCTTCCAGCATGGCAAAAGTAAGTGAGAGGAGTACCACCTTAGTAGGTGAAGGTGAGGGTGTGAGCAGTGTGAGCCAGGGGGAGCCCCTGATGCAAGAATATAGAGAAAAAGAGAGAAAGGCAGGTACAGCAGATATAAGGGTGGATCCAGCCATTGCTAATGAGTCAATGATTGTGGATGATGCTGAAAAGGAAAGACAATTTCAGCAACATTACAAAGCTGTAATTGATAACATTTCCTTGGATGCTGACACTTTTACTCATCCTGTGTCAGCCTATTAGTTGTTGGCTGCTCAGGGCAATGAGGAGGCAGAAAAGACACTACATCTAGTACATACAACAAAATCTCTTCAAAGGGATAAAGCTGCTATTAACAAGATGCCTTCTACAGCTGGTGAGTCATCTGAGGAATTTGGAGTAAATTCTGATGATGATGACTCTGTTTCTTTTGATGGAAGCATGAACTTAGGGGGAGATGAAAGCCCTAGTTCTATTCCAAATTTACCTGAATGAGCCTTGACAAAGGAGTCTACACCAGGGCAATTCATTGTCTCCTTAGTCAAACAAATCAGTACTATCCAACAGGCCATTCAGAAAACTTCATATGCTGGTACCAAGGCAATCCTTACAGCTCACCTGGACTCACTGCATCTCATGAAGTTGCAGCAAGTAATCCAGAATCAGAGTGTGGATGAACTCAAGAAGGATATTGCTGACTTGAAATCCTACAATTCTGAAAAATTGGATTCAGTCATGCCCTATGGTACAATGAAGGACTTATTGCTGAGATTGAAAAAGGATTCAAATACTGAAAAGAGGCTGGCTAAGTTAAAAGACAGAGTCCAAGTTATTGAAAATTCTGTGGCCAGCATTCTTCACAACCAACAATCTTAAACAAGTCTACTTATGCAGCTGGCAAAGGCACAAGGCTTGACCCCTCTCCTTGATGATAACAAAAAGGGGGAGACAAAAAGGGAAGGGGAAGGAGAGCCATCTACAAAAATCCAGATATCTAAAGTGCTAGTTCCTGCCATCACTACTTCTCCAATATGCAAATCAAAGAAAGCCTGATGGAATTGACCTTAATCCAGCTAGCAGCA